>NW_027441880.1:340241-680483 GCF_048569485.1 Anomaloglossus baeobatrachus
CAAAATGGCCAAAAGTTGCAATACCCCCCCAAAGGAACAATTTCGCCTCAAAATGGCAAAAAATTGCAATACCCCCCAAAGGAACAATTTCGCTTCAAAATGCCGAAAAGTTGCAATACCCCCCGAAAGGAACAATTTCGCCTCAACATGCCAAAAAGTTCCAATACCCCCCTAAAGGTACAATTTCGCTTCAAAATGGCCAAAAGTTGCAATACCCCCCCAAAGGAACAAGTTCGCCTCAAAATGGCCAAAAGTTGCAATACCCCCCCAAAGGAACAATTTCGCTTCAAAATGGCCAAAAGTTGCAATACCCCCTCAAAGGAACAATTTCGCTTCAAAATGGCCAAAAGTTGCAATACCCCCCCAAAGGAACAATTTCGCCTCAAAATGAAAAAAAAAATTGCAATACCCCCCCAAAGGAACAATTTCGCTTCAAAATGCCGAAAAGTTGCAATACCCCCCCAAAGGTACAATTTCGCTTCAAAATGGCCAAAAGTTGCAATACCCCCCCAAAGGAACAATTTCGCCTCAAAATGGCAAAAAATTGCAATACCCCCCAAAGGAACAATTTCGCTTCAAAATGCCGAAAAGTTGCAATACCCCACCAAAGGAACAATTTCGCCTCAAAATGGCAAAAAATTGCAATACCCCCCCAAAGAAACAATTTCGCTTCAAAATGGCCAAAAGAAGCAATACCCCCCCAAAGGAACAATTTCGCCTCAAAATGCCGAAAAGTTGCAATACCCCCCGAAAGGAACAATTTCGCCTCAAAATGGCCAAAAATTGTAAAACCCCCCCAAAGGAACAATTTCGCTTCAATATGGCCAAAAGTTGCAATACCCCCCCAAAGGAACAATTTCGCTTCAATATGGCCAAAAGTTGCAATACCCCCCCCAAAGGAACAATTTCGCCTCAAAATGGCAAAAAATTGCAATACCCCCCCCAAAGGAACAATTTCGCTTCAAAATGGCCAAAAGTTGCAATACCCCCCCAAAGGAACAATTTCGCCTCAAAATGGCAAAAAAATTGCAATACCCCCCCAAAGGAACAATTTCGTCTCAAAATGCTGAAAAATTGCAGTACCCCCCGAAAGGAACAATTTCGCTTCAAAATGGCCAAAAGTTGCAATACCCCCCCAAAGGAACAATTTCGCCTCAAAATGGTTAAAAATTGCAATACCCCCCAAAGGAACAATTTCGCTTCAATATGGCAAAAAGTTGCAATACCCCCCCAAAGGAACAATTTCGCCTCAAAATGCCGAAAAGTTGCAATATCCCCCGAAAGGAACAATTTCGCTTCAAAATAGCCAAAAGTTGCAATACCCCCCCAAAGGAACAATTTCGCCTCAAAATGCAGAAAAGTTGCAATACCCCCCGAAAGGAACAATTTCGCCTCAAAATGGCAAAAAATTGCAATACCCACCCAAAGGAACAATTTCACTTCAAAATGGCCAAAAGTTGCAATACCCCCCCAAAGGAACAATTTCGCCTCAAAATGGCAAAAAATTGCAATACCCCCCCAAGGAACAATTTCGCCTCAAAATGCCGAAAAGTTGCAATACCCGCCCCAAAGGTACAATTTCGCTTCAAAATGGCCAAAAGTTGCAATACCCCCCCAAAGGAACAATTTCGCCTCAAAATGGCAAAAAATTGCAATACCCCCCAAAGGAACAATTTCGCTTCAAAATGCCGAAAAGTTGCAATACCCCCCGAAAGGAACAATTTCGCCTCAACATGCCAAAAAGTTCCAATACCCCCCTAAAGGAACAATTTCGCTTCAAAATGGCCAAAAGTTGCAATACCCCCCCAAAGGAACAAGTTCGCCTCAAAATGGCCAAAAGTTGCAATACCCCCCCAAAGGAACAATTTCGCTTCAAAATGGCCAAAAGTTGCAATACCCCCTCAAAGGAACAATTTCGCTTCAAAATGGCCAAAAGTTGCAATACCCCCCCAAAGGAACAATTTCGCCTCAAAATGAAAAAAAAAATTGCAATACCCCCCCAAAGGAACAATTTCGCTTCAAAATGCCGAAAAGTTGCAATACCCCCCCAAAGGTACAATTTCGCTTCAAAATGGCCAAAAGTTGCAATACCCCCCCAAAGGAACAATTTCGCCTCAAAATGGCAAAAAATTGCAATACCCCCCAAAGGAACAATTTCGCTTCAAAATGCCGAAAAGTTGCAATACCCCACCAAAGGAACAATTTCGCCTCAAAATGGCAAAAATTACAATACCCCCCCAAAGAAACAATTTCGCTTCAAAATGGCCAAAAGAAGCAATACCCCCCCAAAGGAACAATTTCGCCTCAAAATGCCGAAAAGTTGCAATACCCCCCGAAAGGAACAATTTCGCCTCAAAATGGCCAAAAATTGTAAAACCCCCCCAAAGGAACAATTTCGCTTCAATATGGCCAAAAGTTGCAATACCCCCCCAAAGGAACAATTTCGCTTCAATATGGCCAAAAGTTGCAATACCCCCCCAAAGGAACAATTTCGCCTCAAAATGGCAAAAAATTGCAATACCCCCCCCAAAGGAACAATTTCGCTTCAAAATGGCCAAAAGTTGCAATACCCCCCCAAAGGAACAATTTCGCCTCAAAATGGCAAAAAAGTTGCAATACCCCCCCAAAGGAACAATTTCGCCTCAAAATGGCAAAAAATTGCAATACCCCCCCAAAGGAACAATTTCGTCTCAAAATGCTGAAAAATTGCAGTACCCCCCGAAAGGAACAATTTCGCTTCAAAATGGCCAAAAGTTGCAATACCCCCCCAAAGGAACAATTTCGCCTCAAAATGGTTAAAAATTGCAATACCCCCCAAAGGAACAATTTCGCTTCAATATGGCAAAAAGTTGCAATACCCCCCCAAAGGAACAATTTCGCCTCAAAATGCCGAAAAGTTGCAATATCCCCCGAAAGGAACAATTTCGCTTCAAAATAGCCAAAGGTTGCAATACCCCCCCAAAGGAACAATTTCGCCTCAAAATGCAGAAAAGTTGCAATACCCCCCGAAAGGAACAATTTCGCCTCAAAATGGCAAAAAATTGCAATACCCACCCAAAGGAACAATTTCACTTCAAAATGGCCAAAAGTTGCAATACCCCCCCAAAGGAACAATTTCGCCTCAAAATGGCAAAAAATTGCAATACCCCCCCAAGGAACAATTTCGCCTCAAAATGCCGAAAAGTTGCAATACCCGCCCCAAAGGTACAATTTCGCTTCAAAATGGCCAAAAGTTGCAATACCCCCCAAAGGAAGAATTTCGCCTCAAAATGAAAAAAAAATTGCAATACCCCCCAAAGGAACAATTTCGCATCAAAATGTCGAAAAGTTGCAATACCCCCCAAAGGAACAATTTCGCCTCAAAATTGCAAAAAATTGCAATACCCCCCAAAGGAACAATTTCGCTTTAAAATGCCGAAAAGTTGCAATACCCCTCGAAAGGAACAATTTCGCTTCAAAATGGCCAAAAGTTGCAATACCCCCCCAAAGGAACAATTTCGCCTCAAAATGGAAAAAAAATTGCAATACCCCCCAAAGGAACAATTTCGCATCAAAATGGCCAAAAGTTGCAATACCCCCCCAAAGGAACAATTTCGCCTCAAAATGCTGAAAAGTTGCAATACCCCCGAAAGGAACAATTTCGCCTCAAAATGGCAAAAAATTGCAATACCCCCCCAAAGGAACAATTTCGCTTCAAAATGGCCAAAAATTGCAATACCCCCCAAGGGAACAATTTCGCTTCAAAATGGTCAAAAATTGTAAACCCCCCCCAAAGGAACAATTTCGCTTCAATATGGCCAAAAGTTGCAATACCCCCCCAAAGGAACAATTTCGCCTCAAAATGGCAAAAAATTGCAATACCCCCCCAAAGGAACAATTTCGCTTCAAAATGGCCAAAAGTTGCAATACCCCCCCAAAGGAACAATTTCGCCTCAAAATGGCAAAAAATTGCAATACCCCCCAAAGGAACAATTTCGCTTCAAAATGCCGAAAAGTTGCAATACCCCCCGAAAGGAACAATTTCGCCTCAACATGCCAAAAAGTTCCAATACCCCCCTAAAGGAACAATTTCGCTTCAAAATGGCCAAAAGTTGCAATACCCCCCCAAAGGAACAAGTTCGCCTCAAAATGGCCAAAAGTTGCAATACCCCCCCAAAGGAACAATTTCGCTTCAAAATGGCCAAAAGTTGCAATACCCCCTCAAAGGAACAATTTCGCTTCAAAATGGCCAAAAGTTGCAATACCCCCCCAAAGGAACAATTTCGCCTCAAAATGAAAAAAAAAATTGCAATACCCCCCCAAAGGAACAATTTCGCTTCAAAATGCCGAAAAGTTGCAATACCCCCCCAAAGGTACAATTTCGCTTCAAAATGGCCAAAAGTTGCAATACCCCCCCAAAGGAACAATTTCGCCTCAAAATGGCAAAAAATTGCAATACCCCCCAAAGGAACAATTTCGCTTCAAAATGCCGAAAAGTTGCAATACCCCACCAAAGGAACAATTTCGCCTCAAAATGGCAAAAAATTGCAATACCCCCCCAAAGAAACAATTTCGCTTCAAAATGGCCAAAAGAAGCAATACCCCCCCAAAGGAACAATTTCGCCTCAAAATGCCGAAAAGTTGCAATACCCCCCGAAAGGAACAATTTCGCCTCAAAATGGCCAAAAATTGTAAAACCCCCCCAAAGGAACAATTTCGCTTCAATATGGCCAAAAGTTGCAATACCCCCCCAAAGGAACAATTTCGCTTCAATATGGCCAAAAGTTGCAATACCCCCCCCAAAGGAACAATTTCGCCTCAAAATGGCAAAAAATTGCAATACCCCCCCAAAGGAACAATTTCGCTTCAAAATGGCCAAAAGTTGCAATACCCCCCCAAAGGAACAATTTCGCCTCAAAATGGCAAAAAAATTGCAATACCCCCCCAAAGGAACAATTTCGTCTCAAAATGCTGAAAAATTGCAGTACCCCCCGAAAGGAACAATTTCGCTTCAAAATGGCCAAAAGTTGCAATACCCCCCCAAAGGAACAATTTCGCCTCAAAATGGTTAAAAATTGCAATACCCCCCAAAGGAACAATTTCGCTTCAATATGGCAAAAAGTTGCAATACCCCCCCAAAGGAACAATTTCGCCTCAAAATGCCGAAAAGTTGCAATATCCCCCGAAAGGAACAATTTCGCTTCAAAATAGCCAAAAGTTGCAATACCCCCCCAAAGGAACAATTTCGCCTCAAAATGCAGAAAAGTTGCAATACCCCCCGAAAGGAACAATTTCGCCTCAAAATGGCAAAAAATTGCAATACCCACCCAAAGGAACAATTTCACTTCAAAATGGCCAAAAGTTGCAATACCCCCCCAAAGGAACAATTTCGCCTCAAAATGCCGAAAAGTTGCAATACCCGCCCCAAAGGTACAATTTCGCTTCAAAATGGCCAAAAGTTGCAATACCCCCCAAAGGAAGAATTTCGCCTCAAAATGAAAAAAAAATTGCAATACCCCCCAAAGGAACAATTTCGCATCAAAATGTCGAAAAGTTGCAATACCCCCCAAAGGAACAATTTCGCCTCAAAATTGCAAAAAATTGCAATACCCCCCAAAGGAACAATTTCGCTTTAAAATGCCGAAAAGTTGCAATACCCCTCGAAAGGAACAATTTCGCTTCAAAATGGCCAAAAGTTGCAATACCCCCCCAAAGGAACAATTTCACCTCAAAATGGAAAAAAAATTGCAATACCCCCCAAAGGAACAATTTCGCATCAAAATGTCCAAAAGTTGCAATTCCCCCCCAAAGGAACAATTTCGCCTCAAAATGCTGAAAAGTTGCAATACCCCCGAAAGGAACAATTTCGCCTCA
The DNA here is from genome assembly GCF_048569485.1 of Anomaloglossus baeobatrachus. NCBI lineage: Eukaryota > Metazoa > Chordata > Amphibia > Anura > Aromobatidae > Anomaloglossus > Anomaloglossus baeobatrachus. Next base: position 346,095 of record NW_027441880.1, read on the forward strand.
AAATGGCAAAAAATTGCAATACCCCCCCAAAGGAACAATTTCGCTTCAAAATGGCCAAAAATTGTAAAACCCCCCCAAAGGAACAATTTCGCTTCAATATGGCCAAAAGTTGCAATACCCCCCCAAAGGAACAATTTCGCCTCAAAATGGCAAAAAATTGCAATACCCCCCAAAGGAACAATTTCGCTTCAAAATGCCGAAAAGTTGCAATACCCCCCGAAAGGAACAATTTCGCCTCAAAATGCCAAAAAGTTCCAATACCCCCCCAAAGGAACAATTTCGCTTCAAAATGGCCAAAAGTTGCAATACCCCCCCAAAGGAACAATTTCGCCTCAAAATGCCGAAAAGTTGCAATACCCCCCCAAAGGAACAATTTCGCCTCAAAAGGCCGAAAAGTTGCAATACCCCCCCAAAGGAACAATTTCGCTTCAAAATGGCCAAAAGTTGCAATACCCCCCCAAAGGAACAAGTTCGCCTCAAAATGGCAAAAAATTGCAATACCCCCCCAAAGGAACAATTTCGCTTCAAAATGGCCAAAAGTTGCAATACCCCCCCAAAGGAACAATTTCGCTTCAAAATGGCCAAAAGTTGCAATACCCCCCAAAGGAACAATTTCGCCTCAAAATGAAAAAAACATTGCAATACCCCCCCAAAGGAACAATTTCGCTTCAAAATGCCGAAAAGTTGCAATACCCCCCCAAAGGTACAATTTCGCTTCAAAGTGGCGAAAAGTTGCAATACCCCCCCAAAGGAACAATTTCGCCTCAAAATGGCAAAAAATTGCAATACCCCCCAAAGGAACAATTTTGCTTCAAAATGCCGAAAAGTTGCAATACCCCCCCAAAGGAACAATTTCGCCTCAAAACGGCAAAAAATTGCAATACCCCCTTAAAGAAACAATTTCGCTTCAAAATGGCCAAAAGTTGCAATACCCCCTTAAAGGAACAATTTCGCCTCAAAATGCCGAAAAGTTGCAATACCCCCCGAAAGGAACAATTTCGCCTCAAAATGGCCAAAAATTGTAAAACCCCCCCAAAGGAACAATTTCGCTTCAATATGGCCAAAAGTTGCAATACCCCCCCCCAAAGGAACAATTTCGCTTCAATATGGCCAAAAGTTGCAATACCCCCCCCAAAGGAACAATTTCGCCTCAAAATGGCAAAAAATTGCAATACCCCCCCAAAGGAACAATTTCGCCTCAAAATAGAAAAAAAATTGCAATACCCCCCAAAGGAACAATTTCGCCTCAAAATGCCGAAAAGTTGCAATACCCCCCCAAAGGAACAATTTCGCCTCAAAATGGCAAAAAATTGCAATACCCCCCCAAAGGAACAATTTCGCCTCAAAATGCTGAAAAGTTCCAATACCCCCCGAAAGGAACAATTTCGCTTCAAAATGGCCAAAAGTTGCAATACCCTCCCAAAGGAACAATTTCGCCTCAAAATGGTTAAAAATTGCAATACCCCCCCAAAGGAACAATTTCGCTTCAATATGGCAAAAAGTTGCAATACCCCCCCAAAGGAACAATTTCGCCTCAAAATGCCGAAAAGTTGCAATACCCCCCGAAAGGAACAATTTCGCTTCAAAATGGCCAAAAGTTACAATACCCCCCCAAAGGAACAATTTCGCCTCAAAATGCAGAAAAGTTGCAATACCCCCCGAAAGGAACAATTTCGCTTCAAAATGGCAAAAAATTGCAATACCCACCCAAAGGAACAATTTCGCTTCAAAATGGCCAAAAGTTGCAATACCCCCCCAAAGGAACAATTTCGCCTCAAAATGGCAAAAAATTGCAATACCCCCCCAAGGAACAATTTTGCCTCAAAATGCCGAAAAGTTGCAATACCCCCCAAAGGAACAATTTCGCTTCAAAATGGCCAAAAGTTGCAATACCCCCCCAAAGGAACAATTTCGCCTCAAAATGGCAAAAAATTGCAATACCCCCCCAAAGGAACAATTTCGCTTCAAAATGGCCAAAAGTTGCAATACCCCCCAAAAGGAACAATTTCGCCTCAAAATGCCAAAAAGTTGCAATACCCCCCCAAAGGAACAATTTCGCTTCAAAATGGCCAAAAGTTGCAGTACCCCCCCAAAGGAACAATTTCGCCTCAAAATGAAAAAAAATTGCAATACCCCCCCAAAGGAACAATTTCGCTTCAAAATGCCGAAAAGTTGCAATACCCGCCCCAAAGGTACAATTTCGCTTCAAAATGGCCAAACGTTGCAATACCCCCCCAAAGGAACAATTTCGCCTCAAAATGGCAAGAACTTGCAATACCCCCCAAAGGAACAATTTCGCTTTAAAATGCCGAAAAGTTGCAATACCCCCCCAAAGGAACAATTTCGCCTCAAAATGGAAAAAAAATTGCAATACCCCCCAAAGGAACAATTTCTCATCAAAATGTCGAAAAGTTGCAATACCCCCCAAAGGAACAATTTCGCCTCAAAATGGCAAAAAATTGCAATACCCCCCCAAAGGAACAATTTCGCCTCAAAATGCTGAAAAGTTGCAATACCCCCGAAAGTAACAATTTCGCTTCAAAATGGCCAAAAGTTGCAATACCCCCCCAAAGGAACAATTTCGCCTCAAAATGGTTAAAAATTGCAATACCCCCCTAAAGGAACAATTTCGCTTCAATATGGCCAAAAGTTGCAATACCCCCCCAAAGGAACAATTTCGCCTCAAAATGCCGAAAAGTTGCAATACCTCCCCAAAGGAACAATTTCGCCTCAAAATGGCAAAAAATTGCAATACCCCCCCAAAGGAACAATTTCGCTTCAAAATGGCCAAAAGTTGCAATACCCCCCCAAAGGAACAATTTCGCCTCAAAATGGCAAAAAATTGCAATACCCCCCCAAAGGAACAATTTCGCTTCAAAATGGCCAAAAGTTGCAATACCCCCCAAAGGAACAATTTCGCCTCAAAATGAAAAAAAACTGCAATACCCCCCCAAAGGAACAATTTTGCTTCAAAATGCCGAAAAGTTGCAATACCCCCCCCAAAGGTACAATTTCGCTTCAAAATGGCCAAAAGTTGCAATACCCCCCCAAAGGAACAATTTCGCCTCAAAATGGCAAAAAATTGCAATACCCCACAAAGGAACAATTTCGCTTCAAAATGCTGAAAAGTTGCAATACCCCCCAAAGGTACAATTTCGCTTCAAAATGGCCAAAAGTTGCAATACCCTCCCAAAGGAACAATTTCGCCTCAAAATGGTAAAAAATTGCAATACCCCCCCAAAGGAACAATTTCGCCTCAAAATGCCGAAAAGTTGCAATACCCCCCCAAAGGAACAATTTCGCTTCAAAATGGCCAAAAGTTGCTATACCCCCCCAAAGGAACAAGTTCGCCTCAAAATAGCAAAAATTGCAATACCCCTTAAAGGAACAATTTCGCTTCAAAATGGCCAAAAGTTGCAATACCCCCCCAAAGGAACAATTTTGCCTCAAAATGCCGAAAAGTTGCAATAACCCCCCAAAGGTACAATTTCGCTTCAAAATGGCCAAAAGTTGCAATACCCCCCCAAAGGAACAATTTCGCCTCAAAATGGTTAAAAATTGCAAATACCCCCCTAAAGGAACAATTTCGCTTCAATATGGCCAAAAATTGCAATACCCCCACAAAGGAACAATTTCGCCTCAAAATGCCGAAAAGTTGCAATACCCCCCGAAAGGAACAATTTCGCTTCAAAATGGCCAAAAGTTGCAATACCCCCCCAAAGGAACAATTTCGCTTCAAAATGGCCAAAAGTTGCAATACCCCCCAAAGGAACAATTTCGCCTCAAAATGGCAAAAAATTGCAATACCCCCCCAAAGGAACAATTTCGCCTCAAAATGCCGAAAAGTTGCAATACCCCCCCAAAGGAACAATTTCGCTTCAAAATGGCCAGAAGTTGCAATACCCCCCAAAGGAACAATTTCGCCTCAAAATGGCAAAAAATTGCAATACCCCCCCAAAGGAACAATTTCGCTTCAAAATGGCCAAAAGTTGCAATACCCCCCCAAAGGAACAATTTCGCCTCAAAATGGTAAAAAATTGCAATACCCCCCAAAGGAACAATTTCGCTTCAAAATGGCCAAAAGTTGCAATACCCCCCCAAAGGAACAATTTCGCCTCAAAATGGTAAAAAATTGCAATACCCCCCCAAAGGAACAATTTCGCCTCAAAATGCCGAAAAGTTGCAATGCCCCCCCAAAGGAACAATTTCGCCTCAAAATGGCAAAAAATTGCAATACCCCCCCAAAGGAACAATTTCGCTTCAAAATGGCCAAAAGTTGCAATACCCCCCCAAAGGAACAATTTCGCCTCAAAATGGAAAAAAATTGCAATACCCCCCCAAAGGAACAATTTCGCTTCAAAATGGCCAAAAGTTGCAATACCCCCCCAAAGGAACAATTTCGCCTCAAAATGGCAAAAAATTGCAATACCCCCCAAAGGAACAATTTCGCTTCAAAATGGCCAAAAGTTGCAATACCCCCCCAAAGGAACAATTTCGCTTCAAAATGGCCAAAAGTTGCAATACCCCCCCAAAGGAACAATTTCGCCTCAAAATGCCGAAAAGTTGCAATACCCCCCGAAAGGAGCAATTTCGCCTCAAAATGGCCAAAAATTGTAAAAACCCCCCAAAGGAACAATTTCGCTTCAATATGGACAAAAGTTGCAATACCCCCCCAAAGGAACAATTTCGCCTCAAAATGGCAAAAAAATGCAATACCCCCCCAAAGGAACAATTTCGCTTCAAAGTGGCAAAAAATTGCAATACCCCCCCAAAGGAACAATTTCGCTTCAAAATGCCGAAAAGTTGCAATGCCCCCCCAAAGGAACAATTTCGCCTCAAAATGGCAAAAAATTGCAATACCCCCCGAAAGGAACAATTTCGCTTCAATATGGCCAAAAGTTGCAATACCCCCCCAAAAAAACAATTTCGCCTCAAAATGGAAAAAAAATTGCAATACCCCCCAAAGGAACAATTTCGCCTCAAAATGCCGAAAAGTTGCAATACCCCCCCAAAGGAACAATTTCGCCTCAAAATGGCAAAAAATTGCAATACCCCCCGAAAGGAACAATTTCGCTTCAAAATGGCCAAGAGTTGCAATACCCCCCCAAAGGAACAATTTGGCCTCAAAATGGCAAAAAATTGCAATACCCCCCAAAGGAACAATTTCGCCTCAAAATGCCGAAAAGTTGCAATACCCCCCCAAAGGAACAATTTCGCTTCAAAATGGCCAAAAGTTGCAATACCCCCCCCAAAGGAACAATTTCGCCTCAAAATGCCAAAAAGTTGCAATACCCCCCCAAAGGAACAATTTCGCTTCAAAATGGCCAAAAGTTGCAATACCCCCCCAAAGGAACAATTTCGCCTCAAAATGAAAAAAAATTGCAATACCCCACAAAGGAACAATTTCGCTTCAAAATGCCGAAAAGTTGCAATACCCCCCCCAAAGGAACAATTTCGCCTCAAAATGGAAAAAAAATTGCAATACCCCCCCAAAGGAACAATTTCGCCTCAAAATGGCAAAAAATTGCAATACCCCCCCAAAGGAACAATTTCGCTTCAAAATGGCCAAAAGTTGCAATACCCCCCGAAAGGAACAATTTCGCCTCAAAATGGCCAAAAATTGTAACCCCCCCCAAAGGAACAATTTCGCTTTAATATGGCCAAAAGTTGCAATACCCCCCAAAGGAACAATTTCGCCTCAAAATGGCAAAAAATTGCAATACCCCCCCAAAGGAACAATTTCGCTTCAAAATGGCCAAAAGTTGCAATACCCCCCCAAGGAACAATTTCGCCTGAAAATGGCAAAAATTGCAATACCCCCCCAAAGGCACAATTTCGCTTTAAAATGCCGAAAAGTTGCAATACCCCCCGAAAGGAACAATTTCGCCTCAAAATGGCAAAAAATTGCAATACCCCCCAAAGGAACAATTTCGCCTCAAAATGCTGAAAAGTTGCAATACCCCCCGAAAGGAACAATTTCGCTTCAAAATGGCCAAAAGTTGCAATACCCCCCCAAAGGAACAATTTCGCCTCAAAATGGTTAAAAATTGCAATACCCCCCAAAGGAACAATTTCGCTTCAATATGGCCAAAAGTTGCAATACCCCCCCAAAGGAACAATTTCGCCTCAAAATGCCGAAAAGTTGCAATACCCCCCGAAAGGAACAATTTCGCTTCAAAATGGCCAAAAGTTGCAATACCCCCCCAAAGGAACAATTTCGCCTCAAAATGCCAAAAAGTTGCAATACCCCCCCAAAGGAACAATTTCGCCTCAAAATGGTAAAAAATTGCAATACCCCCCCAAAGGAACAATTTCGCTTCAAAATGGCCAAAAGTTGCAATACCCCCCCAAAGGAACAAGTTCGCCTCAAAATGGCAAAAAATTGCAATACCCCCCCAAAGGAACAATTTCGCTTCAAAATGGCCAAAAGTTGAAATACCCCCCCCCAAGGAACAATTTCGCCTCAAAATGCCGAAAAGTTGCAATACCCCCCAAAGGAACAATTTCGCTTCAAAATGGCCAAAAGTTGCAATACCCCCCCAAAGGAACAATTTCGCCTCAAAATGGCAAAAAATTGCAATACCCCCCCAAAGGAACAATTTCGCTTCAAAATGGCCAAAAATTGTAAAACCCCCCCAAAGGAACAATTTCGCCTCAATATGGCCAAAAGTTGCAATACCCCCCCAAAGAAACAATTTCGCCTCAAAATGGCAAAAAATTGCAATACCCCCTCAAAGGAACAATTTCGCCTCAAAATGGCAAAAAATTGCAATACCCCCCAAAGGAACAATTTCGCTTCAAAATGCCGAAAAGTTGCAATACCCCCCGAAAGGAACAATTTCGCCTCAACATGCCAAAAAGTTCCAATACCCCCCCAAAGGAACAATTTCGCTTCAAAATGGCCAAAAGTTGCAATACCCCCCCAAAGGAACAATTTCGCCTCAAAAGGCCGAAAAGTTGCAATACCCCCCAAAGGAACAATTTCGCTTCAAAATGGCCAAAAGTTGCAATACCCCTTCAAAGGAACAAGTTCGCCTCAAAATGGCAAAAAATTGCAATACCCCCCCAAAGGAACAATTTCGCTTCAAAATGGCCAAAAGTTGCAATACCCCCCCAAAGGAACAATTTCGCTTCAAAATGGCCAAAAGTTGCAATACCCCCCCAAAGGAACAATTTCGCCTCAAAATGAAAAATTGCAATACCCCCCCAAAGGAACAATTTCGCTTCAAAATGCCGAAAAGTTGCAATACCCCCCCAAAGGTACAATTTCGCTTCAAAATTGCCAAAAGTTGCAATACCCCCCCAAAGGAACAATTTCGCCTCAAAATGGCAAAAAATTGCAATACCCCCCAAAGGAACAATTTCGCTTCAAAATGCCGAAAAGTTGCAATACCCCCCCAAAGGAACAATTTCGCCTCAAAATGGCAAAAAATTGCAATACCCCCCCAAAGAAACAATTTCGCTTCAAAATGGCCAAAAGTTGCAATACCCCCGCAAAGGAACAATTTCGCCTCAAAATGCCGAAAAGTTGCAATACCCCCGAAAGGAACAATTTCGCCTCAAAATGGCCAAAAATTGTAAAACCCCCCCAAAGGAACAATTTCGCTTCAATATGGCCAAAAGTTGCAATACCCCCCCAAAGGAACAATTTCGCTTCAATATGGCCAAAAGTTGCAATACCCCCCCAAAGGAACAATTTCGCCTCAAAATGGCAAAAAATTGTAATACCCCCCAAAGGAACAATTTCGCTTCAATATGGCCAAAAGTTGCAATACCCCCCCCAAAGGAACAATTTCGCCTCAAAATGGCAAAAAATTGCAATACCCTCCCCAAAGGAACAATTTCGCTTCAAAATGGCCAAAAGTTGCAATACCCCCCCAAAGGAACAATTTCGCCTCAAAATGGCAAAAAATTGCAATACCTTCCCAAAGGAACAATTTCGCCTCAAAATGCTGAAAAGTTGCAATACCCCCCGAAAGGAACAATTTCGCTTCAAAATGGCCAAAAGTTGCAATACCCCCCCCAAAAGGAACAATTTCGCCTCAAAATGGTTAAAAATTGCAATACCCCCCCAAAGGAACAATTTCGCTTCAATATGGCAAAAAGTTGCAATACCCCCCCAAAGGAACAATTTCGCCTCAAAATGCCGAAAAGTTGCAATATCCCCCGAAAGGAACAATTTCGCTTCAAAATGGCCAAAAGTTGCAATACCCCCCCAAAGGAACAATTTCGCCTCAAAATGCAGAAAAGTTGCAATACCCCCCCAAAGGAACAATTTTGCTTCAAAATGGCCAAAAGTTGCAATAACCCCCCCAAAGGAACAATTTCGCCTCAAAATGAAAAAAAAAATTGCAATACCCCCCCAAAGGAACAATTTCGCTTCAAAATGCCGAAAAGTTGCAATACCCGCCCCAAAGGTACAATTTCGCTTCAAAATGGCCAAAAGTTGCAATACCCCCCCAAAGGAAGAATTTCGCCTCAAAATGAAAAAAAAATTGCAATACCCCCCCAAAGGAACAATTTCGCCTCAAAATGGCAAAAAATTGCAATACCCCCCAAAGGAACAATTTCGCTTTAAAATGCCGAAAATTTGCAATACCCCCCGAAAGGAACAATTTCGCTTCAAAATGGCCAAAAGTTGCAATACCCCCCCAAAGGAACAATTTCGCCTCAAAATGGAAAAAAAATTGCAATACCCCCCAAAGGAACAATTTCGCATCAAAATGTCGAAAAGTTGCAATACCCCCCAAAGGAACAATTTCGCTTCAAAATGGCCAAAAATTGTAAAACCCCCCCAAAGGAACAATTTCGCTTCAATATGGCCAAAAGTTGCAATACCCCCCCAAAGGAACAATTTCGCCTCAAAATGGCAAAAAATTGCAATACCCCCCCAAAGGAACAATTTCGCTTCAAAATGGCCAAAAGTTGCAATACCCCCCCAAAGGAACAATTTCGCCTCAAAATGGCAAAAAATTGCAATACCCCCCCAAAGGAACAATTTCGCTTCAAAATGGCCAAAAGTTGCAATACCCCCCGAAAGGAACAATTTCGCCTCAAAATGGCCAAAAATTGTAACCCCCCCAAAGGAACAATTTCGCTTTAATATGGCCAAAAGTTGCAATACCCCCCAAAGGAACAATTTCGCCTCAAAATGGCAAAAAATTGCAATACCCCCCCAAAGGAACAATTTCGCTTCAAAATGGCCAAAAGTTGCAATACCCCCCCAAGGAACAATTTCGCCTGAAAATGGCAAAAATTGCAATACCCCCCCAAAGGCACAATTTCGCTTTAAAATGCCGAAAAGTTGCAATACCCCCCGAAAGGAACAATTTCGCCTCAAAATGGCAAAAAATTGCAATACCCCCCAAAGGAACAATTTCGCCTCAAAATGCTGAAAAGTTGCAATACCCCACGAAAGGAACAATTTCGCTTCAAAATGGCCAAAAGTTGCAATACCCCCCCAAAGGAACAATTTCGCCTCAAAATGGTTTAAAAATTGCAATACCCCCCCAAAGGAACAATTTCGCTTCAATATGGCCAAAAGTTGCAATACCCCCCCAAAGGAACAATTTCACCTCAAAATGCCGAAAAGTTGCAATACCCCCCGAAAGGAACAATTTCGCTTCAAAATGGCCAAAAGTTGCAATACCCCCCCAAAGGAACAATTTCGCCTCAAAATGCCAAAAAGTTGCAATACCCCCCAAAGGAACAATTTCGCCTCAAAATGGTAAAAAATTGCAATACCCCCCCAAAGGAACAATTTCGCTTCAAAATGGCCAAAAGTTGCAATACCCCCCCAAAGGAACAAGTTCGCCTCAAAATGGCAAAAAATTGCAATACCCCCCCAAAGGAACAATTTTGCTTCAAAATGGCCAAAAGTTGAAATACCCCCCCAAAGGAACAATTTCGCCTCAAAATGCCGAAAAGTTGCTATACCCCCCAAAGGAACAATTTCGCTTCAAAATGGCCAAAAGTTGCAATACCCCCCCAAAGGAACAATTTCGCCTCAAAATGGCAAAAAATTGCAATACCCCCCCAAAGGAACAATTTCGCTTCAAAATGGCCAAAAATTGTAAAACCCCCCCAAAGGAACAATTTCGCCTCAATATGGCCAAAAGTTGCAATACCCCCCCAAAGAAACAATTTCGCCTGAAAATGGCAAAAAATTGCAATACCCCCCCAAAGGAACAATTTCGCTTCAAAATGGCCAAAAGTTGCAATACCCCCCCAAAGGAACAATTTCGCCTCAAAATGGCAAAAAATTGCAATACCCCCCAAAGGAACAATTTCGCTTCAAAATGCCGAAAAGTTGCAATACCCCCCCAAAGGTACAATTTCGCTTCAAAATTGCCAAAAGTTGCAATACCCCCCCAAAGGAACAATTTCGCCTCAAAAGGCCGAAAAGTTGCAATACCCCCCAAAGGAACAATTTCGCTTCAAAATGGCCAAAAGTTGCAATACCCCTTCAAAGGAACAAGTTCGCCTCAAAATGGCAAAAAATTGCAATACCCCCCCAAAGGAACAATTTCGCTTCAAAATGGCCAAAAGTTGCAATACCCCCCCAAAGGAACAATTTCGCTTCAAAATGGCCAAAAGTTGCAATACCCCCCCAAAGGAACAATTTCGCCTCAAAATGAAAAATTGCAATACCCCCCCAAAGGAACAATTTCGCTTCAAAATGCCGAAAAGTTGCAATACCCCCCCAAAGGTACAATTTCGCTTCAAAATTGCCAAAAGTTGCAATACCCCCCCAAAGGAACAATTTCGCCTCAAAATGGCAAAAAATTGCAATACCCCCCAAAGGAACAATTTCGCTTCAAAATGCCGAAAAGTTGCAATACCCCCCCAAAGGAACAATTTCGCCTCAAAATGGCAAAAAATTGCAATACCCCCCCAAAGAAACAATTTCGCTTCAAAATGGCCAAAAGTTGCAATACCCCCCCAAAGGAACAATTTCGCCTCAAAATGCCGAAAAGTTGCAATACCCCCCGAAAGGAACAATTTCGCCTCAAAATGGCCAAAAATTGTAAACCCCCCCCCAAAGGAACAATTTCGCTTCAATATGGCCAAAAGTTGCAATACCCCCCCAAAAGAACAATTTCGCCTCAAAATGGCAAAAAATTGTAATACCCCCCAAAGGAACAATTTCGCTTCAATATGGCCAAAAGTTGCAATACCCCCCCCAAAGGAACAATTTCGCCTCAAAATGGCAAAAAATTGCAATACCCTCCCCAAAGGAACAATTTCGCTTCAAAATGGCCAAAAGTTGCAATACCCCCCCAAAGGAACAATTTCGCCTCAAAATGGCAAAAAATTGTAATACCCCCAAAGGAACAATTTCGCTTCAAAATGCCGAAAAGTTGCAATACCCCCCGAAAGGAACAATTTCGCTTCAAAATGGCCAAAAGTTGCAATACCCCCCCAAAGGAACAATTTCGCCTCAAAATGGCAAAAAATTGCAATACCCCCCCAAAGGAACAATTTCGCTTCAAAATGGCCAAAAGTTGCAATACCCCCCCAAGGAACAATTTCGCCTGAAAATGGCAAAAATTGCAATACCCCCCCAAAGGCACAATTTCGCTTTAAAATGCCGAAAAGTTGCAATACCCCCCGAAAGGAACAATTTCGCCTCAAAATGGCAAAAAATTGCAATACCCCCCAAAGGAACAATTTCGCCTCAAAATGCTGAAAAGTTGCAATACCCCACGAAAGGAACAATTTCGCTTCAAAATGGCCAAAAGTTGCAATACCCCCCCAAAGGAACAATTTCGCCTCAAAATGGCAAAAAATTGCAATACCCCCCCAAAGGAACAATTTCGCTTCAAAATGGCCAAAAGTTGCAATACCCCCCCAAGGAACAATTTCGCCTGAAAATGGCAAAAATTGCAATACCCCCCCAAAGGCACAATTTCGCTTTAAAATGCCGAAAAGTTGCAATACCCCCCGAAAGGAACAATTTCGCCTCAAAATGGCAAAAAATTGCAATACCCCCCAAAGGAACAATTTCGCCTCAAAATGCTGAAAAGTTGCAATACCCCACGAAAGGAACAATTTCGCTTCAAAATGGCCAAAAGTTGCAATACCCCCCCAAAGGAACAATTTCGCCTCAAAATGGTTTAAAAATTGCAATACCCCCCCAAAGGAACAATTTCGCTTCAATATGGCCAAAAGTTGCAATACCCCCCCAAAGGAACAATTTCGCCTCAAAATGCCGAAAAGTTGCAATACCCCCCGAAAGGAACAATTTCGCTTCAAAATGGCCAAAAGTTGCAATACCCCCCCAAAGGAACAATTTCGCCTCAAAATGGTAAAAAATTGCAATACCCCCCCAAAGGAACAATTTCGCTTCAAAATGGCCAAAAGTTGCAATACCCCCCCAAAGGAACAAGTTCGCCTCAAAATGGCAAAAAATTGCAATACCCCCCCAAAGGAACAATTTTGCTTCAAAATGGCCAAAAGTTGAAATACCCCCCCAAAGGAACAATTTCGCCTCAAAATGCCGAAAAGTTGCTATACCCCCCAAAGGAACAATTTCGCTTCAAAATGGCCAAAAGTTGCAATACCCCCCCAAAGGAACAATTTCGCCTCAAAATGGCAAAAAATTGCAATACCCCCCCAAAGGAACAATTTCGCTTCAAAATGGCCAAAAATTGTAAAACCCCCCCAAAGGAACAATTTCGCCTCAATATGGCCAAAAGTTGCAATACCCCCCCAAAGAAACAATTTCGCCTGAAAATGGCAAAAAATTGCAATACCCCCCCAAAGGAACAATTTCGCTTCAAAATGGCCAAAAGTTGCAATACCCCCCCAAAGGAACAATTTCGCCTCAAAATGGCAAAAAATTGCAATACCCCCCAAAGGAACAATTTCGCTTCAAAATGCCGAAAAGTTCCAATACCCCCCCAAAGGAACAATTTCGCTTCAAAATGGCCAAAAGTTGCAATACCCCCCCAAAGGAACAATTTCGCCTCAAAAGGCCGAAAAGTTGCAATACCCCCCAAAGGAACAATTTCGCTTCAAAATGGCCAAAAGTTGCAATACCCCTTCAAAGGAACAAGTTCGCCTCAAAATGGCAAAAAATTGCAATACCCCCCCAAAGGAACAATTTCGCTTCAAAATGGCCAAAAGTTGCAATACCCCCCCAAAGGAACAATTTCGCTTCAAAATGGCCAAAAGTTGCAATACCCCCCCAAAGGAACAATTTCGCCTCAAAATGAAAAATTGCAATACCCCCCCAAAGGAACAATTTCGCTTCAAAATGCCGAAAAGTTGCAATACCCCCCCAAAGGTACAATTTCGCTTCAAAATTGCCAAAAGTTGCAATACCCCCCCAAAGGAACAATTTCGCCTCAAAATGGCAAAAAATTGCAATACCCCCCAAAGGAACAATTTCGCTTCAAAATGCCGAAAAGTTGCAATACCCCCCCAAAGGAACAATTTCGCCTCAAAATGGCAAAAAATTGCAATACCCCCCCAAAGAAACAATTTCGCTTCAAAATGGCCAAAAGTTGCAATACCCCCCCAAAGGAACAATTTCGCCTCAAAATGCCGAAAAGTTGCAATACCCCCCGAAAGGAACAATTTCGCCTCAAAATGGCCAAAAATTGTAAAACCCCCCCCAAAGGAACAATTTCGCTTCAATATGGCCAAAAGTTGCAATACCCCCCCAAAAGAACAATTTCGCCTCAAAATGGCAAAAAATTGTAATACCCCCCAAAGGAACAATTTCGCTTCAATATGGTCAAAAGTTGCAATACCCCCCCAAAGGAACAATTTCGCCTCAAAATGGCAAAAAATTGCAATACCCTCCCCAAAGGAACAATTTCGCTTCAAAATGGCCAAAAGTTGCAATACCCCCCCAAAGGAACAATTTCGCCTCAAAATGGCAAAAAATTGTAATACCCCCAAAGGAACAATTTCGCTTCAAAATGCCGAAAAGTTGCAATACCCCCCGAAAGGAACAATTTCGCTTCAAAATGGCCAAAAGTTGCAATACCCCCCCAAAGGAACAATTTCGCCTCAAAATGGCAAAAAATTGCAATACCTTCCCAAAGGAACAATTTCGCCTCAAAATGCTGAAAAGTTGCAATACCCCCCGAAAGGAACAATTTCGCTTAAAAATGGCCAAAAGTTGCAATACCCCCCCAAAAGGAACAATTTCGCCTCAAAATGGTTAAAAATTGCAATACCCCCCCAAAGGAACAATTTCGCTTCAATATGGCAAAAAGTTGCAATACCCCCCCAAAGGAACAATTTCGCCTCAAAATGCCGAAAAGTCGCAATATCCCCCGAAAGGAACAATTTCGCTTCAAAATGGCCAAAAGTTGCAATACCCCCCCAAAGGAACAATTTCGCCTCAAAATGCAGAAAAGTTGCAATACCCCCCCAAAGGAACAATTTTGCTTCAAAATGGCCAAAAGTTGCAATACCCCCCCCAAAGGAACAATTTCGCCTCAAAATGCAGAAAAATTGCAATACCCCCCCAAAGGAACAATTTCGCTTCAAAATGCCGAAAAGTTGCAATACCCGCCCAAAAGGTACAATTTCGCTTCAAAATGGCCAAAAGTTGCAATACCCCCCCAAAGGAAGAATTTCGCCTCAAAATGAAAAAAAAATTGCAATACCCCCCCAAAGGAACAATTTCACCTCAAAATGGCAAAAAATTGCAATACCCCCCAAAGGAACAATTTCGCTTTAAAATGCCGAAAAGTTGCAATACCCCCCGAAAGGAACAATTTCGCTTCAAAATGGCCAAAAGTTGCAATACCCCCCCAAAGGAACAATTTCGCCTCAAAATGGAAAAAAAATTGCAATACCCCCCAAAGGAACAATTTCGCATCAAAATGTCGAAAAGTTGCAATACCCCCCAAAGGAACAATTTCGCCTCAAAATGGCAAAAAATTGCAATACCCCCCCAAAGGAACAATTTCGCCTCAAAATGCTGAAAAGTTGCAATACCCCCGAAAGGAACAATTTCGCTTCAAAATGGCCAAAAGTTGCAATAGTTGCAAAAGTTGCAAAGGAACAATTTCGCCTCAAAATGGCAAAAAATTGTAAAACCCCACCAAAGGAACAATTTCGCTTCAATATGGCCAAAAGTTGCAATACCCCCCCAAAGGAACAATTTCGCCTCAAAATGGCAAAAAATTGCAATACCCCCCCAAAGGAACAATTTCGCTTCAAAATGGCCAAAAGTTGCAATACCCCCCCAAAGGAACAATTTCGCCTCAAAATGGCAAAAAAATGCAATACCCCCCCAAAGGAACAATTTCGCCTCAAAATGCCGAAAAGTTGCAATACCCGCCCCAAAGGTACAATTTCGCTTCAAAATGGCCAAAAGTTGCAATACCCCCCCAAAGGAAGAATTTCGCCTCAAAATGAAAAAAAAAATTGCAATACCCCCCCAAAGGAACAATTTCGCTTCAAAATGCCGAAAAGTTGCAATACCCGCCCCAAAGGTACAATTTCGCTTCAAAATGGCCAAAAGTTGCAATACCCCCCCAAAGGAAGAATTTCGCCTCAAAATGAAAAAAAAATTGCAATACCCCCCCAAAGGAACAATTTCGCCTCAAAATGGCAAAAAATTGCAATACCCCCCAAAGGAACAATTTCGCTTTAAAATGCCGAAAAGTTGCAATACCCCCCGAAAGGAACAATTTCGCTTCAAAATGGCCAAAAGCTGCAATACCCCCCCAAAGGAACAATTTCGCCTCAAAATGGAAAAAAAATTGCAATACCCCCCAAAGGAACAATTTCGCATCAAAATGTCGAAAAGTTGCAATACCCCCCAAAGGAACAATTTCGCCTCAAAATGGCAAAAAATTGCAATACCCCCCAAAGGAACAATTTCGCCTCAAAATGCTGAAAAGTTGCAATACCCCCGAAAGGAACAATTTCGCTTCAAAATGACCAAAAGTTGCAATACCCCCCCAAAGGAACAATTTCGCCTCAAAATGGCAAAAAATTGCAATACCCCCCCAAAGGAACAATTTCGCTTCAAAATGGCCAAAAATTGTAAAACCCCCCCAAAGGAACAATTTCGCTTCAATATGGCCAAAAGTTGCAATACCCCCCCAAAGGAACAATTTCGCCTCAAAATGGCAAAAAATTGCAATACCCCCCCAAAGGAACAATTTCGCTTCAAAATGGCCAAAAGTTGCAATACCCCCCCAAAGGAACAATTTCGCCTCAAAATGGCAAAAAATTGCAATACCCCCCAAAGGAACAATTTCGCTTCAAAATGCCGAAAAGTTGCAATACCCCCCGAAAGGAACAATTTCGCCTCAAAATGCCAAAAAGTTCCAATACCCCCCCAAAGGAACAATTTCGCTTCAAAATGGCCAAAAGTTGCAATACCCCCCCAAAGGAACAATTTCGCCTCAAAATGCCGAAAAGTTGCAATACCCCCCAAAGGAACAATTTCGCCTCAAAAGGCCGAAAAGTTGCAATACCCCCCCAAAGGAACAATTTCGCTTCAAAATGGCCAAAAGTTGCAATACCCCCCCAAAGGAACAAGTTCGCCTCAAAATGGCAAAAAATTGCAATACCCCCCCAAAGGAACAATTTCGCTTCAAAATGGCCAAAAGTTGCAATACCCCCCCAAAGGAACAATTTCGCTTCAAAATGGCCAAAAGTTGCAATACCCCCCCAAAGGAACAATTTCGCCTCAAAATGAAAAAAAAATTGCAATACCCCCCCAAAGGAACAATTTCGCTTCAAAATGCCGAAAAGTTGCAATACCCCCCCAAAGGTACAATTTCGCTTCAAAATGGCCAAAAGTTGCAATACCCCCAAAGGAACAATTTCGCCTCAAAATGGCAAAAAATTGCAATACCCCCCAAAGGAACAATTTCGCTTCAAAATGCCGAAAAGTTGCAATACCCCCCCAAAGGAACAATTTCGCCTCAAAATGACAAAAAAATGCAATACCCCCCCAAAGAAACAATTTCGCTTCAAAATGGCCAAAAGTTGCAATACCCCCCCAAAGGAACAATTTCGCCTCAAAATGCCGAAAAGTTGCAATACCCCCCGAAAGGAACAATTTCGCCTCAAAATGGCCAAAAATTGTAAAACCGCCCCAAAGGAACAATTTCGCTTCAATATTGCCAAAAGTTGCAATACCCCCCCCAAAGGAACAATTTCGCTTCAATATGGCCAAAAGTTGCAATACCCCCCCCAAAGGAACAATTTCGCCTCAAAATGGCAAAAAATTGCAATCCCCTCCCCAAAGGAACAATTTCGCTTCAAAATGGCCAAAAGTTGCAATACCCCCCCAAAGGAACAATTTCGCCTCAAAATAGAAAAAAAATTGCAATACCCCCCAAAGGAACAATTTCGCCTCAAAATGCCGAAAAGTTGCAATACCCCCCCAAAGGAACAATTTCGCCTCAAAATGGCAAAAAATTGCAATACCCCCCCAAAGGAACAATTTCGCCTCAAAATGCTGAAAAGTTGCTATACCCCCCGAAAGGAACAATTTCGCTTCAAAATGGCCAAAAGTTGCAATACCCCCCCAAAGGAACAATTTCGCCTCAAAATGCAGAAAAGTTGCAATACCCCCCGAAAGGAACAATTTCGCTTCAAAATGGCCAAAAGTTGCAATACCCCCCCAAAGGAACAATTTCGCCTCAAAATGGCAAAAAATTGCAATACCCACCCAAAGGAACAATTTCGCTTCAAAATGGCCAAAAGTTGCAATACCCCCCCAAAGGAACAATTTCGCCTCAAAATGGCAAAAAATTGTAATACCCCCAAAGGAACAATTTCGCCTCAAAATGCAGAAAAGTTGCAATACCCCCCCAAAGGAACAATTTTGCTTCAAAATGGCCAAAAGTTGCAATACCCCCCCCAAAGGAACAATTTCGCCTCAAAATGAAAAAAAAATTGCAATACCCCCCCAAAGGAACAATTTCGCTTCAAAATGCCGAAAAGTTGCAATACCCGCCCCAAAGGTACAATTTCGCTTCAAAATGGCCAAAAGTTGCAATACCCCCCCAAAGGAAGAATTTCGCCTCAAAATGAAAAAAAAATTGCAATACCCCCCCAAAGGAACAATTTCGCCTCAAAATGACAAAAACTTGCAATAGCCCCTAAAGGAACAATTTCGCTTTAAAATGCCGAAAAGTTGCAATACCCCCCGAAAAGAACAATTTCGCTTCAAAATGGCCAAAAGTTGCAATACCCCCCCCAAAAGGAACAATTTCGCCTCAAAATGGAAAAAAAATTGCAATACCCCCCAAAGGAACAATTTCGCATCAAAATGTCGAAAAGTTGCAATACCCCCCAAAGGAACAATTTCGCCTGAAAATGGCAAAAAATTGCAATACCCCCCCAAAGGAACAATTTCGCCTCAAAATGCCGAAAAGTTGCAATACCCCCCCAAGGAACAATTTCGCTTCAAAATGGCCAAAAGTTGCTATACCCCCCCAAAGGAACAAGTTCGCCTCAAAATGGCAAAAAATTGCAATACCCCCCCAAAGGAACAATTTCGCTTCAAAATGGCCAAAAGTTGCAATACCCCCCAAAGGAACAATTTCGCCTCAAAATGGCGAAAAATTGCAATACCCCCCAAAGGAACAATTTCGCTTCAAAATGCCAAAAAGTTGCAATACCCCCCCAAAGGAACAATTTCGCCTCAAAATGACAAAAAAATGCAATACCCCCCCAAAGAAACAATTTCGCTTCAAAATGGCCAAAAGTTGCAATACCCCCCCAAAGGAACAATTTCGCCTCAAAATGCCGAAAAGTTGCAATACCCCCCGAAAGGAACAATTTCGCCTCAAAATGGCCAAAAATTGTAAAACCCCCCCAAAGGAACAATTTCGCTTCAATATGGCCAAAAGTTGCAATACCCCCCCCCAAAGGAACAATTTCGCTTCAATATGGCCAAAAGTTGCAATACCCCCCCCAAAGGAACAATTTCGCCTCAAAATGGCAAAAAATTGCAATCCCCTCCCCAAAGGAACAATTTCGCTTCAAAATGGCCAAAAGTTGCAATACCCCCCCAAAGGAACAATTTCGCCTCAAAATGGCAAAAAATTGCAATACCCCCCCAAAGGAACAATTTCGCCTCAAAATGCTGAAAAGTTGCTATACCCCCTGAAAGGAACAATTTCGCTTCAAAATGGCCAAAAGTTGCAATACCCCCCCAAAGGAACAATTTCGCCTCAAAATGGTTAAAAATTGCAATACCCCCCCAAAGGAACAATTTCGCTTCAATATGGCAAAAAGTTGCAATACCCCCCCAAAGGAACAATTTCGCCTCAAAATGCCGAAAAGTTGCAATACCCCCCGAAAGGAACAATTTCGCTTCAAAATGGCCAAAAGTTGCAATACCCCCCCAAAGGAACAATTTCGCCTCAAAATGCAGAAAAGTTGCAATACCCCCCGAAAGGAACAATTTCGCTTCAAAATGGCCAAAAGTTGCAATACCCCCCCAAAGGAACAATTTCGCCTCAAAATGGCAAAAAATTGCAATACCCACCCAAAGGAACAATTTCGCTTCAAAATGGCCAAAAGTTGCAATACCCCCCCAAAGGAACAATTTCGCCTCAAAATGGCAAAAAATTGTTATACCCCCAAAGGAACAATTTCGCTTCAAAATGCCGAAAAGTTGCAATACCCACCCAAAGGAACAATTTCGCTTCAAAATGGCCAAAAGTTGCAATACCCCCCCAAAGGAACAATTTTGCCTCAAAATGCTGAAAAGTTGCAATACCCCCCGAAAGGAACAATTTCGCTTCAAAATGGCCAAAAGTTGCAATACCCCCCCAAAAGGAACAATTTCGCCTCAAAATGGTTAAAAATTGCAATACCCCCCCAAAGGAACAATTTCGCCTCAAAATGCCGAAAAGTTGCAATACCCCCCGAAAGGAACAATTTCGCCTCAAAATGGCCAAAAATTGTAAAACCCCCCCAAAGGAACAATTTCGCTTCAATATGGCCAAAAGTTGCAATACCCCCCCCAAAGGAACAATTTCGCCTCAAAATGGCAAAAAATTGCAATCCCCTCCCCAAAGGAACAATTTCGCTTCAAAATGGCCAAAAGTTGCAATACCCCCCCAAAGGAACAATTTCGCCTCAAAATGGCAAAAAATTGTAATACCCCCCAAAGGAACAATTTCGCTTCAAAATAACCAAAAGTTGCAATACCACCCCAAAGGAACAATTTCGCCTCAAAATAGAAAAAAAATTGCAATACCCCCCAAAGGAACAATTTCGCCTCAAAATGCCGAAAAGTTGCAATACCCCCCCAAAGGAACAATTTCGCCTCAAAATGGCAAAAAATTGCAATACCCCCCCAAAGGAACAATTTCGCCTCAAAATGCTGAAAAGTTGCTATACCCCCCGAAAGGAACAATTTCGCTTCAAAATGGCCAAAAGTTGCAATACCCCCCCAAAGGAACAATTTCGCCTCAAAATGGTTAAAAATTGCAATACCCCCCCAAAGGAACAATTTCGCTTCAATATGGCAAAAAGTTGCAATACCCCCCCAAAGGAACAATTTCGCCTCAAAATGCCGAAAAGTTGCAATACCCCCCGAAAGGAACAATTTAGCTTCAAAATGGCCAAAAGTTGCAATACCCCCCCAAAGTAACAATTTCGCCTCAAAATGCAGAAAAGTTGCAATACCCCCCGAAAGGAACAATTTCGCTTCAAAATGGCCAAAAGTTGCAATACCCCCCCAAAGGAACAATTTCGCCTCAAAATGGCAAAAAATTGCAATACCCACCCAAAGGAACAATTTCGCTTCAAAATGGCCAAAAGTTGCAATACCCCCCCAAAGGAACAATTTCGCCTCAAAATGGCAAAAAATTGTAATACCCCCAAAGGAACAATTTCGCTTCAAAATGCCGAAAAGTTGCAATACCCCCCGAAAGGAACAATTTCGCTTCAAAATGGCCAAAAGTTGCAATACCCCCCCAAAGGAACAATTTCGCCTCAAAATGGCAAAAAATTGCAATACCTTCCCAAAGGAACAATTTCGCCTCAAAATGCTGAAAAGTTGCAATACCCCCCGAAAGGAACAATTTCGCTTCAAAATGGCCAAAAGTTGCAATACCCCCCCAAAAGGAACAATTTCGCCTCAAAATGGTTAAAAATTGCAATACCCCCCCAAAGGAACAATTTCGCTTCAATATGGCAAAAAGTTGCAATACCCCCCAAAGGAACAATTTCGCCTCAAAATGCCGAAAAGTTGCAATATCCCCCGAAAGGAACAATTTCGCTTCAAAATGGCCAAAAGTTGCAATACCCCCCCAAAGGAACAATTTCGCCTCAAAATGCAGAAAAATTGCAATACCCCCCCAAAGGAACAATTTCGCTTCAAAATGCCGAAAAGTTGCAATACCCGCCCCAAAGGTACAATTTCGCTTCAAAATGGCCAAAAGTTGCAATACCCCCCCAAAGGAAGAATTTCGCCTCAAAATGAAAAAAAAATTGCAATACCCCCCCAAAGGAACAATTTCGCCTCAAAATGGCAAAAACTTGCAATACCCCCCGAAAAGAACAATTTCGCTTCAAAATGGCCAAAAGTTGCAATACCCCCCCAAGGAACAATTTCGCCTCAAAATGGAAAAAAAATTGCAATACCCCCCAAAGGAACAATTTCGCATCAAAATGTCGAAAAGTTGCAATACCCCCCAAAGGAACAATTTCGCCTGAAAATGGCAAAAAATTGCAATACCCCCCCAAAGGAACAATTTCGCTTTAAAATGCCGAAAAGTTGCAATACCCCCCGAAAGGAACAATTTCGCCTCAAAATGGCAAAAAATTGCAATACCCCCCCCAAAGGAACAATTTCGCCTCAAAATGCTGAAAAGTTGCAATACCCCCTGAAAGGAACAATTTCGCTTCAAAATGGCCAAAAGTTGCAATACCCCCCCAAAGGAACAATTTCGCCTCAAAATGGTTAAAAATTGCAATACCCCCCAAAAGGAACAATTTCGCTTCAAAATGGCCAAAAGTTGCAATACCCCCCAAAGGAACAATTTCGCCTCAAAATGCCAAAAAGTTGCAATACCCCCCCAAAGGAACAATTTCGCTTCAAAATGGCCAAAAGTTGCAATACCCCCCCCAAAGGAACAATTTCGCCTCAAAATGCCGAAAAGTTGCAATACCCCCCGAAAGGAACAATTTCGATTCAAAATGGCCAAAAGTTGCAATACCCCCCCAAAGGAACAATTTCGCCTCAAAATGGTAAAAAATTGCAATACCCCCCCAAAGGAACAATTTCGCCTCAAAATGGCCAAAAGTTGCTATACCCCCCCAAAGGAACAAGTTCGCCTCAAAATGGCAAAAAATTGCAATACCCCCCCAAAGGAACAATTTTGCTTCAAAATGGCCAAAAGTTGCAATACCCCCCCAAAGGAACAATTTTGCCTCAAAATGCCGAAAAGTTGCAATACCCCCCCAAAGGTACAATTTCGCTTCAAAATGGCCAAAAGTTGCAATACCCCCCCAAAGGAACAATTTCGCCTCAAAATGGTTAAAAATTGCAATACCCCCCTAAAGGAACAATTTCGCTTCAATATGGCCAAAAATTGCAATACCCCCCCAAAGGAACAATTTCGCCTCAAAATGCCGAAAAGTTGCAATACCCCCCGAAAGGAACAATTTCGCTTCAAAATGGCAAAAAACTTGCAATACCCCCCCAAAGGAACAATTTCGCTTCAAAATGGCCAAAAGTTGCAATACCCCCCAAAGGAACAATTTCGCCTCAAAATGGCAAAAAATTGCAATACCCCCCCAAAGGAACAATTTCGCCTCAAAATGCCGAAAAGTTGCAATACCCCCCCAAAGGAACAATTTCGCTTCAAAATGGCCAAAAGTTGCAATACCCCCCCAAAGGAACAATTTCGCTTCAAAATGCCGAAAAGTTGCAATACCCCCCGAAAGGAACAATTTCGCCTCAAAATGGCAAAAAATTGCAATACCCCCCCAAAGGAACAATTTCGCTTCAAAATGGCCAAAAGTTGCAATACCCCCCCAAAGGAACAATTTCGCCTCAAAATGGTAAAAAATTGCAATACCCCCCCAAAGGAACAATTTCGCCTCAAAATGCCGAAAAGTTGCAATACCCCCCGAAAGGAACAATTTCGCTTCAAAATGGCCAAAAATTGCAATACCCCCCCAAAGGAACAATTTCGCCTCAAAATGGCAAAAAATTGCAATACCCCCCCAAAGGAACAATTTCGCTTCAAAATGGCCAAAAGTTGCAATACCCCCCCAAAGGAACAATTTCGCCTCAAAATGGCAAAAAATTGCAATACCCCCCCAAAGGAACAATTTCGCTTCAAAATGGCCAAAAGTTGCAATACCCCCCCAAAGGAACAATTTCGCTTCAAAATGGCCAAAAGTTGCAATACCCCCCCAAAGGAACAATTTCGCCTCAAAATGCCAAAAAGTTGCAATACCCCCCGAAAGGAGCAATTTCGCCTCAAAATGGCCAAAAATTGTAAAAACCCCCCCAAAGGAACAATTTCGCTTCAAAATGGCAAAAAATTGCAATACCCCCCCAAAGGAACAATTTCGCTTCAAAATGCCGAAAAGTTGCAATACCCCCCCAAAGGAACAATTTCGCCTCAAAATGCTGAAAAGTTGCAATACCCCCCGAAAGGAACAATTTCGCTTCAATATGGCCAAAAGTTGCAATACCCCCCGAAAGGAACAATTTCGCCTCAAAATGCCGAAAAGTTGCAATACCCCCCGAAAGGAACAATTTCGCTTCAAAATGGCCAAAAGTTGCAATACCCCCCCAAAAAAACAATTTCGCCTCAAAATGGAAAAAAAATTGCAATACCCCCCAAAGGAACAATTTCGCTTCAAAATGCTGAAAAGTTGCAATACCCCCCGAAAGGAACAATTTCGCCTCAAAATGGTTAAAAATTGCAATACCCCCCCAAAGGAACAATTTCGCCTCAAAATGGCAAAAAATTGCAATACCCCCCCAAAGGAACAATTTCGCCTCAAAATGGCAAAAAATTGCAATACCCCCCAAAGGAACAATTTCGCTTCAAAATGCCGAAAAGTTGCAATACCCCCCGAAAGGAGCAATTTCGCCTCAAAATGGCCAAAAATTGTAAAAACCCCCCCAAAGGAACAATTTCGCTTCAATATGGCCAAAAGTTGCAATACCCCCCCAAAGGAACAATTTCGCTTCAAAATGGCAAAAAATTGCAATACCCCCCAAAGGAACAATTTCGCTTCAAAATGCCGAAAAGTTGCAATACCCCCCCAAAGGAACAATTTCGCTTCAAAATGCTGAAAAGTTGCAATACCCCCCGAAGGGAACAATTTCGCCTCAAAATGGCAAAAAATTGCAATACCCCCCCAAAGGAACAATTTCGCCTCAAAATGCTGAAAAGTTGCAATACCCCCCGAAAAAAACAATTTCGCTTGAAAATGGCCAAAAGTTGCAATACCCCCCAAAGGAACAATTTCGCCTCAAAATGGTTAAAAATTGCAATACCCCCCCAAAGGAACAATTTCGCTTCAATATGGCCAAAAGTTGCAATACCCCCCCAAAGGAACAATTTCGCCTCAAAATGCCGAAAAGTTGCAATACCCCCCGAAAGGAACAATTTCGCTTCAAAATGCTGAAAAGTTGCAATACCCCCCAAAAGGAACAATTTCGCCTCAAAATGGTTAAAAATTGCAATACCCCCCCAAAGGAACAATTTCGCCTCAAAATGGCAAAAAATTGCAATACCCCCCGAAAAGAACAATTTCGCTTCAAAATGACCAAGAGTTGCAATACCCCCCCAAAGGAACAATTTCGCCTCAAAATGGCAAAAAATTGCAATACCCCCCAAAGGAACAATTTCGCTTCAAAATGCCGAAAAGTTGCAATACCCCCCCAAAGGAACAATTTCGCTTCAAAATGGCCAAAAGTTGCAATACCCCCCCAAAGGAACAATTTCGCCTCAAAATGGCAAAAAATTGCAATACCCCCCCAAAGGAACAATTTCGCTTCAAAATGGCCAAAAGATGCAATACCCCCCCAAAGGAACAATTTCGCCTCAAAATGCCAAAAAGTTGCAATACCCCCCCAAAGGAACAATTTCGCTTCAAAATGGCCAAAAGTTGCAATACCCCCCCAAAGGAACAATTTCGCCTCAAAATGAAAAAAAATTGCAATACCCCACAAAGGAACAATTTCGCTTCAAAATGCCGAAAAGTTGCAATTCCCCCCCAAAGGTACAATTTCGCTTCAAAATGGCCAAAAGTTGCAATACCCCCCCCCCAAAGGAACAATTTCGCCTCAAAATGGCAAAAAATTGCAATACCCCCCCAAAGGAACAATTTCGCCTCAAAATGGCAAAAAATTGCAATACCCCCCCAAAGGAACAATTTCGCTTCAAAATGGCCAAAAGTTGCAATACCCCCCGAAAGGAACAATTTCGCCTCAAAATGGCCAAAAATTGTAAAACCCCCCCCAAAGGAACAATTTCGCTTTAATGTGGCCAAAAGTTGCAATACCCCCCAAGGAACAATTTCGCCTCAAAATGGCAAAAAATTGCAATACCCCCCCAAAGGAACAATTTCGCTTCAAAATGGCCAAAAGTTGCAATACCCCCCCAAAGGAACAATTTCGCCTGAAAATGGCCAAAAGTTGCAATACCCCCCTAAAGGAACAATTTCGCCTCAAAATGGCAAAAAATTGCAATACCCCCCCAAAAGAACAATTTCGCTTCAAAATGCCGAAAAGTTGCAATACCCCCCGAAGGGAACAATTTCGCCTCAAAATGGCAAAAAATTGCAATACCCCCCCAAAGGAACAATTTCGCCTCAAAATGCTGAAAAGTTGCAATACCCCCCGAAAGGAACAATTTCGCTTGAAAATGGCCAAAAGTTGCAATACCCCCCCCAAAGGAACAATTTCGCCTCAAAATGGTTAAAAATTGCAATACCCCCGCAAAGGAACAATTTCGCTTCAATATGGCCAAAAGTTGCAATACCCCCCCAAAGGAACAATTTCGCCTCAAAATGCCGAAAAGTTGCAATACCCCCCGAAAGGAACAATTTCGCTTGAAAATGGCCAAAAGTTGCAATACCCCCCCAAAGGAACAATTTCGCCTCAAAATGGTTAAAAATTGCAATACCCCCCCAAAGGAACAATTTCGCTTCAATATGGCCAAAAGTTGCAATACCCCCCGAAAGGAACAATTTCGATTCAAAATGGCCAAAAGTTGCAATACCCCCCCAAAGGAACAATTTCGCATCAAAATGGTAAAAAATTGCAATACCCCCCCAAAGGAACAATTTCGCCTCAAAATGCCGAAAAGTTGCAATACCCCCCGAAAGGAACAATTTCGCTTCAAAATGGCCAAAAGTTGCAATACCCCCCCCAAAGGAACAATTTCGCCTCAAAATGCCGAAAAGTTGCAATACCCCCCCAAAGGTACAATTTCGCTTCAAAATTGCCAAAAGTTGCAATACCCCCCAAAGGAACAATTTCGCTTCAAAATGGTCAAAAATTGTAAAACCCCCCCAAAGGAACAATTTCGCCTCAAAATGGCAAAAAATTGCAATACCCCCCCAAAGGAACAATTTCGCTTCAAAATGGCCAAAAGTTGCAATACCCCCCCAAAGGAACAATTTCGCCTCAAAATGGCAAAAAATTGCAATACCCCCCAAAGGAACAATTTCGCTTCAAAATGCCGAAAAGTTGCAATACCCCCCGAAAGGAACAATTTCGCCTCAACATGCCAAAAAGTTCCAATACCCCCCTAAAGGAACAATTTCGCTTCAAAATGGCCAAAAGTTGCAATACCCCCCCAAAGGAACAATTTCGCCTCAAAATGCCGAAAAGTTGCAATACCCCCCCAAAGGAACAATTTCGCCTCAAAAGGCCGAAAAGTTGCAATACCCCCCCAAAGGAACAATTTCGCTTCAAAATGGCCAAAAGTTGCAATACCCCCCCAAAGGAACAAGTTCGCCTCAAAATGGCCAAAAGTTGCAATACCCCCCCAAAGGAACAATTTCGCTTCAAAATGGCCAAAAGTTGCAATACCCCCTCAAAGGAACAATTTCGCTTCAAAATGGCCAAAAGTTGCAATACCCCCCCAAAGGAACAATTTCGCCTCAAAATGAAAAAAAAAATTGCAATACCCCCCCAAAGGAACAATTTCGCTTCAAAATGCCGAAAAGTTGCAATACCACCCCAAAGGTACAATTAAGCTTCAAAATGGCCAAAAGTTGCAATACCCCCCCAAAGGAACAATTTCGCCTCAAAATGGCAAAAAATTGCAATACCCCCCAAAGGAACAATTTCGCTTCAAAATGCCGAAAAGTTGCAATACCCCCCCAAAGGAACAATTTCGCCTCAAAATGGCAAAAAATTGCAATACCCCCCCAAAGAAACAATTTCGCTTCAAAATGGCCAAAAGAAGCAATACCCCCCCAAAGGAACAATTTCGCCTCAAAATGCCGAAAAGTTGCAATACCCCCCGAAAGGAACAATTTCGCCTCAAAATGGCCAAAAATTGTAAAACCCCCCAAAGGAACAATTTCGCTTCAATATGGCCAAAAGTTGCAATACCCCCCCAAAGGAACAATTTCGCTTCAATATGGCCAAAAGTTGCAATACCCCCCCAAAGGAACAATTTCGCCTCAAAATGGCAAAAAATTGCAATACCCTCCCCAAAGGAACAATTTCGCTTCAAAATGGCCAAAAGTTGCAATACCCCCCCAAAGGAACAATTTCGCCTCAAAATGGCAAAAAAATTGTAATACCCCCCAAAGGAACAATTTCGCTTCAAAATGCCGAAAAGTGTCAATACCCCCCGAAAGGAACAATTTCGCTTCAAAATGGCCAAAAGTTGCAATACCCCCACAAAGGAACAATTTCGCCTCAAAATGGCAAAAAATTGCAATATCCCCCCAAAGGAACAATTTCGTCTCAAAATGCTGAAAAATTGCAATACCCCCCGAAAGGAACAATTTCGCTTCAAAATGGCCAAAAGTTGCAATACCCCCCCAAAGGAACAATTTCGCCTCAAAATGGTTAAAAATTGCAATACCCCCCAAAGGAACAATTTCGCTTCAATATGGCAAAAAGTTGCAATACCCCCCGAAAGGAACAATTTCGCCTCAACATGCCAAAAAGTTCCAATACCCCCCTAAAGGAACAATTTCGCTTCAAAATGGCCAAAAGTTGCAATACCCCCCCAAAGGAACAATTTCGCCTCAAAATGAAAAAAAAAATTGCAATACCCCCCCAAAGGAACAATTTCGCTTCAAAATGCCGAAAAGTTGCAATACCCCCCCAAAGGTACAATTTCGCTTCAAAATGGACAAAAGTTGCAATACCCCCCCAAAGGAACAATTTCGCCTCAAATGGCAAAAAATTGCAATACCCCACAAAGGAACAATTTCGCTTCAAAATGCCGAAAAGTTGCAATACCCCCCCAAAGGTACAATTTCGCTTCAAAATGGCCAAAAGTTGCAATACCCCCCCAAAGGAACAATTTCGCATCAAAATGGAAAAAAAATTGCAATACCCCCCCAAAGGAACAATTTCGCCTCAAAATGGCCAAAAATTGTAACCCCCCCCCAAAGGAACAATTTCGCTTTAATATGGCCAAAAGTTGCAATACCCCCCAAAGGAACAATTTCGCCTCAAAATGGCAAAAAATTGCAATACCCCCCCAAAGGAACAATTTCGCTTCAAAATGGCCAAAAGTTGCAATACCCCCCCAAGGAACAATTTCGCCTGAAAATGGCAAAAAATTGCAATACCCCCCCAAAGGCACAATTTCGCTTTAAAATGCCGAAAAGTTGCAATACCCCCCGAAAGGAACAATTTCGCCTCAAAATGGCAAAAAATTGCAATACCCCCCAAAGGAACAATTTCGCCTCAAAATGCTGAAAAGTTGCAATACCCCCCGAAAGGAACAATTTCGCTTCAAAATGGCCAAAAGTTGCAATACCCCCCCAAAGGAACAATTTCGCCTCAAAATGGTTAAAAATTGCAATACCCCCCCAAAGGAACAATTTCGCTTCAATATGGCCAAAAGTTGCAATACCCCCCTAAAGGAACTATTTCGCCTCAAAATGCCGAAAAGTTGCAATACCCCCCGAAAGGAACAATTTCGCTTCAAAATGGCCAAAAGTTGCAATACCCCCCCAAAGGAACAATTTCGCCTCAAAATGCCAAAAAGTTGCAATACCCCCCCAAAGGAACAATTTCGCCTCAAAATGGTAAAAAATTGCAATACCCCCCCAAAGGAACAATTTCGCTTCAAAATGGCGAAAAAGTTGCAATACCCCCCCAAAGGAACAAGTTCGCCTCAAAATGGCAAAAAATTGCAATACCCCCCCAAAGGAACAATTTCGCTTCAAAATGGCCAAAAGTTGAAATACCCCCCCCAAAGGAACAATTTCGCCTCAAAATGCCGAAAAGTTGCAATACCCCCCAAAGGAACAATTTCGCTTCAAAATGGCCAAAAGTTGCAATACCCCCCCAAAGGAACAATTTCGCCTCAAAATGGCAAAAAATTGCAATACCCCCCCAAAGGAACAATTTCGCTTCAAAATGGCCAAAAATTGTAAAACCCCCCCAAAGGAACAATTTCGCCTCAATATGGCCAAAAGTTGCAATACCCCCCCAAAGAAACAATTTCGCCTCAAAATGGCAAAAAATTGCAATACCCCCCCAAAGGAACAATTTCGCTTCAAAATGGCCAAAAGTTGCAATACCCCCCCAAAGGAACAATTGCGCCTCAAAATGGCAAAAAATTGCAATACCCCCCAAAGGAACAATTTCGCTTCAAAATGCCGAAAAGTTGCAATACCCCCCGAAAGGAACAATTTCGCCTCAACATGCCAAAAAGTTCCAATACCCCCCCAAAGGAACAATTTTGCTTCAAAATGGCCAAAAGTTGCAATACCCCCCCAAAGGAACAATTTCGCCTCAAAAGGACGAAAAGTTGCAATACCCCCCCAAAGGAACAATTTCGCTTCAAAATGGCCAAAAGTTGCAATACCCCTTCAAAGGAACAAGTTCGCCTCAAAATGGCAAAAAATTGCAATACCCCCCCAAAGGAACAATTTCGCTTCAAAATGGCCAAAAGTTGCAATACCCCCCCAAAGGTACAATTTCGCTTCAAAATTGCCAAAAGTTGCAATACCCCCCCAAAGGAACAATTTCGCCTCAAAATGGCAAAAAATTGCAATACCCCCAAAGCAACAATTTCGCTTCAAAATGCCGAAAAGTTGCAATACCCCCCCAAAGGAACAATTTCGCCTCAAAATGGCCAAAAATTGTAAAACCCCCCCAAAGGAACAATTTCGCTTCAATATGGCCAAAAGTTGCAATACCCCCCAAAGGAACAATTTCGCTTCAATATGGCCAAAAGTTGCAATACCCCCCCAAAGGAACAATTTCGCCTCAAAATGGCAAAAAATTGTAATACCCCCCAAAGGAACAATTTCGCTTCAATATGGCCAAAAGTTGCAATACCCCCCCAAAGGAACAATTTCGCCTCAAAATGGCAAAAAATTGCAATACCCTCCCCAAAGGAACAATTTCGCTTCAAAATGGCCAAAAGTTGCAATACCCCCCCAAAGGAACAATTTCGCCTCAAAATGGCAAAAAATTGCAATCCCCTCCCCAAAGGAACAATTTCGCTTCAAAATGGCCAAAAGTTGCAATACCCCCCCAAAGGAACAATTTCGCCTCAAAATGAAAAAAAAATTGCAATACCCCCCCAAAGGAACAATTTCGCTTCAAAATGCCGAAAAGTTGCAATACCCCCCCAAAGGTACAATTTCGCTTCAAAATGGCCAAAAGTTGCAATACCCCCCAAAGGAACAATTTCGCCTCAAAATGGCAAAAAATTGCAATACCCCCCAAAGGAACAATTTCGCTTCAAAATGCCGAAAAGTTGCAATACCCCCCGAAAGGAACAATTTCGCTTCAAAACGGCCAAAAGTTGCAATACCCCCCAAAGGAACAATTTCGCCTCAAAATGGCAAAAAATTGCAATACCTTCCCAAAGGAACAATTTCGCCTCAAAATGCTGAAAAGTTGCAATACCCCCCGAAAGGAACAATTTCGCTTCAAAATGGCCAAAAGTTGCAATACCCCCCCAAAAGGAACAATTTCGCCTCAAAATGGTTAAAAATTGCAATACCCCCCCAAAGGAACAATTTCGCTTCAATATGGCAAAAAGTTGCAATACCCCCCCAAAGGAACAATTTCGCCTCAAAATGCCGAAAAGTTGCAATATCCCCCGAAAGGAACAATTTCGCTTCAAAATGGCCAAAAGTTGCAATACCCCACCAAAGGAACAATTTCGCTTCAAAATGCCGAAAAGTTGCAATACATGCCCCAAAGGTACAATTTCGCTTCAAAATGGCCAAAAGTTGCAATACCCCCCCAAAGGAAGAATTTCGCCTCAAAATAAAAAAAAATTGCAATACCCCCCCAAAGGAACAATTTCGCCTCAAAATGGCAAAAAATTGCAATACCCCCCAAAGGAACAATTTCGCTTTAAAATGCCGAAAAGTTGCAATACCCCCCGAAAGGAACAATTTCGCTTCAAAATGGCCAAAAGTTGCAATACCCCCCCAAAGGAACAATTTCGCCTCAAAATGGAAAAAAAATTGCAATACCCCCCAAAGGAACAATTTCGCATCAAAATGTCGAAAAGTTGCAATACCCCCCAAAGGAACAATTTCGCCTCAAAATGGCAAAAAATTGCAATACCCCCCCAAAGGAACAATTTCGCCTCAAAATGCTGAAAAGTTGCAATACCCCCGAAAGGAACAATTTCGCTTCAAAATGGCCAAAAGTTGCAATACCCCCCCAAAGGAACAATTTCGCCTCAAAATGGCAAAAAATTGCAATACCCCCCAAAGGAACAATTTCGCTTCAAAATGCCGAAAAGTTGCAATACCCCCCGAAAGGAACAATTTCGCCTCAAAATGCCAAAAAGTTCCAATACCCCCCCAAAGGAACAATTTCGCTTCAAAATGGCCAAAAGTTGCAATACCCCCCCAAAGGAACAATTTCGCCTCAAAATGCCGAAAAGTTGCAATACCCCCCCAAAGGAACAATTTCGCCTCAAAAGGCCGAAAAGTTGCAATACCCCCCCAAAGGAACAATTTCGCTTCAAAATGGCCAAAAGTTGCAATACCCCCCCAAAGGAACAAGTTCGCCTCAAAATGGCAAAAAATTGCAATACCCCCCCAAAGGAACAATTTCGCTTCAAAATGGCCAAAAGTTGCAATACCCCCCCAAAGGAACAATTTCGCTTCAAAATGGCCAAAAGTTGCAATACCCCCCCAAGGGAACAATTTCGCCTCAAAATGAAAAAAAAATTGCAATACCCCCCCAAAGGAACAATTTCGCTTCAAAATGCCTAAAAGTTGCAATACCCCCCCAAAGGTACAATTTCGCTTCAAAATGGCCAAAAGTTGCAATACCCCCAAAGGAACAATTTCGCCTCAAAATGGCAAAAAATTGCAATACCCCCCAAAGGAACAATTTCGCTTCAAAATGCCGAAAAGTTGCAATACCCCCCCAAAGGAACAATTTCGCCTCAAAATGACAAAAAAATGCAATACCCCCCCCAAAGAAACAATTTCGCTTCAAAATGGCCAAAAGTTGCAATACCCCCCAAAGGAACAATTTCGCCTCAAAATGCCGAAAAGTTGCAATACCCCCCGAAAGGAACAATTTCGCCTCAAAATGGCCAAAAATTGTAAAACCCCCCCAAAGGAACAATTTCGCTTCAATATGGCCAAAAGTTGCAATACCCCCCCAAAGGAACAATTTCGCTTCAATATGGCCAAAAGTTGCAATACCCCCCCCAAAGGAACAATTTCGCCTCAAAATGGCAAAAAATTGCAATCCCCTCCCCAAAGGAACAATTTCGCTTCAAAATGGCCAAAAGTTGCAATACCCCCCCAAAGGAACAATTTCGCCTCAAAATGGCAAAAAATTGTAATACCCCCCAAAGGAACAATTTCGCTTCAAAATGCCAAAAAGTTGCAATACCCCCCGAAAGGAACAATTTCGCTTCAAAATGGCCAAAAGTTGCAATACCACCCCAAAGGAACAATTTTGCCTCAAAATAGAAAAAAAATTGCAATACCCCCCAAAGGAACAATTTCGCCTCAAAATGCCGAAAAGTTGCAATACCCCCCCAAAGGAACAATTTCGCCTCAAAATGGCAAAAAATTGCAATACCCCCCCAAAGGAACAATTTCGCCTCAAAATGCTGAAAAGTTGCAATACCCCCCGAAAGGAACAATTTCGCTTCAAAATGGCCAAAAGTTGCAATACCCCCCCAAAGGAACAATTTCGCCTCAAAATGGTTAAAAATTGCAATACCCCCCCAAAGGAACAATTTCGCTTCAATATGGCAAAAAGTTGCAATACCCTCCCAAAGGAACAATTTCGCCTCAAAATGCCGAAAAGTTGCAATACCCCCCGAAAGGAACAATTTCGCTTCAAAATGGCCAAAAGTTGCAATACCCCCCCAAAGGAACAATTTCGCCTCAAAATGCAGAAAAGTTGCAATACCCCCCGAAAGGAACAATTTCGCTTCAAAATGGCCAAAAGTTGCAATACCCCCCCAAAGGAACAATTTCGCCTCAAAATGGCAAAAAATTGCAATACCCACCCAAAGGAACAATTTCGCTTCAAAATGGCCAAAAGTTGCAATACCCCCCCAAAGGAACAATTTCGCCTCAAAATGGCAAAAAATTGCAATACCCCCCAAAGGAACAATTTCGCTTCAAAATGCCGAAAAGTTGCAATACCCCCCCAAAGGAACAATTTCGCCTCAAAATGACAAAAAAATGCAATACCCCCCCCAAAGAAACAATTTCGCCTCAAAATGCCGAAAAGTTGCAATACCCCCCGAAAGGAACAATTTCGCCTCAAAAGGGCCAAAAATTGTAAAACCCCCCCAAAGGAACAATTTCGCTTCAATATGGCCAAAAGTTGCAATACCCCCCCCAAAGGAACAATTTCGCTTCAATATGGCCAAAAGTTGCAATACCCCCCCCAAAGGAACAATTTCGCCTCAAAATGGCAAAAAATTGCAATCCCCTCCCCAAAGGAACAATTTCGCGTCAAAATGGCCAAAAGTTGCAATACCCCCCCAAAGGAACAATTTCGCCTCAAAATGGCAAAAAATTGTAATACCCCCCAAAGGAACAATTTCGCTTCAAAATGCCAAAAAGTTGCAATACCCCCCGAAAGGAACAATTTCGCTTCAAAATGGCCAAAAGTTGCAATACCACCCCAAAGGAACAATTTTGCCTCAAAATAGAAAAAAAATTGCAATACCCCCCAAAGGAACAATTTCGCCTCAAAATGCCGAAAAGTTGCAATATCCCCCGAAAGGAACAATTTCGCTTCAAAATGGCCAAAAGTTGCAATACCCCACCAAAGGAACAATTTCGCTTCAAAATGCCGAAAAGTTGCAATACATGCCCCAAAGGTACAATTTCGCTTCAAAATGGCCAAAAGTTGCAATACCCCCCCAAAGGAAGAATTTCGCCTCAAAATAAAAAAAAATTGCAATACCCCCCCAAAGGAACAATTTCGCCTCAAAATGGCAAAAAATTGCAATACCCCCCAAAGGAACAATTTCGCTTCAAAATGCCGAAAAGTTGCAATACCCCCCGAAAGGAACAATTTCGCTTCAAAACGGCCAAAAGTTGCAATACCCCCCAAAGGAACAATTTCGCCTCAAAATGGCAAAAAATTGCAATACCTTCCCAAAGGAACAATTTCGCCTCAAAATGCTGAAAAGTTGCAATACCCCCCGAAAGGAACAATTTCGCTTCAAAATGGCCAAAAGTTGCAATACCCCCCCAAAAGGAACAATTTCGCCTCAAAATGGTTAAAAATTGCAATACCCCCCCAAAGGAACAATTTCGCTTCAATATGGCAAAAAGTTGCAATACCCCCCCAAAGGAACAATTTCGCCTCAAAATGCCGAAAAGTTGCAATATCCCCCGAAAGGAACAATTTCGCTTCAAAATGGCCAAAAGTTGCAATACCCCACCAAAGGAACAATTTCGCTTCAAAATGCCGAAAAGTTGCAATACATGCCCCAAAGGTACAATTTCGCTTCAAAATGGCCAAAAGTTGCAATACCCCCCCAAAGGAAGAATTTCGCCTCAAAATAAAAAAAAATTGCAATACCCCCCCAAAGGAACAATTTCGCCTCAAAATGGCAAAAAATTGCAATACCCCCCAAAGGAACAATTTCGCTTTAAAATGCCGAAAAGTTGCAATACCCCCCGAAAGGAACAATTTCGCTTCAAAATGGCCAAAAGTTGCAATACCCCCCCAAAGGAACAATTTCGCCTCAAAATGGAAAAAAAATTGCAATACCCCCCAAAGGAACAATTTCGCATCAAAATGTCGAAAAGTTGCAATACCCCCCAAAGGAACAATTTCGCCTCAAAATGGCAAAAAATTGCAATACCCCCCCAAAGGAACAATTTCGCCTCAAAATGCTGAAAAGTTGCAATACCCCCGAAAGGAACAATTTCGCTTCAAAATGGCCAAAAGTTGCAATACCCCCCCAAAGGAACAATTTCGCCTCAAAATGGCAAAAAATTGCAATACCCCCCAAAGGAACAATTTCGCTTCAAAATGCCGAAAAGTTGCAATACCCCCCGAAAGGAACAATTTCGCCTCAAAATGCCAAAAAGTTCCAATACCCCCCCAAAGGAACAATTTCGCTTCAAAATGGCCAAAAGTTGCAATACCCCCCCAAAGGAACAATTTCGCCTCAAAATGCCGAAAAGTTGCAATACCCCCCCAAAGGAACAATTTCGCCTCAAAAGGCCGAAAAGTTGCAATACCCCCCCAAAGGAACAATTTCGCTTCAAAATGGCCAAAAGTTGCAATACCCCCCCAAAGGAACAAGTTCGCCTCAAAATGGCAAAAAATTGCAATACCCCCCCAAAGGAACAATTTCGCTTCAAAATGGCCAAAAGTTGCAATACCCCCCCAAAGGAACAATTTCGCTTCAAAATGGCCAAAAGTTGCAATACCCCCCCAAAGGAACAATTTCGCCTCAAAATGAAAAAAAAATTGCAATACCCCCCCAAAGGAACAATTTCGCTTCAAAATGCCTAAAAGTTGCAATACCCCCCCAAAGGTACAATTTCGCTTCAAAATGGCCAAAAGTTGCAATACCCCCAAAGGAACAATTTCGCCTCAAAATGGCAAAAAATTGCAATACCCCCCAAAGGAACAATTTCGCTTCAAAATGCCGAAAAGTTGCAATACCCCCCCAAAGGAACAATTTCGCCTCAAAATGACAAAAAAATGCAATACCCCCCCCAAAGAAACAATTTCGCTTCAAAATGGCCAAAAGTTGCAATACCCCCCAAAGGAACAATTTCGCCTCAAAATGCCGAAAAGTTGCAATACCCCCCGAAAGGAACAATTTCGCCTCAAAATGGCCAAAAATTGTAAAACCCCCCCAAAGGAACAATTTCGCTTCAATATGGCCAAAAGTTGCAATACCCCCCCAAAGGAACAATTTCGCTTCAATATGGCCAAAAGTTGCAATACCCCCCCCAAAGGAACAATTTCGCCTCAAAATGGCAAAAAATTGCAATCCCCTCCCCAAAGGAACAATTTCGCTTCAAAATGGCCAAAAGTTGCAATACCCCCCCAAAGGAACAATTTCGCCTCAAAATGGCAAAAAATTGTAATACCCCCCAAAGGAACAATTTCGCTTCAAAATGCCAAAAAGTTGCAATACCCCCCGAAAGGAACAATTTCGCTTCAAAATGGCCAAAAGTTGCAATACCACCCCAAAGGAACAATTTTGCCTCAAAATAGAAAAAAAATTGCAATACCCCCCAAAGGAACAATTTCGCCTCAAAATGCCGAAAAGTTGCAATACCCCCCCAAAGGAACAATTTCGCCTCAAAATGGCAAAAAATTGCAATACCCCCCCAAAGGAACAATTTCGCCTCAAAATGCTGAAAAGTTGCAATACCCCCCGAAAGGAACAATTTCGCTTCAAAATGGCCAAAAGTTGCAATACCCCCCCAAAGGAACAATTTCGCCTCAAAATGGTTAAAAATTGCAATACCCCCCCAAAGGAACAATTTCGCTTCAATATGGCAAAAAGTTGCAATACCCTCCCAAAGGAACAATTTCGCCTCAAAATGCCGAAAAGTTGCAATACCCCCCGAAAGGAACAATTTCGCTTCAAAATGGCCAAAAGTTGCAATACCCCCCCAAAGGAACAATTTCGCCTCAAAATGCAGAAAAGTTGCAATACCCCCCGAAAGGAACAATTTCGCTTCAAAATGGCCAAAAGTTGCAATACCCCCCCAAAGGAACAATTTCGCCTCAAAATGGCAAAAAATTGCAATACCCACCCAAAGGAACAATTTCGCTTCAAAATGGCCAAAAGTTGCAATACCCCCCCAAAGGAACAATTTCGCCTCAAAATGGCAAAAAATTGCAATACCCCCCAAAGGAACAATTTCGCTTCAAAATGCCGAAAAGTTGCAATACCCCCCCAAAGGAACAATTTCGCCTCAAAATGACAAAAAAATGCAATACCCCCCCCAAAGAAACAATTTCGCCTCAAAATGCCGAAAAGTTGCAATACCCCCCGAAAGGAACAATTTCGCCTCAAAAGGGCCAAAAATTGTAAAACCCCCCCAAAGGAACAATTTCGCTTCAATATGGCCAAAAGTTGCAATACCCCCCCCAAAGGAACAATTTCGCTTCAATATGGCCAAAAGTTGCAATACCCCCCCCAAAGGAACAATTTCGCCTCAAAATGGCAAAAAATTGCAATCCCCTCCCCAAAGGAACAATTTCGCGTCAAAATGGCCAAAAGTTGCAATACCCCCCCAAAGGAACAATTTCGCCTCAAAATGGCAAAAAATTGT
This sequence comes from Anomaloglossus baeobatrachus, assembly GCF_048569485.1. Classification (NCBI taxonomy): domain Eukaryota; kingdom Metazoa; phylum Chordata; class Amphibia; order Anura; family Aromobatidae; genus Anomaloglossus; species Anomaloglossus baeobatrachus. The sequence goes on from NW_027441880.1 coordinate 383,991, forward strand.
AATACCCCCCAAAGGAACAATTTCGCTTCAAAATGCCAAAAAGTTGCAATACCCCCCGAAAGGAACAATTTCGCTTCAAAATGGCCAAAAGTTGCAATACCACCCCAAAGGAACAATTTTGCCTCAAAATAGAAAAAAAATTGCAATACCCCCCAAAGGAACAATTTCGCCTCAAAATGCCGAAAAGTTGCAATATCCCCCGAAAGGAACAATTTCGCTTCAAAATGGCCAAAAGTTGCAATACCCCACCAAAGGAACAATTTCGCTTCAAAATGCCGAAAAGTTGCAATACATGCCCCAAAGGTACAATTTCGCTTCAAAATGGCCAAAAGTTGCAATACCCCCCCAAAGGAAGAATTTCGCCTCAAAATAAAAAAAAAATTGCAATACCCCCCCAAAGGAACAATTTCGCCTCAAAATGGCAAAAAATTGCAATACCCCCCAAAGGAACAATTTCGCTTTAAAATGCCGAAAAGTTGCAATACCCCCCGAAAGGAACAATTTCGCTTCAAAATGGCCAAAAGTTGCAATACCCCCCCAAAGGAACAATTTCGCCTCAAAATGGAAAAAAAATTGCAATACCCCCCAAAGGAACAATTTCGCATCAAAATGTCGAAAAGTTGCAATACCCCCCAAAGGAACAATTTCGCCTCAAAATGGCAAAAAATTGCAATACCCCCCCAAAGGAACAATTTCGCCTCAAAATGCTGAAAAGTTGCAATACCCCCGAAAGGAACAATTTCGCTTCAAAATGGCCAAAAGTTGCAATACCCCCCCAAAGGAACAATTTCGCCTCAAAATGGCAAAAAATTGCAATACCCCCCAAAGGAACAATTTCGCTTCAAAATGCCGAAAAGTTGCAATACCCCCCGAAAGGAACAATTTCGCCTCAAAATGCCAAAAAGTTCCAATACCCCCCCAAAGGAACAATTTCGCTTCAAAATGGCCAAAAGTTGCAATACCCCCCCAAAGGAACAATTTCGCCTCAAAATGCCGAAAAGTTGCAATACCCCCCCAAAGGAACAATTTCGCCTCAAAAGGCCGAAAAGTTGCAATACCCCCCCAAAGGAACAATTTCGCTTCAAAATGGCCAAAAGTTGCAATACCCCCCCAAAGGAACAAGTTCGCCTCAAAATGGCAAAAAATTGCAATACCCCCCCAAAGGAACAATTTCGCTTCAAAATGGCCAAAAGTTGCAATACCCCCCCAAAGGAACAATTTCGCTTCAAAATGGCCAAAAGTTGCAATACCCCCCCAAAGGAACAATTTCGCCTCAAAATGAAAAAAAAATTGCAATACCCCCCCAAAGGAACAATTTCGCTTCAAAATGCCTAAAAGTTGCAATACCCCCCCAAAGGTACAATTTCGCTTCAAAATGGCCAAAAGTTGCAATACCCCCAAAGGAACAATTTCGCCTCAAAATGGCAAAAAATTGCAATACCCCCCAAAGGAACAATTTCGCTTCAAAATGCCGAAAAGTTGCAATACCCCCCCAAAGGAACAATTTCGCCTCAAAATGACAAAAAAATGCAATACCCCCCCCAAAGAAACAATTTCGCTTCAAAATGGCCAAAAGTTGCAATACCCCCCAAAGGAACAATTTCGCCTCAAAATGCCGAAAAGTTGCAATACCCCCCGAAAGGAACAATTTCGCCTCAAAATGGCCAAAAATTGTAAAACCCCCCCAAAGGAACAATTTCGCTTCAATATGGCCAAAAGTTGCAATACCCCCCCAAAGGAACAATTTCGCTTCAATATGGCCAAAAGTTGCAATACCCCCCCCAAAGGAACAATTTCGCCTCAAAATGGCAAAAAATTGCAATCCCCTCCCCAAAGGAACAATTTCGCTTCAAAATGGCCAAAAGTTGCAATACCCCCCCAAAGGAACAATTTCGCCTCAAAATGGCAAAAAATTGTAATACCCCCCAAAGGAACAATTTCGCTTCAAAATGCCAAAAAGTTGCAATACCCCCCGAAAGGAACAATTTCGCTTCAAAATGGCCAAAAGTTGCAATACCACCCCAAAGGAACAATTTTGCCTCAAAATAGAAAAAAAATTGCAATACCCCCCAAAGGAACAATTTCGCCTCAAAATGCCGAAAAGTTGCAATACCCCCCCAAAGGAACAATTTCGCCTCAAAATGGCAAAAAATTGCAATACCCCCCCAAAGGAACAATTTCGCCTCAAAATGCTGAAAAGTTGCAATACCCCCCGAAAGGAACAATTTCGCTTCAAAATGGCCAAAAGTTGCAATACCCCCCCAAAGGAACAATTTCGCCTCAAAATGGTTAAAAATTGCAATACCCCCCCAAAGGAACAATTTCGCTTCAATATGGCAAAAAGTTGCAATACCCTCCCAAAGGAACAATTTCGCCTCAAAATGCCGAAAAGTTGCAATACCCCCTGAAAGGAACAATTTCGCTTCAAAATGGCCAAAAGTTGCAATACCCCCCCAAAGGAACAATTTCGCCTCAAAATGCAGAAAAGTTGCAATACCCCCCGAAAGGAACAATTTCGCTTCAAAATGGCCAAAAGTTGCAATACCCCCCCAAAGGAACAATTTCGCCTCAAAATGGCAAAAAATTGCAATACCCACCCAAAGGAACAATTTCGCTTCAAAATGGCCAAAAGTTGCAATACCCCCCCAAAGGAACAATTTCGCCTCAAAATGGCAAAAAATTGCAATACCCCCCAAAGGAACAATTTCGCTTCAAAATGCCGAAAAGTTGCAATACCCCCCCAAAGGAACAATTTCGCCTCAAAATGACAAAAAAATGCAATACCCCCCCCAAAGAAACAATTTCGCCTCAAAATGCCGAAAAGTTGCAATACCCCCCGAAAGGAACAATTTCGCCTCAAAAGGGCCAAAAATTGTAAAACCCCCCCAAAGGAACAATTTCGCTTCAATATGGCCAAAAGTTGCAATACCCCCCCCAAAGGAACAATTTCGCTTCAATATGGCCAAAAGTTGCAATACCCCCCCCAAAGGAACAATTTCGCCTCAAAATGGCAAAAAATTGCAATCCCCTCCCCAAAGGAACAATTTCGCGTCAAAATGGCCAAAAGTTGCAATACCCCCCCAAAGGAACAATTTCGCCTCAAAATAGCAAAAAATTGTAATACCCCCCAAAGGAACAATTTCGCTTCAAAATGCCAAAAAGTTGCAATACCCCCCGAAAGGAACAATTTCGCTTCAAAATGGCCAAAAGTTGCAATACCACCCCAAAGGAACAATTTTGCCTCAAAATAGAAAAAAAATTGCAATACCCCCCAAAGGAACAATTTCGCCTCAAAATGCCGAAAAGTTGCAATACCCCCCCAAAGGAACAATTTCGCCTCAAAATGGCAAAAAATTGCAATACCCCCCCAAAGGAACAATTTCACCTCAAAATGCTGAAAAGTTGCAATACCCCCCGAAAGGAACAATTTCGCTTCAAAATGGCCAAAAGTTGCAATACCCCCCCAAAGGAACAATTTCGCCTCAAAATGGTTAAAAATTGCAATACCCCCCCAAAGGAACAATTTCGCTTCAATATGGCAAAAAGTTGCAATACCCCCCCAAAGGAACAATTTCGCCTCAAAATGCCGAAAAGTTGCAATACCCCCCGAAAGGAACAATTTCGCTTCAAAATGGCCAAAAGTTGCAATACCCCCCCAAAGGAACAATTTCGCCTCAAAATGCAGAAAAGTTGCAATACCCCCCCAAAGGAACAATTTCGCCTCAAAATGCCGAAAAGTTGCAATACCCCCCGAAAGGAACAATTTCGCTTCAAAATGGCCAAAAGTTGCAATACCCCCCCAAAGGAACAATTTCGCCTCAAAATGCCGAAAAGTTGCAATACCCCCCAAAGGAACAATTTCGCTTCAAAATGGCCAAAAGTTGCAATACCCCCCCAAAGGAACAATTTCGCCTCAAAATGAAAAAAAAATTGCAATACCCCCCAAAGGAACAATTTCGCTTCAAAATGCCGAAAAGTTGCAATACCCGCCCCAAAGGTACAATTTCGCTTCAAAATGGCCAAAAGTTGCAATACCCCCCCAAAGGAAGAATTTCGCCTCAAAATGAAAAAAAAATTGCAATACCCCCCCAAAGGAACAATTTCGCTTTAAAATGCCGAAAAGTTGCAATACCCCCCGAAAAGAACAATTTCGCCTCAAAATGGAAAAAAAATTGCAATACCCCCCAAAGGAACAATTTCGCATCAAAATGTCGAAAAGTTGCAATACCCCCCAAAGGAACAATTTCGCCTGAAAATGGCAAAAAATTGCAATACCCCCCCAAAGGAACAATTTCGCTTCAAAATGCCGAAAAGTTGCAATACCCCCCGAAAGGAACAATTTCGCCTCAAAATGGCAAAAAATTGCAATACCCCCCCAAAGGAACAATTTCGCCTCAAAATGCTGAAAAGTTGCAATACCCCCCGAAAGGAACAATTTCGCTTCAAAATGGCCAAAAGTTGCAATACCCCCCCAAAGGAACAATTTCGCCTCAAAATGGTTAAAAATTGCAATACCCCCCAAAAGGAACAATTTCGCTTCAATATGGCCAAAAGTTGCAATACCCCCCAAAGGAACAATTTCGCCTCAAAATGCCGAAAAGTTGCAATACCCCCCGAAAGGAACAATTTCGCTTCAAAATGGCCAAAAGTTGCAATACCCACCAAAGGAACAATTTCGCCTCAAAATGCCAAAAAGTTGCAATACCCCCCCAAAGGAACAATTTCGCCTCAAAATGCCGAAAAGTTGCAATACCCCCCGAAAGGAACAATTTCGCTTCAAAATGGCCAAAAGTTGCAATACCCCCTCAAAGGAACAATTTCGCTTCAAAATGGCCAAAAGTTGCAATACCCCCCGAAAGGAACAATTTCGCTTCAAAATGCCGAAAAGTTGCAATACCCCCCCAAAGGTACAATTTCGCTTCAAAATGGCCAAAAGTTGCAATACCCCCCCCAAAGGAACAATTTCGCCTCAAAATGGAAAAAAAATTACAATACCCCCCCAAAGGAACAATTTCGCCTCAAAATGGCCAAAAATTGTAACCCCCCCCCAAAGGAACAATTTCGCTTTAATATGGCCAAAAGTTGCAATACCCCCCAAAGGAACAATTTCGCCTCAAAAAGGCAAAAAATTGCAATACCCCCCCAAAGGAACAATTTCGCTTCAAAATGGCCAAAAGTTGCAATACCCCCCCAAGGAACAATTTCGCCTGAAAATGGCAAAAAATTGCAATACCCCCCCAAAGGCACAATTTCGCTTTAAAATGCCGAAAAGTTGCAATACCCCCCGAAAGGAACAATTTCGCCTCAAAATGGCAAAAAATTGCAATACCCCCCAAAGGAACAATTTCGCCTCAAAATGCTGAAAAGTTGCAATACCCCCCGAAAGGAACAATTTCGCTTCAAAATGGCCAAAAGTTGCAATACCCCCCGAAAGGAACAATTTCGCCTCAAAATGGTTAAAAATTGCAATACCCCCCCAAAGGAACAATTTCGCTTCAATATGGCCAAAAGTTGCAATACCCCCCTAAAGGAACTATTTCGCCTCAAAATGCCGAAAAGTTGCAATACCCCCCGAAAGGAACAATTTCGCTTCAAAATGGCCAAAAGTTGCAATACCCCCCCAAAGGAACAATTTCGCCTCAAAATGCCAAAAAGTTGCAATACCCCCCCAAAGGAACAATTTCGCCTCAAAATGGTAAAAAATTGCAATACCCCCCCAAAGGAACAATTTCGCTTCAAAATGGCGAAAAAGTTGCAATACCCCCCCAAAGGAACAAGTTCGCCTCAAAATGGCAAAAAATTGCAATACCCCCCCAAAGGAACAATTTCGCTTCAAAATGGCCAAAAGTTGAAATACCCCCCCCCAAAGGAACAATTTCGCCTCAAAATGCCGAAAAGTTGCAATACCCCCCAAAGGAACAATTTCGCTTCAAAATGGCCAAAAGTTGCAATACCCCCCCAAAGGAACAATTTCGCCTCAAAATGGCAAAAAATTGCAATACCCCCCCAAAGGAACAATTTCGCTTCAAAATGGCCAAAAATTGTAAAACCCCCCCAAAGGAACAATTTCGCCTCAATATGGCCAAAAGTTGCAATACCCCCCCAAAGGAACAATTTCGCTTCAATATGGCCAAAAGTTGCAATACCCCCCTAAAGGAACTATTTCGCCTCAAAATGCCGAAAAGTTGCAATACCCCCCGAAAGTAACAATTTCGCTTCAAAATGGCCAAAAGTTGCAATACCCCCCCAAAGGAACAATTTCGCCTCAAAATGCCAAAAAGTTGCAATACCCCCCCAAAGGAACAATTTCGCCTCAAAATGGTAAAAAATTGCAATACCCCCCCAAAGGAACAATTTCGCTTCAAAATGGCGAAAAAGTTGCAATACCCCCCCAAAGGAACAAGTTCGCCTCAAAATGGCAAAAAATTGCAATACCCCCCCAAAGGAACAATTTCGCTTCAAAATGGCCAAAAGTTGAAATACCCCCCCCAAAGGAACAATTTCGCCTCAAAATGCCGAAAAGTTGCAATACCCCCCAAAGGAACAATTTCGCTTCAAAATGGCCAAAAGTTGCAATACCCCCCCAAAGGAACAATTTCGCCTCAAAATGGCAAAAAATTGCAATACCCCCCCAAAGGAACAATTTCGCTTCAAAATGGCCAAAAATTGTAAAACCCCCCCAAAGGAACAATTTCGCCTCAATATGGCCAAAAGTTGCAATACCCCCCCAAAGAAACAATTTCGCCTCAAAATGGCAAAAAATTGCAATACCCCCCCAAAGGAACAATTTCGCTTCAAAATGGCCAAAAGTTGCAATACCCCCCCAAAGGAACAATTGCGCCTCAAAATGGCAAAAAATTGCAATACCCCCCAAAGGAACAATTTCGCTTCAAAATGCCGAAAAGTTGCAATACCCCCCGAAAGGAACAATTTCGCCTCAACATGCCAAAAAGTTCCAATACCCCCCCAAAGGAACAATTTCGCTTCAAAATGGCCAAAAGTTGCAATACCCCCCCAAAGGAACAATTTCGCCTCAAAAGGCCGAAAAGTTGCAATACCCCCCCAAAGGAACAATTTCGCTTCAAAATGGCCAAAAGTTGCAATACCCCCCCCAAAGGAACAATTTCGCCTCAAAATGGAAAAAAAATTGCAATACCCCCCCAAAGGAACAATTTCGCCTCAAAATGGCCAAAAATTGTAACCCCCCCCCAAAGGAACAATTTCGCTTTAATATGGCCAAAAGTTGCAATACCCCCCAAAGGAACAATTTCGCCTCAAAAAGGCAAAAAATTGCAATACCCCCCCAAAGGAACAATTTTGCTTCAAAATGGCCAAAAGTTGCAATACCCCCCCAAGGAACAATTTCGCCTGAAAATGGCAAAAAATTGCAATACCCCCCCAAAGGCACAATTTCGCTTTAAAATGCCGAAAAGTTGCAATACCCCCCGAAAGGAACAATTTCGCCTCAAAATGGCAAAAAGTTGCAATACCCCCCGAAAGGAACAATTTCGCCTCAAAATGGTTAAAAATTGCAATACCCCCCCAAAGGAACAATTTCGCTTCAATATGGCCAAAAGTTGCAATACCCCCCTAAAGGAACTATTTCGCCTCAAAATGCCGAAAAGTTGCAATACCCCCCGAAAGGAACAATTTCGCTTCAAAATGGCCAAAAGTTGCAATACCCCCCCAAAGGAACAATTTCGCCTCAAAATGCCAAAAAGTTGCAATACCCCCCCAAAGGAACAATTTCGCCTCAAAATGGTAAAAAATTGCAATACCCCCCCAAAGGAACAATTTCGCTTCAAAATGGCGAAAAAGTTGCAATACCCCCCCAAAGGAACAAGTTCGCCTCAAAATGGCAAAAAATTGCAATACCCCCCCAAAGGAACAATTTCGCTTCAAAATGGCCAAAAGTTGAAATACCCCCCCCAAAGGAACAATTTCGCCTCAAAATGCCGAAAAGTTGCAATACCCCCCAAAGGAACAATTTCGCTTCAAAATGGCCAAAAGTTGCAATACCCCCCCAAAGGAACAATTTCGCCTCAAAATGGCAAAAAATTGCAATACCCCCCCAAAGGAACAATTTCGCTTCAAAATGGCCAAAAATTGTAAAACCCCCCCAAAGGAACAATTTCGCCTCAATATGGCCAAAAGTTGCAATACCCCCCCAAAGAAACAATTTCGCCTCAAAATGGCAAAAAATTGCAATACCCCCCCAAAGGAACAATTTCGCTTCAAAATGGCCAAAAGTTGCAATACCCCCCCAAAGGAACAATTGCGCCTCAAAATGGCAAAAAATTGCAATACCCCCCAAAGGAACAATTTCGCTTCAAAATGCCGAAAAGTTGCAATACCCCCCGAAAGGAACAATTTCGCCTCAACATGCCAAAAAGTTCCAATACCCCCCCAAAGGAACAATTTCGCTTCAAAATGGCCAAAAGTTGCAATACCCCCCCAAAGGAACAATTTCGCCTCAAAAGGCCGAAAAGTTGCAATACCCCCCCAAAGGAACAATTTCGCTTCAAAATGGCCAAAAGTTGCAATACCCCTTCAAAGGAACAAGTTCGCCTCAAAATGGCAAAAAATTGCAATACCCCCCCAAAGGAACAATTTCGCTTCAAAATGGCCAAAAGTTGCAATACCCCCCCAAAGGAACAATTTCGCTTCAAAATGGCCAAAAGTTGCAATACCCCCCCAAAGGAACAATTTCGCCTCAAAATGAAAAATTGCAATACCCCCCCAAAGGAACAATTTCGCTTCAAAATGCCGAAAAGTTGCAATACCCCCCCAAAGGTACAATTTCGCTTCAAAATTGCCAAAAGTTGCAATACCCCCCCAAAGGAACAATTTCGCCTCAAAATGGCAAAAAATTGCAATACCCCCAAAGCAACAATTTCGCTTCAAAATGCCGAAAAGTTGCAATACCCCCCCAAAGGAACAATTTCGCCTCAAAATGGCCAAAAATTGTAAAACCCCCCCAAAGGAACAATTTCGCTTCAATATGGCCAAAAGTTGCAATACCCCCCCAAAGGAACAATTTCGCTTCAATATGGCCAAAAGTTGCAATACCCCCCCAAAGGAACAATTTCGCCTCAAAATGGCAAAAAATTGTAATACCCCCCAAAGGAACAATTTCGCTTCAATATGGCCAAAAGTTGCAATACCCCCCCAAAGGAACAAGTTCGCCTCAAAATGGCAAAAAATTGCAATACCCCCCCAAAAGGAACAATTTCGCTTCAAAATGGCCAAAAGTTGAAATACCCCCCCCAAAGGAACAATTTCGCCTCAAAATGCCGAAAAGTTGCAATACCCCCCAAAGGAACAATTTCGCTTCAAAATGGCCAAAAGTTGCAATATCCCCCCAAAGGAACAATTTCGCCTCAAAATGGCAAAAAATTGCAATACCCCCCCAAAGGAACAATTTCGCTTCAAAATGGCCAAAAATTGTAAAACCCCCCCAAAGGAACAATTTCGCCTCAATATGGCCAAAAGTTGCAATACCCCCCCAAAGAAACAATTTCGCCTCAAAATGGCAAAAAATTGCAATACCCCCCCAAAGGAACAATTTCGCTTCAAAATGGCCAAAAGTTGCAATACCCCCCCAAAGGAACAATTGCGCCTCAAAATGGCAAAAAATTGCAATACCCCCCAAAGGAACAATTTCGCTTCAAAATGCCGAAAAGTTGCAATACCCCCCGAAAGGAACAATTTCGCCTCAACATGCCAAAAAGTTCCAATACCCCCCCAAAGGAACAATTTCGCTTCAAAATGGCCAAAAGTTGCAATACCCCCCCAAAGGAACAATTTCGCCTCAAAAGGCCGAAAAGTTGCAATACCCCCCCAAAGGAACAATTTCGCTTCAAAATGGCCAAAAGTTGCAATACCCCTTCAAAGGAACAAGTTCGCCTCAAAATGGCAAAAAATTGCAATACCCCCCCAAAGGAACAATTTCGCTTCAAAATGGCCAAAAGTTGCAATACCCCCCCAAAGGAACAATTTCGCTTCAAAATGGCCAAAAGTTGCAATACCCCCCCAAAGGAACAATTTCGCCTCAAAATGAAAAATTGCAATACCCCCCCAAAGGAACAATTTCGCTTCAAAATGCCGAAAAGTTGCAATACCCCCCCAAAGGTACAATTTCGCTTTAAAATTGCCAAAAGTTGCAATACCCCCCCAAAGGAACAATTTCGCCTCAAAATGGCAAAAAATTGCAATACCCCCAAAGCAACAATTTCGCTTCAAAATGCCGAAAAGTTGCAATACCCCCCCAAAGGAACAATTTCGCCTCAAAATGGCCAAAAATTGTAAAACCCCCCCAAAGGAACAATTTCGCTTCAATATGGCCAAAAGTTGCAATACCCCCCCAAAGGAACAATTTCGCTTCAATATGGCCAAAAGTTGCAATACCCCCCCAAAGGAACAATTTCGCCTCAAAATGGCAAAAAATTGTAATACCCCCCAAAGGAACAATTTCGCTTCAATATGGCCAAAAGTTGCAATACCCCCCCAAAGCAACAATTTCGCCTCAAAATGGCAAAAAATTGCAATACCCTCCCCAAAGGAACAATTTCGCTTCAAAATGGCCAAAAGTTGCAATACCCCCCCAAAGGAACAATTTCGCCTCAAAATGGCAAAAAATTGCAATCCCCTCCTCAAAGGAACAATTTCGCTTCAAAATGGCCAAAAGTTGCAATACCCCCCCAAAGGAACAATTTCGCCTCAAAATGAAAAAAAAATTGCAATACCCCCCCAAAAGGAACAATTTCGCTTCAAAATGCCGAAAAGTTGCAATACCCCCCCAAAGGTACAATTTCGCTTCAAAATGGCCAAAAGTTGCAATACCCCCCAAAGGAACAATTTCGCCTCAAAATGGCAAAAAATTGCAATACCCCCCAAAGGAACAATTTCGCTTCAAAATGCCGAAAAGTTGCAATACCCCCCGAAAGGAACAATTTCGCTTCAAAATGGCCAAAAGTTGCAATACCCCCCAAAGGAACAATTTCGCCTCAAAATGGCAAAAAATTGCAATACCTTCCCAAAGGAACAATTTCGCCTCAAAATGCTGAAAAGTTGCAATACCCCCCGAAAGGAACAATTTCGCTTCAAAATGGCCAAAAGTTGCAATACCCCCCCAAAAGGAACAATTTCGCCTCAAAATGGTTAAAAATTGCAATACCCCCCCAAAGGAACAATTTCGCTTCAATATGGCAAAAAGTGGCAATACCCCCCCAAAGGAACAATTTCGCCTCAAAATGCCGAAAAGTTGCAATATCCCCCGAAAGGAACAATTTCGCTTCAAAATGGCCAAAAGTTGCAATACCCCACCAAAGGAACAATTTCGCCTCAAAATGCAGAAAAGTTGCAATACCCCCCCAAAGGAACAATTTTGCTTCAAAATGGCCAAAAGTTGCAATACCCCCCCCAAAGGAACAATTTCGCCTCAAAATGAAAAAAAAAATTGCAATACCCCCCCAAAGGAACAATTTCGCTTCAAAATGCCGAAAAGTTGCAATACATGCCCCAAAGGTACAATTTCGCTTCAAAATGGCCAAAAGTTGCAATACCCCCCCAAAGGAAGAATTTCGCCTCAAAATGAAAAAAAAAATTGCAATACCCCCCCAAAGGAACAATTTCGCCTCAAAATGGCAAAAAATTGCAATACCCCCCAAAGGAACAATTTCGCTTTAAAATGCCGAAAAGTTGCAATACCCCCCGAAAGGAACAATTTCGCTTCAAAATGGCCAAAAGTTGCAATACCCCCCCAAAGGAACAATTTCGCCTCAAAATGGAAAAAAAATTGCAATACCCCCCAAAGGAACAATTTCGCATCAAAATGTCGAAAAGTTGCAATACCCCCCAAAGGAACAATTTCGCCTCAAAATGGCAAAAAATTGCAATACCCCCCCAAAGGAACAATTTCGCCTCAAAATGCTGAAAAGTTGCAATACCCCCGAAAGGAACAATTTCGCTTCAAAATGGCCAAAAGTTGCAATACCCCCCCAAAGGAACAATTTCGCCTCAAAATGGCAAAAAATTGCAATACCCCCCCAAAGGAACAATTTCGCTTCAAAATGGCCAAAAATTGTAAAACCCCCCCAAAGGAACAATTTCGCTTCAATATGGCCAAAAGTTGCAATACCCCCCCAAAGGAACAATTTCGCCTCAAAATGGCAAAAAATTGCAATACCCCCCCAAAGGAACAATTTCGCTTCAAAATGGCCAAAAGTTGCAATACCCCCCCAAAGGAACAATTTCGCCTCAAAATGGCAAAAAATTGCAATACCCCCCAAAGGAACAATTTCGCTTCAAAATGCCGAAAAGTTGCAATACCCCCCGAAAGGAACAATTTCGCCTCAAAATGCCAAAAAGTTCCAATACCCCCCCAAAGGAACAATTTCGCTTCAAAATGGCCAAAAGTTGCAATACCCCCCCAAAGGAACAATTTCGCCTCAAAATGCCGAAAAGTTGCAATACCCCCCCAAAGGAACAATTTCGCCTCAAAAGGCCGAAAAGTTGCAATACCCCCCCAAAGGAACAATTTCGCTTCAAAATGGCCAAAAGTTGCAATACCCCCCCCAAAGGAACAAGTTCGCCTCAAAATGGCAAAAAATTGCAATACCCCCCCAAAGGAACAATTTCGCTTCAAAATGGCCAAAAGTTGCAATACCCCCCCAAAGGAACAATTTCGCTTCAAAATGGCCAAAAGTTGCAATACCCCCCCAAAGGAACAATTTCGCCTCAAAATGAAAAAAAAATTGCAATACCCCCCCAAAGGAACAATTTCGCTTCAAAATGCCGAAAAGTTGCAATACCCCCCCAAAGGTACAATTTCGCTTCAAAATGGCCAAAAGTTGCAATACCCCCCAAAGGAACAATTTCGCCTCAAAATGGCAAAAAATTGCAATACCCCCCAAAGGAACAATTTCGCTTCAAAATGCCGAAAAGTTGCAATACCCCCCCAAAGGAACAATTTCGCCTCAAAATGACAAAAAAATGCAATACCCCCCCCAAAGAAACAATTTCGCTTCAAAATGGCCAAAAGTTGCAATACCCCCCAAAGGAACAATTTCGCCTCAAAATGCCGAAAAGTTGCAATACCCCCCGAAAGGAACAATTTCGCCTCAAAATGGCCAAAAATTGTAAAACCCCCCAAAGGAACAATTTCGCTTCAATATGGCAAAAAATTGCAATCCCCTCCCCAAAGGAACAATTTCGCTTCAAAATGGCCAAAAGTTGCAATACCCCCCCAAAGGAACAATTTCGCCTCAAAATGGCAAAAAATTGTAATACCCCCCAAAGGAACAATTTCGCTTCAAAATGCCAAAAAGTTGCAATACCCCCCGAAAGGAACAATTTCGCTTCAAAATGGCCAAAAGTTGCAATACCACCCCAAAGGAACAATTTTGCCTCAAAATAGAAAAAAAATTGCAATACCCCCCAAAGGAACAATTTCGCTTCAAAATGCCGAAAAGTTGCAATACCCCCCCAAAGGAACAATTTCGCCTCAAAATGGCAAAAAATTGTAATACCCCCCAAAGGAACAATTTCGCTTCAAAATGCCAAAAAGTTGCAATACTCCCCGAAAGGAACAATTTCGCTTCAAAATGGCCAAAAGTTGCAATACCACCCCAAAGGAACAATTTTGCCTCAAAATAGAAAAAAAATTGCAATACCCCCCAAAGGAACAATTTCGCTTCAAAATGCCGAAAAGTTGCAATACATGCCCCAAAGGTACAATTTCGCTTCAAAATGGCCAAAAGTTGCAATACCCCCCCAAAGGAAGAATTTCGCCTCAAAATGAAAAAAAAATTGCAATACCCCCCCAAAGGAACAATTTCGCCTCAAAATGGCAAAAAATTGCAATACCCCCCAAAGGAACAATTTCGCTTTAAAATGCCGAAAAGTTGCAATACCCCCTGAAAGGAACAATTTCGCTTCAAAATGGCCAAAAGTTGCAATACCCCCCAAAGGAACAATTTCGCCTCAAAATGGAAAAAAAATTGCAATACCCCCAAAGGAACAATTTCGCATCAAAATGTCGAAAAGTTGCAATACCCCCCAAAGGAACAATTTCGCCTCAAAATGGCAAAAAATTGCAATACCCCCCAAAGGAACAATTTCGCCTCAAAATGCTGAAAAGTTGCAATACCCCCGAAAGGAACAATTTCGCTTTAAAATGGCCAAAAGTTGCAATACCCCCCCAAAGGAACAATTTCGCCTCAAAATGGCAAAAAATTGCAATACCCCCCCAAAGGAACAATTTCGCTTCAAAATGGCCAAAAATTGTAAAACCCCCCCAAAGGAACAATTTCGCTTCAATATGGCCAAAAGTTGCAATACCCCCCCAAAGGAACAATTTCGCCTCAAAATGGCAAAAAATTGCAATACCCCCCCAAAGGAACAATTTCGCTTCAAAATGGCCAAAAGTTGCAATACCCCCCCAAAGGAACAATTTCGCCTCAAAATGGCAAAAAATTGCAATACCCCCCAAAGGAACAATTTCGCTTCAAAATGCCGAAAAGTTGCAATACCCCCCGAAAGGAACAATTTCGCCTCAAAATGCCAAAAAGTTCCAATACCCCCCCAAAGGAACAATTTCGCTTCAAAATGGCCAAAAGTTGCAATACCCCCCCAAAGGATCAATTTCGCCTCAAAATGCCGAAAAGTTGCAATACCCCCCCAAAGGAACAATTTCGCCTCAAAAGGCCGAAAAGTTGCAATACCCCCCCAAAGGAACAATTTCGCTTCAAAATGGCCAAAAGTTGCAATACCCCCCCAAAGGAACAAGTTCGCCTCAAAATGGCAAAAAATTGCAATACCCCCCAAAGGAACAATTTCGCTTCAAAATGGCCAAAAGTTGCAATACCCCCCCAAAGGAACAATTTCGCCTCAAAATGAAAAAAAAATTGCAATACCCCCCCAAAGGAACAATTTCGCTTCAAAATGCCGAAAAGTTGCAATACCCCCCCAAAGGTACAATTTCGCTTCAAAATGGCCAAAAGTTGCAATACCCCCCAAAGGAACAATTTCGCCTCAAAATGGCAAAAAATTGCAATACCCCCCAAAGGAACAATTTCGCTTCAAAATGCCGAAAAGTTGCAATACCCCCCCAAAGGAACAATTTCGCCTCAAAATGACAAAAACATGCAATACCCCCCCCCAAAGAAACAATTTCGCTTCAAAATGGCCAAAAGTTGCAATACCCCCCAAAGGAACAATTTCGCCTCAAAATGCCGAAAAGTTGCAATACCCCCGAAAGGAACAATTTCGCCTCAAAATGGCCAAAAATTGTAAAACCCCCCAAAGGAACAATTTCGCTTCAATATGGCCAAAAGTTGCAATACCCCCCCAAAGGAACAATTTCGCTTCAATATGGCCAAAAGTTGCAATACCCCCCCCAAAGGAACAATTTCGCCTCAAAATGGCAAAAAATTGCAATCCCCTCCCCAAAGGAACAATTTCGCTTCAAAATGGCCAAAAGTTGCAATTATCCCCCAAAGGAACAATTTCGCCTCAAAATGGCAAAAAATTGTAATACCCCCCAAAGGAACAATTTCGCTTCAAAATGCCAAAAAGTTGCAATACCCCCCGAAAGGAACAATTTCGCTTCAAAATGGCCAAAAGTTGCAATACCACCCCAAAGGAACAATTTTGCCTCAAAATAGAAAAAAAATTGCAATACCCCCCAAAGGAACAATTTCGCCTCAAAATGCCGAAAAGTTGCAATACCCCCCCAAAGGAACAATTTCGCCTCAAAATGGCAAAAAATTGCAATACCCCCCCAAAGGAACAATTTCGCCTCAAAATGCTGAAAAGTTGCAATACCCCCCGAAAGGAACAATTTCGCTTCAAAATGGCCAAAAGTTGCAATACCCCCCCAAAGGAACAATTTCGCCTCAAAATGGTTAAAAATTGCAATACCCCCCCAAAGGAACAATTTCGCTTCAATATGGCAAAAAGTTGCAATACCCTCCCAAAGGAACAATTTCGCCTCAAAATGCCGAAAAGTTGCAATACTGCCCGAAAGGAACAATTTCGCTTCAAAATGGCCAAAAGTTGCAATACCCCCCCAAAGGAACAATTTCGCCTCAAAATGCAGAAAAGTTGCAATACCCCCCGAAAGGAACAATTTCGCTTCAAAATGGCCAAAAGTTGCAATACCCCCCCAAAGGAACAATTTCGCCTCAAAATGGCAAAAAATTGCAATACCCACCCAAAGGAACAATTTCGCTTCAAAATGGCCAAAAGTTGCAATACCCCCCCAAAGGAACAATTTCGCCTCAAAATGGCAAAAAATTGCAATACCCCCCAAAGGAACAATTTCGCTTCAAAATGCCGAAAAGTTGCAATACCCCCCCAAAGGAACAATTTCGCCTCAAAATGACAAAAAAATGCAATACCCCCCCAAAGAAACAATTTCGCCTCAAAATGCCGAAAAGTTGCAATACCCCCCGAAAGGAACAATTTCGCCTCAAAATGGCCAAAAATTGTAAAACCCCCCAAAGGAACAATTTCGCTTCAATATGGCCAAAAGTTGCAATACCCCCCCCAAAGGAACAATTTCGCTTCAATATGGCCAAAAGTTGCAATACCCCCCCCAAAGGAACAATTTCGCCTCAAAATGGCAAAAAATTGCAATCCCCTCCCCAAAGGAACAATTTCGCGTCAAAATGGCCAAAAGTTGCAATACCCCCCCAAAGGAACAATTTCGCCTCAAAATGGCAAAAAATTGTAATACCCCCCAAAGGAACAATTTCGCTTCAAAATGCCAAAAAGTTGCAATACCCCCCGAAAGGAACAATTTCGCTTCAAAATGGCCAAAAGTTGCAATACCACCCCAAAGGAACAATTTTGCCTCAAAATAGAAAAAAAATTGCAATACCCCCCAAAGGAACAATTTCGCCTCAAAATGCCGAAAAGTTGCAATACCCCCCCAAAGGAACAATTTCGCCTCAAAATGGCAAAAAATTGCAATACCCCCCAAAGGAACAATTTCGCCTCAAAATGCTGAAAAGTTGCAATACCCCCCGAAAGGAACAATTTCGCTTCAAAATGGCCAAAAGTTGCAATACCCCCCCAAAGGAACAATTTCGCCTCAAAATGGTTAAAAATTGCAATACCCCCCCAAAGGAACAATTTCGCTTCAATATGGCAAAAAGTTGCAATACCCCCCCAAAGGAACAATTTCGCCTCAAAATGCCGAAAAGTTGCAATACCCCCCGAAAGGAACAATTTCGCTTCAAAATGGCCAAAAGTTGCAATACCCCCCCAAAGGAACAATTTCGCCTCAAAATGCAGAAAAGTTGCAATACCCCCCGAAAGGAACAATTTCGCTTCAAAATGGCCAAAAGTTGCAATACCCCCCCAAAGGAACAATTTCGCCTCAAAATGGCAAAAAATTGCAATACCCACCCAAAGGAACAATTTCGCTTCAAAATGGCCAAAAGTTGCAATACCCCCAAAGGAACAATTTCGCCTCAAAATGGCAAAAAATTGCAATACCCCCCAAGGAACAATTTCGCCTCAAAATGCCGAAAAGTTGCAATACCCCCCAAAGGAACAATTTCGCTTCAAAATGGCCAAAAGTTGCAATACCCCCCCAAAGGAACAATTTCGCCTCAAAATGAAAAAAAAATTGCAATACCCCCCAAAGGAACAATTTCGCTTCAAAATGCCGAAAAGTTGCAATACCCGCCCCAAAGGTACAATTTCGCTTCAAAATGGCCAAAAGTTGCAATACCCCCCCAAAGGAAGAATTTCGCCTCAAAATGAAAAAAAAATTGCAATACCCCCCCAAAGGAACAATTTCGCTTTAAAATGCCGAAAAGTTGCAATACCCCCCGAAAAGAACAATTTCGCCTCAAAATGGAAAAAAAATTGCAATACCCCCCAAAGGAACAATTTCGCATCAAAATGTCGAAAAGTTGCAATACCCCCCAAAGGAACAATTTCGCCTGAAAATGGCAAAAAATTGCAATACCCCCCCAAAGGAACAATTTCGCTTCAAAATGCCGAAAAGTTGCAATACCCCCCGAAATTAACAATTTCGCCTCAAAATGGCAAAAAATTGCAATACCCCCCCAAAGGAACAATTTCGCCTCAAAATGCTGAAAAGTTGCAATACCCCCCGAAAGGAACAATTTCGCTTCAAAATGGCCAAAAGTTGCAATACCCCCCCAAAGGAACAATTTCGCCTCAAAATGGTTAAAAATTGCAATACCCCCCAAAAGGAACAAGTTTGCCTCAAAATGGAAAAAAAATTGCAATACCCCCCAAAGGAACAATTTCGCATCAAAATGTCGAAAAGTTGCAATACCCCCCAAAGGAACAATTTCGCCTCAAAATGCCAAAAAGTTGCAATACCCCCCCAAAGGAACAATTTCGCCTCAAAATACCGAAAAGTTGCAATACCCCCCGAAAGGAACAATTTCGATTCAAAATGGCCAAAAGTTGCAATACCCCCCCAAAGGAACAATTTCGCCTCAAAATGGTAAAAAATTGCAATACCCCCCCAAAGGAACAATTTCGCCTCAAAATGCCGAAAAGTTGCAATACCCCCCCAAAGGAACAATTTCGCTTCAAAATGGCCAAAAGTTGCTATACCCCCCCAAAGGAACAAGTTTGCCTCAAAATGGCAAAAAATTGCAATACCCCCCCCAAAGGAACAATTTCGCTTCAAAATGGCCAAAAGTTGCAATACCCCCCCGAAAGGAACAATTTCGCCTCAAAATGCCGAAAAGTTGCAATACCCCCCCAAAGGTACAATTTCGCTTCAAAATGGCCAAAAGTTGCAATACCCCCCCAAAGGAACAATTTCGCCTCAAAATGGTTAAAAATTGCAATACCCCCCTAAAGGAACAATTTCGCTTCAATATGGCCAAAAGTTGCAATACCCCCCCAAAGGAACAATTTCGCCTCAAAATGCAGAAAAGTTGCAATACCCCCCGAAAGGAACAATTTCGCTTCAAAATGGCCAAAAGTTGCAATACCCCCCCAAAGGAACAATTTCGCCTCAAAATGGCAAAAAATTGCAATACCCACCCAAAGGAACAATTTCGCTTCAAAATGGCCAAAAGTTGCAATACCCCCCCAAAGGAACAATTTCGCCTCAAAATGGCAAAAAATTGCAATACCCCCCCAAGGAACAATTTCGCCTCAAAATGCCGAAAAGTTGCAATACCCCCCAAAGGAACAATTTCGCTTCAAAATGGCCAAAAGTTGCAATACCCCCCCCAAAGGAACAATTTCGCCTCAAAATGAAAAAAAAATTGCAATACCCCCCAAAGGAACAATTTCGCTTCAAAATGCCGAAAAGTTGCAATACCCGCCCCAAAGGTACAATTTCGCTTCAAAATGGCCAAAAGTTGCAATACCCCCCCAAAGGAAGAATTTCGCCTCAAAATGAAAAAAAAATTGCAATACCCCCCCAAAGGAACAATTTCGCCTCAAAATGGCAAAAACTTGCAATACCCCCCAAAGGAACAATTTCGCTTTAAAATGCCGAAAAGTTGCAATACCCCCCGAAAAGAACAATTTCGCCTCAAAATGGAAAAAAAATTGCAATACCCCCCAAAGGAACAATTTCGCATCAAAATGTCGAAAAGTTGCAATACCCCCCAAAGGAACAATTTCGCCTGAAAATGGCAAAAAATTGCAATACCCCCCCAAAGGAACAATTTCGCTTCAAAATGCCGAAAAGTTGCAATACCCCCCGAAAGGAACAATTTCGCCTCAAAATGGCAAAAAATTGCAATACCCGCCCAAAGGAACAATTTCGCCTCAAAATGCTGAAAAGTTGCAATACCCCCCGAAAGGAACAATTTCGCTTCAAAATGGCCAAAAGTTGCAATACCCCCCCAAAGGAACAATTTCGCCTCAAAATGGTTAAAAATTGCAATACCCCCCAAAAGGAACAATTTCGCTTCAATATGGCCAAAAGTTGCAATACCCCCCCAAAGGAACAATTTCGCCTCAAAATGCCGAAAAGTTGCAATACCCCCCGAAAGGAACAATTTCGCTTCAAAATGGCCAAAAGTTGCAATACCCCCCAAAGGAACAATTTCGCCTCAAAATGCCAAAAAGTTGCAATACCCCCCCAAAGGAACAATTTCGCCTCAAAATACCGAAAAGTTGCAATACCCCCCGAAAGGAACAATTTCGATTCAAAATGGCCAAAAGTTGCAATACCCCCCCCAAAGGAACAATTTCGCCTCAAAATGGTAAAAAATTGCAATACCCCCCCAAAGGAACAATTTCGCCTCAAAATGCCGAAAAGTTGCAATACCCCCCCAAAGGAACAATTTCGCTTTAAAATGGCCAAAAGTTGCTATACCCCCCCAAAGGAACAAGTTCGCCTCAAAATGGCAAAAAATTGCAATACCCCCCCAAAGGAACAATTTCGCTTCAAAATGGCCAAAAGTTGCAATACCCCCCCCGAAAGGAACAATTTCGCCTCAAAATGCCGAAAAGTTGCAATACCCCCCCAAAGGTACAATTTCGCTTCAAAATGGCCAAAAGTTGCAATACCCCCCCAAAGGAACAATTTCGCCTCAAAATGGTTAAAAATTGCAATACCCCCCTAAAGGAACAATTTCGCTTCAATATGGCCAAAAATTGCAATACCCCCCCAAAGGAACAATTTCGCCTCAAAATGCCGAAAAGTTGCAATACCCCCCGAAAGGAACAATTTCGCTTCAAAATGGCAAAAAATTGCAATACCCCCCCAAAGGAACAATTTCGCTTCAAAATGGCCAAAAGTTGCAATACCCCCCAAAGGAACAATTTCGCCTCAAAATGGTAAAAAATTGCAATACCCCCCCAAAGGAACAATTTCGCCTCAAAATGCCGAAAAGTTGCAATACCCCCCGAATGGAACAATTTCGCTTCAAAATGGCCAAAAATTGCAATACCCCCCCAAAGGAACAATTTCGCCTCAAAATGGCAAAAAATTGCAATACCCCCCCAAAGGAACAATTTCGCTTCAAAATGGCCAAAAGTTGCAATACCCCCCCAAAGGAACAATTTCGCCTCAAAATGGCAAAAAATTGCAATACCCCCCCAAAGGAACAATTTCGCTTCAAAATGGCCAAAAGTTGCAATACCCCCCCAAAGGAACAATTTCGCCTCAAAATGGCAAAAAATTGCAATACCCCCCAAAGGAACAATTTCGCTTCAAAATGGCCAAAAGATGCAATACCCCCCAAAGGAACAATTTCGCCTCAAAATGGCAAAAAATTGCAATACCCCCCCAAAGGAACAATTTCGCTTCAAAATGGCCAAAAGTTGCAATACTCCCCCAAAGGAACAATTTCGCTTCAAAATGGCCAAAAGTTGCAATACCCCCCCAAAGGAACAATTTCGCCTCAAAATGCCAAAAAGTTGCAATACCCCCCGAAAGGAGCAATTTCGCCTCAAAATGGCCAAAAATTGTAAAAACCCCCCCAAAGGAACAATTTCGCTTCAATATGGCCAAAAGTTGCAATACCCCCCAAAGGAACAATTTCGCTTCAAAATGGCAAAAAATTGCAATACCCCCCCAAAGGAACAATTTCGCTTCAAAATGCCGAAAAGTTGCAATAACCCCCCAAAGGAACAATTTCGCCTCAAAATTCCGAAAAGTTGCAATACCCCCCGAAAGGAACAATTTCGCTTCAAAATGGCCAAAAGTTGCAATACCCCCCCAAAAAAACAATTTCGCCTCAAAATGGAAAAAAAATTGCAATACCCCCCGAAAGGAACAATTTCGCTTCAAAATGACCAAGAGTTGCAATACCCCCCCAAAGGAACAATTTCGCCTCAAAATGGCAAAAAATTGCAATACCCCCCAAAGGAACAATTTCGCTTCAAAATGGCCAAAAGATGCAATACCCCCCCAAAGGAACAATTTCGCCTCAAAATGCCAAAAAGTTGCAATACCCCCCCAAAGGAACAATTTCGATTCAAAATGGCCAAAAGTTGCAATACCCCCCCAAAGGAACAATTTCGCCTCAAAATGAAAAAAAATTGCAATACCCCACAAAGGAACAATTTCGCTTCAAAATGCCGAAAAGTTGCAATACCCCCCCAAAGGTACAATTTCGCTTCAAAATGGCCAAAAGTTGCAATACCCCCCCCAAAGGAACAATTTCGCCTCAAAATAGAAAAAAAAATTGCAATACCCCCCCAAAGGAACAATTTCGCCTCAAAATGGCAAAAAATTGCAATACCCCCCCAAAGGAACAATTTCGCTTCAAAATGGCCAAAAGTTGCAATACCCCCCGAAAGGAACAATTTCGCCTCAAAATGGCCAAAAATTGTAACCCCCCCCCCCAAAGGAACAATTTCGCTTTAATGTGGCCAAAAGTTGCAATACCCCCCAAGGAACAATTTCGCCTCAAAATGGCAAAAAATTGCAATACCCCCCCAAAGGAACAATTTCGCTTCAAAATGGCCAAAAGTTGCAATACCCCCCAAAGGAACAATTTCGCCTGAAAATGGCAAAAAATTGCAATACCCCCCCAAAGGAACAATTTCGCTTCAAAATGCCGAAAAGTTGCAATACCCCCCGAAGGGAACAATTTCGCCTCAAAATGGCAAAACATTGCAATACCCCCCCAAAGGAACAATTTCGCCTCAAAATGCTGAAAAGTTGCAATACCCCCCGAAAGGAACAATTTCGCTTGAAAATGGCCAAAAGTTGCAATACCCCCCCAAAGGAACAATTTCGCCTCAAAATGGTTAAAAATTGCAATACCCCCCCAAAGGAACAATTTCGCTTCAATATGGCCAAAAGTTGCAATACCCCCCCAAAGGAACAATTTCGCCTCAAAATGCCGAAAAGTTGCAATACCCCCCGAAAGGAATAATTTCGCTTGAAAATGGCCAAAAGTTGCAATACCCCCCCAAAAAAACAATTTCGCCTCAAAATGGTTAAAAATTGCAATACCCCCCCAAAGGAACAATTTCGCTTCAATATGGCCAAAAGTTGCAATACCCCCCCAAAGGAACAATTTCGCCTCAAAATGCCGAAAAGTTGCAATACCCCCTGAAAGGAACAATTTCGCTTCAATATGGCCAAAAGTTGCAATACCCCCCGAAAGGAACAATTTCGCCTCAAAATGCCGAAAAGTTGCAATACCCCCCGAAAGGAACAATTTCGCTTCAAAATGGCCAAAAGTTGCAATACCCCCCCAAAAAAACAATTTCGCCTCAAAATGGAAAAAAAATTGCAATACCCCCCCAAAGGAACAATTTCGCCTCAAAATGCAGAAAAGTTGCAATACCCCCCGAAAGGAACAATTTCGCTTCAAAATGGCCAAAAGTTGCAATACCCCCCCAAAGGAACAATTTCGCCTCAAAATGGCAAAAAATTGCAATACCCACCCAAAGGAACAATTTCGCTTCAAAATGGCCAAAAGTTGCAATACCCCCCCAAAGGAACAATTTCGCTTCAAAATGGCAAAAAATTGCAATACCCCCCCAAGGAACAATTTCGCCTCAAAATGGCCAAAAGTTGCAATACCCCCCCAAAGGAACAATTTCGCCTCAAAATGAAAAAAAAATTGCAATACCCCCCCAAAGGAACAATTTCGCCTCAAAATGGCAAAAACTTGCAATACCCCCCAAAGGAACAATTTCACTTTAAAATGCCGAAAAGTTGCAATACCCCCCGAAAAGAACAATTTCGCCTCAAAATGGAAAAAAAATTGCAATACCCCCCAAAGGAACAATTTCGCATCAAAATGTCGAAAAGTTGCAATACCCCCCAAAGGAACAATTTCGCCTGAAAATGGCAAAAAATTGCAATACCCCCCCAAAGGAACAATTTCGTTTCAAAATGCCGAAAAGTTGCAATACCCCCCGAAAGGAACAATTTCGCCTCAAAATGGCAAAAAATTGCAATACCCCCCCAAAGGAACAATTTCGCCTCAAAATGCTGAAAAGTTGCAATACCCCCCGAAAGGAACAATTTCGCTTCAAAATGGCCAAAAGTTGCAATACCCCCCCAAAGGAACAATTTCGCCTCAAAATGGTTAAAAATTGCAATACCCCCCAAAAGGAACAATTTCGCTTCAATATGGCCAAAAGTTGCAATACCCCCCCAAAGGAACAATTTCGCCTCAAAATGCCGAAAAGTTGCAATACCCCCCGAAAGGAACAATTTCGCTTCAAAATGGCCAAAAGTTGCAATACCCCCCAAAGGAACAATTTCGCCTCAAAATGCCAAAAAGTTGCAATACCCCCCAAAGGAACAATTTCGCCTCAAAATACCGAAAAGTTGCAATACCCCCCGAAAGGAACAATTTCGATTCAAAATGGCCAAAAGTTGCAATACCCCCCCCCAAAGGAACAATTTCGCCTCAAAATGGTAAAAAATTGCAATACCCCCCCAAAGGAACAATTTCGCCTCAAAATGCCGAAAAGTTGCAATACCCCCCCAAAGGAACAATTTCGCTTCAAAATGGCCAAAAGTTGCTATACCCCCCCAAAGGAACAAGTTCGCCTCAAAATGGCAAAAAATTGCAATACCCCCCCAAAGGAACAATTTCGCTTCAAAATGGCCAAAAGTTGCAATACCCCCCCGAAAGGAACAATTTCGCCTCAAAATGCCGAAAAGTTGCAATACCCCCCCAAAGGTACAATTTCGCTTCAAAATGGCCAAAAGTTGCAATACCCCCCCAAAGGAACAATTTCGCCTCAAAATGGTTAAAAATTGCAATACCCCCCTAAAGGAACAATTTCGCTTCAATATGGCCAAAAATTGCAATACCCCCCAAAGGAACAATTTCGCCTCAAAATGCCGAAAAGTTGCAATACCCCCCGAAAGGAACAATTTCGCTTCAAAATGGCAAAAAATTGCAATACCCCCCCAAAGGAACAATTTCGCTTCAAAATGGCCAAAAGTTGCAATACCCCCCAAAGGAACAATTTCGCCTCAAAATGGCAAAAAATTGCAATACCCCCCCAAAGGAACAATTTCGCCTCAAAATGCCGAAAAGTTGCAATACCCCCCCAAAGGAACAATTTCGCTTCAAAATGGCCAAAAGTTGCAATACCCCCCCAAAGGAACAATTTCGCCTCAAAATGCCGAAAAGTTGCAATACCCCCCGAAAGGAACAATTTCGCCTCAAAATGAAAAAAAAATTGCAATACCCCCCCAAAGGAACAATTTCGCTTCAAAATGGCCAAAAGTTGCAATACCCCCCCAAAGGAACAATTTCGCCTCAAAATGGTAAAAAATTGCAATACCCCCCCAAAGGAACAATTTCGCCTCAAAATGCCGAAAAGTTGCAATACCCCCCGAAAGGAACAATTTCGCTTCAAAATGGCCAAAAATTGCAATACCCCCCCAAAGGAACAATTTCGCCTCAAAATGGCAAAAAATTGCAATACCCCCCCAAAGGAACAATTTCGCTTCAAAATGGCCAAAAGTTGCAATACCCCCCCAAAGGAACAATTTCGCCTCAAAATGGCAAAAAATTGCAATACCCCCCCAAAGGAACAATTTCGCTTCAAAATGGCCAAAAGTTGCAATACCCCCCCAAAGGAACAATTATGCCTCAAAATGGCAAAAAATTGCAATACCCCCCCAAAGGAACAATTTCGCTTCAAAATGGCCAAAAGTTGCAATACCCCCCCAAAGGAACAATTTCGCTTCAAAATGGCCAAAAGTTGCAATACCCCCCCAAAGGAACAATTTCGCCTCAAAATGCCAAAAAGTTGCAATACCCCCCGAAAGGAGCAATTTCGCCTCAAAATGGCCAAAAATTGTAAATCCCCCCCCAAAGGAACAATTTCGCTTCAATATGGCCAAAAGTTGCAATACCCCCCCAAAGGAACAATTTCGCTTCAAAATGGCAAAAAATTGCAATACCCCCCAAAGGAACAATTTCGCTTCAAAATGCCGAAAAGTTGCAATACCCCCCCAAAGGAACAATTTCGCCTCAAAATGCTGAAAAGTTGCAATACCCCCCGAAAGGAACAATTTCGCTTCAATATGGCCAAAAGTTGCAATACCCCCCGAAAGGAACAATTTCGCTTCAAAATGCTGAAAAGTTGCAATACCCCCCGAAAGGAACAATTTCGCCTCAAAATGGTTAAAAATTGCAATACCCCCCCAAAGGAACAATTTCGCCTCAAAATGGCAAAAAATTGCAATACCCCCCGAAAGGAACAATTTCGCTTCAAAATGACCAAGAGTTGCAATACCCCCCCAAAGGAACAATTTCGCCTCAAAATGGCAAAAAATTGCAATACCCCCCAAAGGAACAATTTCGCTTCAAAATGCCGAAAAGTTGCAATACCCCCCCAAAGGAACAATTTCGCTTCAAAATGGCCAAAAGTTGCAATACCCCCCCAAAGGAACAATTTCGCCTCAAAATGGCAAAAAATTGCAATACCCCCCCAAAGGAACAATTTCGCTTCAAAATGGCCAAAAGATGCAATACCCCCCCAAAGGAACAATTTCGCCTCAAAATGGCAAAAAATTGCAATACCCCCCCAAAGGAACAATTTCGCTTCAAAATGGCCAAAAGTTGCAATACTCCCCCAAAGGAACAATTTCGCTTCAAAATGGCCAAAAGTTGCAATACCCCCCCAAAGGAACAATTTCGCCTCAAAATGCCAAAAAGTTGCAATACCCCCCGAAAGGAGCAATTTCGCCTCAAAATGGCCAAAAATTGTAAAAACCCCCCCAAAGGAACAATTTTGCTTCAATATGGCCAAAAGTTGCAATACCCCCCCAAAGGAACAATTTCGCTTCAAAATGGCAAAAAATTGCAATACCCCCCCAAAGGAACAATTTCGCCTCAAAATGCCGAAAAGTTGCAATACCCCCCGAAAGGAACAATTTCGCTTCAAAATGGCCAAAAGTTGCAATACCCCCCCAAAAAAACAATTTCGCCTCAAAATGGAAAAAAAATTGCAATACCCCCCGAAAGGAACAATTTCGCTTCAAAATGACCAAGAGTTGCAATACCCCCCCAAAGGAACAATTTCGCCTCAAAATGGCAAAAAATTGCAATACCCCCCAAAGGAACAATTTCGCTTCAAAATGCCGAAAAGTTGCAATACCCCCCCAAAGGAACAATTTCGCTTCAAAATGGCCAAAAGTTGCAATACCCCCCCAAAGGAACAATTTCGCCTCAAAATGCCAAAAAGTTGCAATACCCCCCCAAAGGAACAATTTCGCTTCAAAATGGCCAAAAGTTGCAATACCCCCCCAAAGGAACAATTTCGCCTCAAAATGAAAAAAAATTGCAATACCCCACAAAGGAACAATTTCGCTTCAAAATGCCGAAAAGTTGCAATACCCCCCCAAAGGTACAATTTCGCTTCAAAATGGCCAAAAGTTGCAATACCCCCCCCAAAGGAACAATTTCGCCTCAAAATAGAAAAAAAAATTGCAATACCCCCCCAAAGGAACAATTTCGCCTCAAAATGGCAAAAAATTGCAATACCCCCCCAAAGGAACAATTTCGCTTCAAAATGGCCAAAAGTTGCAATACCCCCCGAAAGGAACAATTTCGCCTCAAAATGGCCAAAAATTGTAACCCCCCCCCCAAAGGAACAATTTCGCTTTAATGTGGCCAAAAGTTGCAATACCCCCCAAGGAACAATTTCGCCTCAAAATGGCAAAAAATTGCAATACCCCCCCAAAGGAACAATTTCGCTTCAAAATGGCCAAAAGTTGCAATACCCCCCAAAGGAACAATTTCGCCTGAAAATGGCAAAGAATTGCAATACCCCCCCAAAAGAACAATTTCGCTTCAAAATGCCGAAAAGTTGCAATACCCCCCGAAGGGAACAATTTCGCCTCAAAATGGCAAAAAATTGCAATACCCCCCCAAAGGAACAATTTCGCCTCAAAATGCTGAAAAGTTGCAATACCCCCCGAAAGGAACAATTTCGCTTGAAAATGGCCAAAAGTTGCAATACCCCCCAAAGGAACAATTTCGCCTCAAAATGGTTAAAAATTGCAATACCCCCCCAAAGGAACAATTTCGCTTCAATATGGCCAAAAGTTGCAATACCCCCCCAAAGGAACAATTTCGCCTCAAAATGCCGAAAAGTTGCAATACCCCCTGAAAGGAACAATTTCGCTTGAAAATGGTTAAAAGTTGCAATACCCCCCCAAAAAAACAATTTCGCCTCAAAATGGTTAAAAATTGCAATACCCCCCCAAAGGAACAATTTCGCTTCAATATGGCCAAAAGTTGCAATACCCCCCCAAAGGAACAATTTCGCCTCAAAATGCCGAAAAGTTGCAATACCCCCTGAAAGGAACAATTTCGCTTCAATATGGCCAAAAGTTGCAATACCCCCCGAAAGGAACAATTTCGCCTCAAAATGCCGAAAAGTTGCAATACCCCCCGAAAGGAACAATTTCGCTTCAAAATGGCCAAAAGTTGCAATACCCCCCCAAAAAAACAATTTCGCCTCAAAATGGAAAAAAAATTGCAATACCCCCCGAAAGGAACAATTTCGCTTCAAAATGACCAAGAGTTGCAATACCCCCCCAAAGGAACAATTTCGCCTCAAAATGGCAAAAAATTGCAATACCCCCCAAAGGAACAATTTCGCTTCAAAATGCCGAAAAGTTGCAATACCCCCCCAAAGGAACAATTTCGCTTCAAAATGGCCAAAAGTTGCAATACCCCCCCAAAGGAACAATTTCGCCTCAAAATGGCAAAAAATTGCATAACCCCCCCAAAGGAACAATTTCGCTTCAAAATGGCCAAAAGATGCAATACCCCCCCAAAGGAACAATTTCGCCTCAAAATGCCAAAAAGTTGCAATACCCCCCCAAAGGAACAATTTCGCTTCAAAATGGCCAAAAGTTGCAATACCCCCCCAAAGGAACAATTTCGCCTCAAAATGAAAAAAAATTGCAATACCCCACAAAGGAACAATTTCGCTTCAAAATGCCGAAAAGTTGCAATACCCCCCCAAAGGTACAATTTCGCTTCAAAATGGCCAAAAGTTGCAATACCCCCCCAAAGGAACAATTTCGCCTCAAAATAGAAAAAAAAAATTGCAATACCCCCCCAAAGGAACAATTTCGCCTCAAAATGGCAAAAAATTGCAATACCCCCCCAAAGGAACAATTTCGCTTCAAAATGGCCAAAAGTTGCAATACCCCCCCAAAGGAACAATTTCGCCTCAAAATGCCAAAAAGTTGCAATACCCCCCCAAAGGAACAATTTCGCTTCAAAATGGCCAAAAGTTGCAATACCCCCCCAAAGGAACAATTTCGCCTCAAAATGAAAAAAAATTGCAATACCCCACAAAGGAACAATTTCGCTTCAAAATGCCGAAAAGTTGCAATACCCCCCCAAAGGTACAATTTCGCTTCAAAATGGCCAAAAGTTGCAATACCCCCCCCAAAGGAACAATTTCGCCTCAAAATAGAAAAAAAAATTGCAATACCCCCCCAAAGGAACAATTTCGCCTCAAAATGGCAAAAAATTGCAATACCCCCCCAAAGGAACAATTTCGCTTCAAAATGGCCAAAAGTTGCAATACCCCCCGAAAGGAACAATTTCGCCTCAAAATGGCCAAAAATTGTAACCCCCCCCAAAGGAACAATTTCGCTTTAATGTGGCCAAAAGTTGCAATACCCCCCAAGGAACAATTTCGCCTCAAAATGGCAAAAAATTGCAATACCCCCCCAAAGGAACAATTTCGCTTCAAAATGGCCAAAAGTTGCAATACCCCCCAAAGGAACAATTTCGCCTGAAAATGGCAAAGAATTGCAATACCCCCCCAAAAGAACAATTTCGCTTCAAAATGCCGAAAAGTTGCAATACCCCCCGAAGGGAACAATTTCGCCTCAAAATGGCAAAAAATTGCAATACCCCCCCAAAGGAACAATTTCGCCTCAAAATGCTGAAAAGTTGCAATACCCCCCGAAAGGAACAATTTCGCTTGAAAATGGCCAAAAGTTGCAATACCCCCCAAAGGAACAATTTCGCCTCAAAATGGTTAAAAATTGCAATACCCCCCCAAAGGAACAATTTCGCTTCAATATGGCCAAAAGTTGCAATACCCCCCCAAAGGAACAATTTCGCCTCAAAATGCCGAAAAGTTGCAATACCCCCCGAAAGGAACAATTTCGCTTGAAAATGGTTAAAAGTTGCAATACCCCCCCAAAAAAACAATTTCGCCTCAAAATGGTTAAAAATTGCAATACCCCCCCAAAGGAACAATTTCGCTTCAATATGGCCAAAAGTTGCAATACCCCCACAAAGGAACAATTTCGCCTCAAAATGCCGAAAAGTTGCAATACCCCCTGAAAGGAACAATTTCGCTTCAATATGGCCAAAAGTTGCAATACCCCCCGAAAGGAACAATTTCGCCTCAAAATGCCGAAAAGTTGCAATACCCCCCGAAAGGAACAATTTCGCTTCAAAATGGCCAAAAGTTGCAATACCCCCCCAAAAAAACAATTTCGCCTCAAAATGGAAAAAAAATTGCAATACCCCCCGAAAGGAACAATTTCGCTTCAAAATGACCAAGAGTTGCAATACCCCCCCAAAGGAACAATTTCGCCTCAAAATGGCAAAAAATTGCAATACCCCCCAAAGGAACAATTTCGCTTCAAAATGCCGAAAAGTTGCAATACCCCCCCAAAGGAACAATTTCGCTTCAAAATGGCCAAAAGTTGCAATACCCCCCCAAAGGAACAATTTCGCCTCAAAATGGCAAAAAATTGCATAACCCCCCCAAAGGAACAATTTCGCTTCAAAATGGCCAAAAGATGCAATACCCCCCCAAAGGAACAATTTCGCCTCAAAATGCCAAAAAGTTGCAATACCCCCCCAAAGGAACAATTTCGCTTCAAAATGGCCAAAAGTTGCAATACCCCCCCAAAGGAACAATTTCGCCTCAAAATGAAAAAAAATTGCAATACCCCACAAAGGAACAATTTCGCTTCAAAATGCCGAAAAGTTGCAATACCCCCCCAAAGGTACAATTTCGCTTCAAAATGGCCAAAAGTTGCAATACCCCCCCAAAGGAACAATTTCGCCTCAAAATAGAAAAAAAAAATTGCAATACCCCCCCAAAGGAACAATTTCGCCTCAAAATGGCAAAAAATTGCAATACCCCCCCAAAGGAACAATTTCGCTTCAAAATGGCCAAAAGTTGCAATACCCCCCGAAAGGAACAATTTCGCCTCAAAATGGCCAAAAATTGTAACCCCCCCCAAAGGAACAATTTCGCTTTAATGTGGACAAAAGTTGCAATACCCCCCAAGGAACAATTTCGCCTCAAAATGGCAAAAAATTGCAATACCCCCCCAAAGGAACAATTTCGCTTCAAAATGGCCAAAAGTTGCAATACCCCCCCAAAGGAACAATTTCGCCTGAAAATGGCAAAAAATTGCAATACCCCCCCAAAGGAACAATTTCGCTTCAAAATGCCGAAAAGTTGCAATACCCCCCGAAGGGAACAATTTCGCCTCAAAATGGCAAAAAATTGCAATACCCCCCCAAAGGAACAATTTCGCCTCAAAATGCTGAAAAGTTGCAATACCCCCCGAAAGGAACAATTTCGCTTGAAAATGGCCAAAAGTTGCAATACCCCCCCAAAGGAACAATTTCGCCTCAAAATGGTTAAAAATTGCAATACCCCCCCAAAGGAACAATTTCGCTTCAATATGGCCAAAAGTTGCAATACCCCCCCAAAGGAACAATTTCGCCTCAAAATGCCGAAAAGTTGCAATACCCCCCGAAAGGAACAATTTCGATTCAAAATGGCCAAAAGTTGCAATACCCCCCCAAAGGAACAATTTCGCATCAAAATGGTAAAAAATTGCAATACACCCCCAAAGGAACAATTTCGCCTCAAAATGCCGAAAAGTTGCAATACCCCCCCAAAGGAACAATTTCGCTTCAAAATGGCCAAAAGATGCAATACCCCCCCAAAGGAACAATTTCGCCTCAAAATGCCAAAAAGTTGCAATACCCCCCCAAAGGAACAATTTCGCCTCAAAATGCCGAAAAGTTGCAATACCCCCCGAAAGGAACAATTTCGCTTGAAAATGGTTAAAAGTTGCAATACCCCCCCAAAAAAACAATTTCGCCTCAAAATGGTTAAAAATTGCAATACCCCCCCAAAGGAACAATTTCGCTTCAATATGGCCAAAAGTTGCAATACCCCCCCAAAGGAACAATTTCGCCTCAAAATGCCGAAAAGTTGCAATACCCCCTGAAAGGAACAATTTCGCTTCAATATGGCCAAAAGTTGCAATACCCCCCGAAAGGAACAATTTCGCCTCAAAATGCCGAAAAGTTGCAATACCCCCCGAAAGGAACAATTTCGCTTCAAAATGGCCAAAAGTTGCAATACCCCCCCAAAAAAACAATTTCGCCTCAAAATGGAAAAAAAATTGCAATACCCCCCGAAAGGAACAATTTCGCTTCAAAATGACCAAGAGTTGCAATACCCCCCCAAAGGAACAATTTCGCCTCAAAATGGCAAAAAATTGCAATACCCCCCAAAGGAACAATTTCGCTTCAAAATGCCGAAAAGTTGCAATACCCCCCCAAAGGAACAATTTCGCTTCAAAATGGCCAAAAGTTGCAATACCCCCCCAAAGGAACAATTACGCCTCAAAATGGCAAAAAATTGCATAACCCCCCCAAAGGAACAATTTCGCTTCAAAATGGCCAAAAGATGCAATACCCCCCCAAAGGAACAATTTCGCCTCAAAATGCCAAAAAGTTGCAATACCCCCCCAAAGGAACAATTTCGCTTCAAAATGGCCAAAAGTTGCAATACCCCCCCAAAGGAACAATTTCGCCTCAAAATGAAAAAAAATTGCAATACCCCACAAAGGAACAATTTCGCTTCAAAATGCCGAAAAGTTGCAATACCCCCCCAAAGGTACAATTTCGCTTCAAAATGGCCAAAAGTTGCAATACCCCCCGAAAGGAACAATTTCGCCTCAAAATGGCCAAAAATTGTAACCCCCCCCAAAGGAACAATTTCGCTTTAATGTGGCCAAAAGTTGCAATACCCCCCAAGGAACAATTTCGCCTCAAAATGGCAAAAAATTGCATAACCCCCCCAAAGGAACAATTTCGCTTCAAAATGGCCAAAAGATGCAATACCCCCCCAAAGGAACAATTTCGCCTCAAAATGCCAAAAAGTTGCAATACCCCCCCAAAGGAACAATTTCGCTTCAAAATGGCCAAAAGTTGCAATACCCCCCCAAAGGAACAATTTCGCCTCAAAATAGAAAAAAAAAATTGCAATACCCCCCCAAAGGAACAATTTCGCCTCAAAATGGCAAAAAATTGCAATACCCCCCCAAAGGAACAATTTCGCTTCAAAATGGCCAAAAGTTGCAATACCCCCCGAAAGGAACAATTTCGCCTCAAAATGGCCAAAAATTGTAACCCCCCCCAAAGGAACAATTTCGCTTTAATGTGGCCAAAAGTTGCAATACCCCCCAAGGAACAATTTCGCCTCAAAACGGCAAAAAATTGCAATACCCTACAAAGGAACAATTTCGCTTCAAAATGGCCAAAAGTTGCAATACCCCCCCAAAGGAACAATTTCGCCTGAAAATGGCAAAAAATTGCAATACCCCCCCAAAGGAACAATTTCGCTTCAAAATGCCGAAAAGTTGCAATACCCCCCGAAGGGAACAATTTCGCCTCAAAATGGCAAAAAATTGCAATACCCCCCCAAAGGAACAATTTCGCCTGAAAATGGCAAAAAATTGCAATACCCCCCCAAAGGAACAATTTCGCTTCAAAATGGCCAAAAGTTGCAATACCCCCCCAATGGAACAATTTCGCCTGAAAATGGCAAAAAATTGCAATACCCCCCCAAAGGAACAATTTCGCTTCAAAATGCCGAAAAGTTGCAATACCCCCCGAAGGGAACAATTTCGCCTCAAAATGGCAAAAAATTGCAATACCCCCCCAAAGGAACAATTTCGCCTCAAAATGCTGAAAAGTTGCAATACCCCCCGAAAGGAACAATTTCGCTTGAAAATGGCCAAAAGTTGCAATACCCCCCCAAAGGAACAATTTCGCCTCAAAATGGTTAAAAATTGCAATACCCCCCCAAAGGAACAATTTCGCTTCAATATGGCCAAAAGTTGCAATACCCCCCCAAAGGAACAATTTCGCCTCAAAATGCCGAAAAGTTGCAATACCCCCCGAAAGGAACAATTTCGCTTGAAAATGGCCAAAAGTTGCAATACCCCCCCAAAGGAACAATTTCGCCTCAAAATGGTTAAAAATTGCAATACCCCCCCAAAGGAACAATTTCGCTTCAATATGGCCAAAAGTTGCAATACCCCCCCAAAGGAACAATTTCGCCTCAAAATGCCGAAAAGTTGCAATACCCCCCGAAAGGAACAATTTCGATTCAAAATGGCCAAAAGTTGCAATACCCCCCCAAAGGAACAATTTCGCATCAAAATGGTAAAAAATTGCAATACACCCCCAAAGGAACAATTTCGCCTCAAAATGCCGAAAAGTTGCAATACCCCCCCAAAGGAACAATTTCGCTTCAAAATGGCCAAAAGTTGCAATACCCCCCCAAAGGAACAAGTTCGCCTCAAAATGGCAAAAAATTGCAATACCCCCCCAAAGGAACAATTTCGCTTCAAAATGGCCAAAAGTTGCAATACCCCCCCCAAAGGAACAATTTCGCCTCAAAATGCCGAAAAGTTGCAATACCCCCCCAAAGGTACAATTTCGCTTCAAAATGGCCAAAAGTTGCAATACCCCCCCCCAAAGGAACAATTTCGCCTCAAAATGGAAAAAAAATTGCAATACCCCCCCAAAGGAACAATTTCGCCTCAAAATGGAAAAAAATTGCAATACCCCCCCAAAGGAACAATTTCGCTTCAAAATGGCCAAAAGTTGCAATACCCCCCCAAAGGAACAATTTCGCCTCAAAATGGCAAAAAATTGCAATACCCCCCAAGGGAACAATTTCGCTTCAAAATGGTCAAAAATTGTAAACCCCCCCCCAAAGGAACAATTTCGCTTCAATATGGCCAAAAGTTGCAATACCCCCCCAAAGGAACAATTTCGCCTCAAAATGGCAAAAAATTGCAATACCCCCCCAAAGGAACAATTTCGCTTCAAAATGGCCAAAAGTTGCAATACCCCCCCAAAGGAACAATTTCGCCTCAAAATGGCAAAAAATTGCAATACCCCCCAAAGGAACAATTTCGCTTCAAAATGCCGAAAAGTTGCAATACCCCCCGAAAGGAACAATTTCGCCTCAACATGCCAAAAAGTTCCAATACCCCCCTAAAGGAACAATTTCGCTTCAAAATGGCCAAAAGTTGCAATACCCCCCCAAAGGAACAATTTCGCCTCAAAATGCCGAAAAGTTGCAATACCCCCCCAAAGGAACAATTTCGCTTCAAAATGGCCAAAAGTTGCAATACCCCCCCAAAGGAACAAGTTCGCCTCAAAATGGCCAAAAGTTGCAATACCCCCCCAAAGGAACAATTTCGCTTCAAAATGGCCAAAAGTTGCAATACCCCCCCAAAGGAACAATTTCGCCTCAAAATGAAAAAAAAAATTGCAATACCCCCCCAAAGGAACAATTTCGCTTCAAAATGCGGAAAAGTTGCAATACCCCCCCAAAGGTACAATTTCGCTTCAAAATGGCCAAAAGTTGCAATACCCCCCCAAAGGAACAATTTCGCCTCAAAATGGCAAAAAATTGCAATACCCCCCAAAGGAACAATTTCGCTTCAAAATGCCGAAAAGTTGCAATACCCCACCAAAGGAACAATTTCGCCTCAAAATGGCAAAAAATTGCAATACCCCCCAAAGAAACAATTTCGCTTCAAAATGGCCAAAAGAAGCAATACCCCCCCAAAGGAACAATTTCGCCTCAAAATGCCGAAAAGTTGCAATACCCCCCGAAAGGAACAATTTCGCCTCAAAATGGCAAAAAAATGTAAAACCCCCCCAAAGGAACAATTTCGCTTCAATATGGCCAAAAGTTGCAATACCCCCCCAAAGGAACAATTTCGCTTCAATATGGCCAAAAGTTGCAATACCCCCCCAAAGGAACAATTTCGCCTCAAAATGGCAAAAAAATTGTAATACCCCCCAAAGGAACAATTTCGCTTCAAAATGCCGAAAAGTGTCAATACCCCCCGAAAGGAACAATTTCGCTTCAAAATGGCCAAAAGTTGCAATACCCCCCCAAAGGAACAATTTCGCCTCAAAATGGCAAAAAATTGCAATACCCCCCCAAAGGAACAATTTCGTCTCAAAATGCTGAAAAATTGCAGTACCCCCCGAAAGGAACAATTTCGCTTCAAAATGGCCAAAAGTTGCAATACCCCCCCAAAGGAACAATTTCGCCTCAAAATGGTTAAAAATTGCAATACCCCCCAAAGGAACAATTTCGCTTCAATATGGCAAAAAGTTGCAATACCCCCCCAAAGGAACAATTTCGCCTCAAAATGCCGAAAAGTTGCAATATCCCCCGAAAGGAACAATTTCACTTCAAAATGGCCAAAAGTTGCAATACCCCCCCAAAGGAACAATTTCGCCTCAAAATGCAGAAAAGTTGCAATACCCCTCGAAAGGAACAATTTCGCCTCAAAATGGCAAAAAATTGCAATACCCACCCAAAGAAACAATTTCACTTCAAAATGGCCAAAAGTTGCAATACCCCCCCAAAGGAACAATTTCGCCTCAAAATGGCAAAAAATTGCAATACCCCCCAAGGAACAATTTCGCCTCAAAATGCCGAAAAGTTGCAATACCCGCCCCAAAGGTACAATTTCGCTTCAAAATGGCCAAAAGTTGCAATACCCCCCCAAAGGAAGAATTTCGCCTCAAAATGAAAAAAAAATTGCAATACCCCCCAAAGGAACAATTTCGCATCAAAATGTCGAAAAGTTGCAATACCCCCCAAAGGAACAATTTCGCCTCAAAATGGCAAAAAATTGCAATACCCCCAAAGGAACAATTTCGCTTTAAAATGCCGAAAAGTTGCAATACCCCTCGAAAGGAACAATTTCGCTTCAAAATGGCCAAAAGTTGCAATACCCCCCCAAAGGAACAATTTCGCCTCAAAATGGAAAAAAAATTGCAATACCCCCCAAAGGAACAATTTCGCATCAAAATGTCGAAAAGTTGCAATACCCCCCAAAGGAACAATTTCGCCTCAAAATGGCAAAAAATTGCAATACCCCCCCAAAGGAACAATTTCGCCTCAAAATGCTGAAAAGTTGCAATACCCCCGAAAGGAACAATTTCGCCTCAAAATGGCAAAAAATTGCAATACCCCCCAAAGGAACAATTTCGCTTCAAAATGGCCAAAAATTGTAAAACCCCCCCAAAGGAACAATTTCGCTTCAATATGGCCAAAAGTTGCAATACCCCCCAAAGGAACAATTTCGCTTCAAAATGCCGAAAAGTTGCAATACCCCCCGAAAGGAACAATTTCGCTTCAAAATGCCAAAAAGTTCCAATACCCCCCCAAAGGAACAATTTCGCTTCAAAATGGCCAAAAGTTGCAATACCCCCCCAAAGGAACAATTTCGCCTCAAAATGCCGAAAAGTTGCAATACCCCCCCAAAGGAACAATTTCGCCTCAAAAGGCCGAAAAGTTGCAATACCCCCCCAAAGGAACAATTTCGCTTCAAAATGGCCAAAAGTTGCAATACCCCCCCAAAGGAACAAGTTCGCCTCAAAATGGCAAAAAATTGCAATACCCCCCCAAAGGAACAATTTCGCTTCAAAATGGCCAAAAGTTGCAATACCCCCCCAAAGGAACAATTTCGCTTCAAAATGGCCAAAAGTTGCAATACCCCCCAAAGGAAAAATTTCGCCTCAAAATGAAAAAAAAATTGCAATACCCCCCCAAAGGAACAATTTCGCTTCAAAATGCCGAAAAGTTGCAATACCCCCCCAAAGGTACAATTTCGCTTCAAAGTGGCCAAAAGTTGCAATACCCCCCCAAAGGAACAATTTCGCCTCAAAATGGCAAAAAATTGCAATACCCCCCAAAGGAACAATTTCGCTTCAAAATGCCGAAAAGTTGCAATACCCCCCAAAGGAACAATTTCGCCTCAAAACGGCAAAAAATTGCAATACCCCCTTAAAGAAACAATTTCGCTTCAAAATGGCCAAAAGTTGCAATACCCCCTTAAAGGAACAATTTCGCCTCAAAATGCCGAAAAGTTGCAATACCCCCCGAAAGGAACAATTTCGCCTCAAAATGGCCAAAAATTGTAAAACCCCCCCAAAGGAACAATTTCGCTTCAATATGGCCAAAAGTTGCAATACCCCCCCAAAGGAACAATTTCGCTTCAAAATGGCCAAAAGTTGCAATACCCCCCAAAGGAACAATTTCGCTTCAAAATGGCCAAAAGTTGCAATACCCCCCAAAGGAACAATTTCGCTTCAAAATGGCCAAAAGTTGCAATACCCCCCAAAGGAACAATTTCGCTTCAAAATGGCCAAAAGTTGCAATACCCCCCCAAAGGAACAATTTCGCCTCAAAATGGCAAAAAATTGTAATACCCCCCAAAGGAACAATTTCGCTTCAAAATGCCGAAAAGTTGCAATACCCCCCCCCAAAGGAACAATTTCGCCTCAAAATGGAAAAAAAATTGCAATACCCCCCCAAAGGAACAATTTCGCCTCAAAATGGAAAAAAATTGCAATACCCCCCCCAAAGGAACAATTTCGCTTCAAAATGGCAAAAAGTTGCAATACCCCCCCAAAGGAACAATTTCGCCTCAAAATGGCAAAAAATTGCAATACCCTACAAAGGAACAATTTCGCTTCAAAATGGCCAAAAGTTGCAATACCCCCCCAAAGGAACAATTTCGCCTGAAAATGGCAAAAAATTGCAATACCCCCCCAAAGGAACAATTTCGCTTCAAAATGCCGAAAAGTTGCAATACCCCCCGAAGGGAACAATTTCGCCTCAAAATGGCAAAAAATTGCAATACCCCCCCAAAGGAACAATTTCGCCTGAAAATGGCAAAAAATTGCAATACCCCCCCAAAGGAACAATTTCGCTTCAAAATGGCCAAAAGTTGCAATACCCCCCCAATGGAACAATTTCGCCTGAAAATGGCAAAAAATTGCAATACCCCCCCAAAGGAACAATTTCGCTTCAAAATGCCGAAAAGTTGCAATACCCCCCGAAGGGAACAATTTCGCCTCAAAATGGCAAAAAATTGCAATACCCCCCCAAAGGAACAATTTCGCCTCAAAATGCTGAAAAGTTGCAATACCCCCCGAAAGGAACAATTTCGCTTGAAAATGGCCAAAAGTTGCAATACCCCCCCAAAGGAACAATTTCGCCTCAAAATGGTTAAAAATTGCAATACCCCCCCAAAGGAACAATTTCGCTTCAATATGGCCAAAAGTTGCAATACCCCCCCAAAGGAACAATTTCGCCTCAAAATGCCGAAAAGTTGCAATACCCCCCGAAAGGAACAATTTCGCTTGAAAATGGCCAAAAGTTGCAATACCCCCCCAAAGGAACAATTTCGCCTCAAAATGGTTAAAAATTGCAATACCCCCCCAAAGGAACAATTTCGCTTCAATATGGCCAAAAGTTGCAATACCCCCCCAAAGGAACAATTTCGCCTCAAAATGCCGAAAAGTTGCAATACCCCCCGAAAGGAACAATTTCGATTCAAAATGGCCAAAAGTTGCAATACCCCCCCAAAGGAACAATTTCGCATCAAAATGGTAAAAAATTGCAATACACCCCCAAAGGAACAATTTCGCCTCAAAATGCCGAAAAGTTGCAATACCCCCCCAAAGGAACAATTTCGCTTCAAAATGGCCAAAAGTTGCAATACCCCCCCAAAGGAACAAGTTCGCCTCAAAATGGCAAAAAATTGCAATACCCCCCCAAAGGAACAATTTCGCTTCAAAATGGCCAAAAGTTGCAATACCCCCCCCAAAGGAACAATTTCGCCTCAAAATGCCGAAAAGTTGCAATACCCCCCCAAAGGTACAATTTCGCTTCAAAATGGCCAAAAGTTGCAATACCCCCCCCCAAAGGAACAATTTCGCCTCAAAATGGAAAAAAAATTGCAATACCCCCCCAAAGGAACAATTTCGCCTCAAAATGGAAAAAAATTGCAATACCCCCCCAAAGGAACAATTTCGCTTCAAAATGGCCAAAAGTTGCAATACCCCCCCAAAGGAACAATTTCGCCTCAAAATGGCAAAAAATTGCAATACCCCCCAAGGGAACAATTTCGCTTCAAAATGGTCAAAAATTGTAAACCCCCCCCCAAAGGAACAATTTCGCTTCAATATGGCCAAAAGTTGCAATACCCCCCCAAAGGAACAATTTCGCCTCAAAATGGCAAAAAATTGCAATACCCCCCCAAAGGAACAATTTCGCTTCAAAATGGCCAAAAGTTGCAATACCCCCCCAAAGGAACAATTTCGCCTCAAAATGGCAAAAAATTGCAATACCCCCCAAAGGAACAATTTCGCTTCAAAATGCCGAAAAGTTGCAATACCCCCCGAAAGGAACAATTTCGCCTCAACATGCCAAAAAGTTCCAATACCCCCCTAAAGGAACAATTTCGCTTCAAAATGGCCAAAAGTTGCAATACCCCCCCAAAGGAACAATTTCGCCTCAAAATGCCGAAAAGTTGCAATACCCCCCCAAAGGAACAATTTCGCTTCAAAATGGCCAAAAGTTGCAATACCCCCCCAAAGGAACAAGTTCGCCTCAAAATGGCCAAAAGTTGCAATACCCCCCCAAAGGAACAATTTCGCTTCAAAATGGCCAAAAGTTGCAATACCCCCCCAAAGGAACAATTTCGCCTCAAAATGAAAAAAAAAATTGCAATACCCCCCCAAAGGAACAATTTCGCTTCAAAATGCGGAAAAGTTGCAATACCCCCCCAAAGGTACAATTTCGCTTCAAAATGGCCAAAAGTTGCAATACCCCCCCAAAGGAACAATTTCGCCTCAAAATGGCAAAAAATTGCAATACCCCCCAAAGGAACAATTTCGCTTCAAAATGCCGAAAAGTTGCAATACCCCACCAAAGGAACAATTTCGCCTCAAAATGGCAAAAAATTGCAATACCCCCCAAAGAAACAATTTCGCTTCAAAATGGCCAAAAGAAGCAATACCCCCCCAAAGGAACAATTTCGCCTCAAAATGCCGAAAAGTTGCAATACCCCCCGAAAGGAACAATTTCGCCTCAAAATGGCAAAAAAATGTAAAACCCCCCCAAAGGAACAATTTCGCTTCAATATGGCCAAAAGTTGCAATACCCCCCCAAAGGAACAATTTCGCTTCAATATGGCCAAAAGTTGCAATACCCCCCCAAAGGAACAATTTCGCCTCAAAATGGCAAAAAAATTGTAATACCCCCCAAAGGAACAATTTCGCTTCAAAATGCCGAAAAGTGTCAATACCCCCCGAAAGGAACAATTTCGCTTCAAAATGGCCAAAAGTTGCAATACCCCCCCAAAGGAACAATTTCGCCTCAAAATGGCAAAAAATTGCAATACCCCCCCAAAGGAACAATTTCGTCTCAAAATGCTGAAAAATTGCAGTACCCCCCGAAAGGAACAATTTCGCTTCAAAATGGCCAAAAGTTGCAATACCCCCCCAAAGGAACAATTTCGCCTCAAAATGGTTAAAAATTGCAATACCCCCCAAAGGAACAATTTCGCTTCAATATGGCAAAAAGTTGCAATACCCCCCCAAAGGAACAATTTCGCCTCAAAATGCCGAAAAGTTGCAATATCCCCCGAAAGGAACAATTTCACTTCAAAATGGCCAAAAGTTGCAATACCCCCCCAAAGGAACAATTTCGCCTCAAAATGCAGAAAAGTTGCAATACCCCTCGAAAGGAACAATTTCGCCTCAAAATGGCAAAAAATTGCAATACCCACCCAAAGAAACAATTTCACTTCAAAATGGCCAAAAGTTGCAATACCCCCCCAAAGGAACAATTTCGCCTCAAAATGGCAAAAAATTGCAATACCCCCCAAGGAACAATTTCGCCTCAAAATGCCGAAAAGTTGCAATACCCGCCCCAAAGGTACAATTTCGCTTCAAAATGGCCAAAAGTTGCAATACCCCCCCAAAGGA
Organism: Anomaloglossus baeobatrachus; assembly: GCF_048569485.1. Lineage (NCBI taxonomy): Eukaryota > Metazoa > Chordata > Amphibia > Anura > Aromobatidae > Anomaloglossus > Anomaloglossus baeobatrachus. Next base: position 426,062 of record NW_027441880.1, read on the forward strand.
AGAATTTCGCCTCAAAATGAAAAAAAAATTGCAATACCCCCCAAAGGAACAATTTCGCATCAAAATGTCGAAAAGTTGCAATACCCCCCAAAGGAACAATTTCGCCTCAAAATGGCAAAAAATTGCAATACCCCCAAAGGAACAATTTCGCTTTAAAATGCCGAAAAGTTGCAATACCCCTCGAAAGGAACAATTTCGCTTCAAAATGGCCAAAAGTTGCAATACCCCCCCAAAGGAACAATTTCGCCTCAAAATGGAAAAAAAATTGCAATACCCCCCAAAGGAACAATTTCGCATCAAAATGTCGAAAAGTTGCAATACCCCCCAAAGGAACAATTTCGCCTCAAAATGGCAAAAAATTGCAATACCCCCCCAAAGGAACAATTTCGCCTCAAAATGCTGAAAAGTTGCAATACCCCCGAAAGGAACAATTTCGCCTCAAAATGGCAAAAAATTGCAATACCCCCCAAAGGAACAATTTCGCTTCAAAATGGCCAAAAATTGTAAAACCCCCCCAAAGGAACAATTTCGCTTCAATATGGCCAAAAGTTGCAATACCCCCCAAAGGAACAATTTCGCTTCAAAATGCCGAAAAGTTGCAATACCCCCCGAAAGGAACAATTTCGCTTCAAAATGCCAAAAAGTTCCAATACCCCCCCAAAGGAACAATTTCGCTTCAAAATGGCCAAAAGTTGCAATACCCCCCCAAAGGAACAATTTCGCCTCAAAATGCCGAAAAGTTGCAATACCCCCCCAAAGGAACAATTTCGCCTCAAAAGGCCGAAAAGTTGCAATACCCCCCCAAAGGAACAATTTCGCTTCAAAATGGCCAAAAGTTGCAATACCCCCCCAAAGGAACAAGTTCGCCTCAAAATGGCAAAAAATTGCAATACCCCCCCAAAGGAACAATTTCGCTTCAAAATGGCCAAAAGTTGCAATACCCCCCCAAAGGAACAATTTCGCTTCAAAATGGCCAAAAGTTGCAATACCCCCCAAAGGAAAAATTTCGCCTCAAAATGAAAAAAAAATTGCAATACCCCCCCAAAGGAACAATTTCGCTTCAAAATGCCGAAAAGTTGCAATACCCCCCCAAAGGTACAATTTCGCTTCAAAGTGGCCAAAAGTTGCAATACCCCCCCAAAGGAACAATTTCGCCTCAAAATGGCAAAAAATTGCAATACCCCCCAAAGGAACAATTTCGCTTCAAAATGCCGAAAAGTTGCAATACCCCCCAAAGGAACAATTTCGCCTCAAAACGGCAAAAAATTGCAATACCCCCTTAAAGAAACAATTTCGCTTCAAAATGGCCAAAAGTTGCAATACCCCCTTAAAGGAACAATTTCGCCTCAAAATGCCGAAAAGTTGCAATACCCCCCGAAAGGAACAATTTCGCCTCAAAATGGCCAAAAATTGTAAAACCCCCCCAAAGGAACAATTTCGCTTCAATATGGCCAAAAGTTGCAATACCCCCCCAAAGGAACAATTTCGCTTCAAAATGGCCAAAAGTTGCAATACCCCCCAAAGGAACAATTTCGCTTCAAAATGGCCAAAAGTTGCAATACCCCCCAAAGGAACAATTTCGCTTCAAAATGGCCAAAAGTTGCAATACCCCCCAAAGGAACAATTTCGCTTCAAAATGGCCAAAAGTTGCAATACCCCCCCAAAGGAACAATTTCGCCTCAAAATGGCAAAAAATTGTAATACCCCCCAAAGGAACAATTTCGCTTCAAAATGCCGAAAAGTTGCAATACCCCCCCCCAAAGGAACAATTTCGCCTCAAAATGGAAAAAAAATTGCAATACCCCCCCAAAGGAACAATTTCGCCTCAAAATGGAAAAAAATTGCAATACCCCCCCCAAAGGAACAATTTCGCTTCAAAATGGCAAAAAGTTGCAATACCCCCCCAAAGGAACAATTTCGCCTCAAAATGGCAAAAAATTGCAATACCCCCCAAGGGAACAATTTCGCTTCAAAATGGTCAAAAATTGTAAACCCCCCCCCAAAGGAACAATTTCGCTTCAATATGGCCAAAAGTTGCAATACCCCCCCAAAGGAACAATTTCGCCTCAAAATGGCAAAAAATTGCAATACCCCCCCAAAGGAACAATTTCGCTTCAAAATGGCCAAAAGTTGCAATACCCCCCCAAAGGAACAATTTCGCCTCAAAATGGCAAAAAATTGCAATACCCCCCAAAGGAACAATTTCGCTTCAAAATGCCGAAAAGTTGCAATACCCCCCGAAAGGAACAATTTCGCCTCAACATGCCAAAAAGTTCCAATACCCCCCTAAAGGAACAATTTCGCTTCAAAATGGCCAAAAGTTGCAATACCCCCCCAAAGGAACAATTTCGCCTCAAAATGCCGAAAAGTTGCAATACCCCCCCAAAGGAACAATTTCGCTTCAAAATGGCCAAAAGTTGCAATACCCCCCCAAAGGAACAAGTTCGCCTCAAAATGGCCAAAAGTTGCAATACCCCCCCAAAGGAACAATTTCGCTTCAAAATGGCCAAAAGTTGCAATACCCCCCCAAAGGAACAATTTCGCCTCAAAATGAAAAAAAAAATTGCAATACCCCCCCAAAGGAACAATTTCGCTTCAAAATGCCGAAAAGTTGCAATACCCCCCCAAAGGTACAATTTCGCTTCAAAATGGCCAAAAGTTGCAATACCCCCCCAAAGGAACAATTTCGCCTCAAAATGGCAAAAAATTGCAATACCCCCCAAAGGAACAATTTCGCTTCAAAATGCCGAAAAGTTGCAATACCCCACCAAAGGAACAATTTCGCCTCAAAATGGCAAAAAATTGCAATACCCCCCAAAGAAACAATTTCGCTTCAAAATGGCCAAAAGAAGCAATACCCCCCCAAAGGAACAATTTCGCCTCAAAATGCCGAAAAGTTGCAATATCCCCCGAAAGGAACAATTTCACTTCAAAATGGCCAAAAGTTGCAATACCCCCCCAAAGGAACAATTTCGCCTCAAAATGCAGAAAAGTTGCAATACCCCTCGAAAGGAACAATTTCGCCTCAAAATGGCAAAAAATTGCAATACCCACCCAAAGGAACAATTTCGCTTCAAAATGGCCAAAAGTTGCAATACCCCCCCAAAGGAACAAGTTCGCCTCAAAATGGCAAAAAATTGCAATACCCCCCCAAAGGAACAATTTCGCTTCAAAATGGCCAAAAGTTGCAATACCCCCCCAAAGGAACAATTTCGCTTCAAAATGGCCAAAAGTTGCAATACCCCCCAAAGGAAAAATTTCGCCTCAAAATGAAAAAAAAATTGCAATACCCCCCCAAAGGAACAATTTCGCTTCAAAATGCCGAAAAGTTGCAATACCCCCCCAAAGGTACAATTTCGCTTCAAAGTGGCCAAAAGTTGCAATACCCCCCCAAAGGAACAATTTCGCCTCAAAATGGCAAAAAATTGCAATACCCCCCAAAGGAACAATTTCGCTTCAAAATGCCGAAAAGTTGCAATACCCCCCCAAAGGAACAATTTCGCCTCAAAACGGCAAAAAATTGCAATACCCCCTTAAAGAAACAATTTCGCTTCAAAATGGCCAAAAGTTGCAATACCCCCTTAAAGGAACAATTTCGCCTCAAAATGCCGAAAAGTTGCAATACCCCCCGAAAGGAACAATTTCGCCTCAAAATGGCCAAAAATTGTAAAACCCCCCCAAAGGAACAATTTCGCTTCAATATGGCCAAAAGTTGCAATACCCCCCCAAAGGAACAATTTCGCTTCAAAATGGCCAAAAGTTGCAATACCCCCCCAAAGGAACAATTTCGCTTCAAAATGGCCAAAAGTTGCAATACCCTCCAAAGGAACAATTTCGCTTCAAAATGGCCAAAAGTTGCAATACCCCCCAAAGGAACAATTTCGCTTCAAAATGGCCAAAAGTTGCAATACCCCCCCAAAGGAACAATTTCGCCTCAAAATGGCAAAAAATTGTAATACCCCCCAAAGGAACAATTTCGCTTCAAAATGCCGAAAAGTTGCAATACCCCCCCCCAAAGGAACAATTTCGCCTCAAAATGGAAAAAAAATTGCAATACCCCCCCAAAGGAGCAATTTCGCCTCAAAATGGAAAAAAATTGCAATACCCCCCCCAAAGGAACAATTTCGCTTCAAAATGGCCAAAAGTTGCAATACCCCCCCAAAGGAACAATTTCGCCTCAAAATGGCAAAAAATTGCAATACCCCCCAAGGGAACAATTTCGCTTCAAAATGGTCAAAAATTGTAAACCCCCCCCCAAAGGAACAATTTCGCTTCAATATGGCCAAAAGTTGCAATACCCCCCCAAAGGAACAATTTCGCCTCAAAATGGCAAAAAATTGCAATACCCCCCCAAAGGAACAATTTCGCTTCAAAATGGCCAAAAGTTGCAATACCCCCCCAAAGGAACAATTTCGCCTCAAAATGGCAAAAAATTGCAATACCCCCCAAAGGAACAATTTCGCTTCAAAATGCCGAAAAGTTGCAATACCCCCCGAAAGGAACAATTTCGCCTCAACATGCCAAAAAGTTCCAATACCCCCCTAAAGGAACAATTTCGCTTCAAAATGGCCAAAAGTTGCAATACCCCCCCAAAGGAACAATTTCGCCTCAAAATGCCGAAAAGTTGCAATACCCCCCCAAAGGAACAATTTCGCTTCAAAATGGCCAAAAGTTGCAATACCCCCCCAAAGGAACAAGTTCGCCTCAAAATGGCCAAAAGTTGCAATACCCCCCCAAAGGAACAATTTCGCTTCAAAATGGCCAAAAGTTGCAATACCCCCCCAAAGGAACAATTTCGCCTCAAAATGAAAAAAAAAATTGCAATACCCCCCCAAAGGAACAATTTCGCTTCAAAATGCCGAAAAGTTGCAATACCCCCCCAAAGGTACAATTTCGCTTCAAAATGGCCAAAAGTTGCAATACCCCCCCAAAGGAACAATTTCGCCTCAAAATGGCAAAAAATTGCAATACCCCCCAAAGGAACAATTTCGCTTCAAAATGCCGAAAAGTTGCAATACCCCACCAAAGGAACAATTTCGCCTCAAAATGGCAAAAAATTGCAATACCCCCCAAAGAAACAATTTCGCTTCAAAATGGCCAAAAGAAGCAATACCCCCCCAAAGGAACAATTTCGCCTCAAAATGGCAAAAAAATTGTAATACCCCCCAAAGGAACAATTTCGCTTCAATATGGCCAAAAGTTGCAATACCCCCCCCAAAGGAACAATTTCGCCTCAAAATGGCAAAAAATTGCAATACCCCCCCCAAAGGAACAATTTCGCTTCAAAATGGCCAAAAGTTGCAATACCCCCCAAAGGAACAATTTCGCCTCAAAATGGCAAAAAAATTGTAATACCCCCCAAAGGAACAATTTCGCTTCAAAATGCCGAAAAGTGTCAATACCCCCCGAAAGGAACAATTTCGCTTCAAAATGGCCAAAAGTTGCAATACCCCCCCAAAGGAACAATTTCGCCTCAAAATGGCAAAAAATTGCAATACCCCCCCAAAGGAACAATTTCGTCTCAAAATGCTGAAAAATTGCAGTACCCCCGAAAGGAACAATTTCGCTTCAAAATGGCCAAAAGTTGCAATACCCCCCCAAAGGAACAATTTCGCCTCAAAATGGTTAAAAATTGCAATACCCCCCAAAGGAACAATTTCGCTTCAAAATGGCCAAAAGTTGCAATACCCCCCCAAAGGAACAATTTCGCCTCAAAATGGCAAAAAATTGCAATACCCCCCAAAGGAACAATTTCGCTTCAAAATGCCGAAAAGTTGCAATACCCCCCGAAAGGAACAATTTCGCCTCAACATGCCAAAAAGTTCCAATACCCCCCTAAAGGAACAATTTCGCTTCAAAATGGCCAAAAGTTGCAATACCCCCCCAAAGGAACAATTTCGCCTCAAAATGCCGAAAAGTTGCAATACCCCCCCAAAGGAACAATTTCGCTTCAAAATGGCCAAAAGTTGCAATACCCCCCCAAAGGAACAAGTTCGCCTCAAAATGGCCAAAAGTTGCAATACCCCCCCAAAGGAACAATTTCGCTTCAAAATGGCCAAAAGTTGCAATACCCCCCCAAAGGAACAATTTCGCCTCAAAATGAAAAAAAAAATTGCAATACCCCCCCAAAGGAACAATTTCGCTTCAAAATGCCGAAAAGTTGCAATACCCCCCCAAAGGTACAATTTCGCTTCAAAATGGCCAAAAGTTGCAATACCCCCCCAAAGGAACAATTTCGCCTCAAAATGGCAAAAAATTGCAATACCCCCCAAAGGAACAATTTCGCTTCAAAATGCCGAAAAGTTGCAATACCCCACCAAAGGAACAATTTCGCCTCAAAATGGCAAAAAATTGCAATACCCCCCAAAGAAACAATTTCGCTTCAAAATGGCCAAAAGAAGCAATACCCCCCCAAAGGAACAATTTCGCCTCAAAATGGCAAAAAAATTGTAATACCCCCCAAAGGAACAATTTCGCTTCAATATGGCCAAAAGTTGCAATACCCCCCCCAAAGGAACAATTTCGCCTCAAAATGGCAAAAAATTGCAATACCCCCCCCAAAGGAACAATTTCGCTTCAAAATGGCCAAAAGTTGCAATACCCCCCAAAGGAACAATTTCGCCTCAAAATGGCAAAAAAATTGTAATACCCCCCAAAGGAACAATTTCGCTTCAAAATGCCGAAAAGTGTCAATACCCCCCGAAAGGAACAATTTCGCTTCAAAATGGCCAAAAGTTGCAATACCCCCCCAAAGGAACAATTTCGCCTCAAAATGGCAAAAAATTGCAATACCCCCCCAAAGGAACAATTTCGTCTCAAAATGCTGAAAAATTGCAGTACCCCCGAAAGGAACAATTTCGCTTCAAAATGGCCAAAAGTTGCAATACCCCCCCAAAGGAACAATTTCGCCTCAAAATGGTTAAAAATTGCAATACCCCCCAAAGGAACAATTTCGCTTCAATATGGCAAAAAGTTGCAATACCCCCCCAAAGGAACAATTTCGCCTCAAAATGCCGAAAAGTTGCAATATCCCCCGAAAGGAACAATTTCGCTTCAAAATGGCCAAAAGTTGCAATACCCCCCCAAAGGAACAATTTCGCCTCAAAATGCAGAAAAGTTGCAATACCCCCCGAAAGGAACAATTTCGCCTCAAAATGGCAAAAAATTGCAATACCCCCCAAGGAACAATTTCGCCTCAAAATGCCGAAAAGTTGCAATACCCGCCCCAAAGGTACAATTTCGCTTCAAAATGGCCAAAAGTTGCAATACCCCCCCAAAGGAAGAATTTCGCCTCAAAATGAAAAAAAAATTGCAATACCCCCCAAAGGAACAATTTCGCATCAAAATGTCGAAAAGTTGCAATACCCCCCAAAGGAACAATTTCGCCTCAAAATGGCAAAAAATTGCAATACCCCCAAAGGAACAATTTCGCTTTAAAATGCCGAAAAGTTGCAATACCCCTCGAAAGGAACAATTTCGCTTCAAAATGGCCAAAAGTTGCAATACCCCCCCAAAGGAACAATTTCGCCTCAAAATGGAAAAAAAATTGCAATACCCCCCAAAGGAACAATTTCGCATCAAAATGTCGAAAAGTTGCAATACCCCCCAAAGGAACAATTTCGCCTCAAAATGGCAAAAAATTGCAATACCCCCCCAAAGGAACAATTTCGCCTCAAAATGCTGAAAAGTTGCAATACCCCCGAAAGGAACAATTCCGCCTCAAAATGGCAAAAAATTGCAATACCCCCCAAAGGAACAATTTCGCTTCAAAATGGCCAAAAATTGTAAAACCCCCCCAAAGGAACAATTTCGCTTCAATATGGCCAAAAGTTGCAATACCCCCCAAAGGAACAATTTCGCTTCAAAATGCCGAAAAGTTGCAATACCCCCCGAAAGGAACAATTTCGCTTCAAAATGCCAAAAAGTTCCAATACCCCCCCAAAGGAACAATTTCGCTTCAAAATGGCCAAAAGTTGCAATACCCCCCCAAAGGAACAATTTCGCCTCAAAATGCCGAAAAGTTGCAATACCCCCCCAAAGGAACAATTTCGCCTCAAAAGGCCGAAAAGTTGCAATACCCCCCCAAAGGAACAATTTCGCTTCAAAATGGCCAAAAGTTGCAATACCCCCCCAAAGGAACAAGTTCGCCTCAAAATGGCAAAAAATTGCAATACCCCCCCAAAGGAACAATTTCGCTTCAAAATGGCCAAAAGTTGCAATACCCCCCCAAAGGAACAATTTCGCTTCAAAATGGCCAAAAGTTGCAATACCCCCCAAAGGAAAAATTTCGCCTCAAAATGAAAAAAAAATTGCAATACCCCCCCAAAGGAACAATTTCGCTTCAAAATGCCGAAAAGTTGCAATACCCCCCCAAAGGTACAATTTCGCTTCAAAGTGGCCAAAAGTTGCAATACCCCCCCAAAGGAACAATTTCGCCTCAAAATGGCAAAAAATTGCAATACCCCCCAAAGGAACAATTTCGCTTCAAAATGCCGAAAAGTTGCAATACCCCCCCAAAGGAACAATTTCGCCTCAAAACGGCAAAAAATTGCAATACCCCCTTAAAGAAACAATTTCGCTTCAAAATGGCCAAAAGTTGCAATACCCCCTTAAAGGAACAATTTCGCCTCAAAATGCCGAAAAGTTGCAATACCCCCCGAAAGGAACAATTTCGCCTCAAAATGGCCAAAAATTGTAAAACCCCCCCAAAGGAACAATTTCGCTTCAATATGGCCAAAAGTTGCAATACCCCCCCCCAAAGGAACAATTTCGCTTCAATATGGCCAAAAGTTGCAATACCCCCCCCAAAGGAACAATTTCGCCTCAAAATGGCAAAAAATTGCAATACCCTCCCCAAAAGGAACAATTTCGCTTCAAAATGGCCAAAAGTTGCAATACCCCCCCAAAGGAACAATTTCGCCTCAAAATGGCAAAAAATTGTAATACCCCCCAAAGGAACAATTTCGCTTCAAAATGCCGAAAAGTTGCAATACCCCCCGAAAGGAACAATTTCGCTTCAAAATGGCCAAAAGTTGCAATACCCCCCCAAAGGAACAATTTCGCCTCAAAATAGAAAAAAAATTGCAATACCCCCCAAAGGAACAATTTCGCCTCAAAATGCCGAAAAGTTGCAATACCCCCCCAAAGGAACAATTTCGCCTCAAAAGGGCAAAAAATTGCAATACCCCCCCAAAGGAACAATTTCGCCTCAAAATGCTGAAAAGTTCCAATACCCCCCGAAAGGAACAATTTCGCCTCAAAATGGTTAAAAATTGCAATACCCCCCCAAAGGAACAATTTCGCTTCAATATGGCAAAAAGTTGCAATACCCCCCAAAGGAACAATTTCGCCTCAAAATGCCGAAAAGTTGCAATACCCCCCGAAAGGAACAATTTCGCTTCAAAATGGCCAAAAGTTGCAATACCCCCCCAAAGGAACAATTTCGCCTCAAAATGCAGAAAAGTTGCAATACCCCCCGAAAGGAACAATTTCGCTTCAAAATGGCAAAAAATTGCAATACCCACCCAAAGGAACAATTTCGCTTCAAAATGGCCAAAAGTTGCAATACCCCCCCAAAGGAACAATTTCGCCTCAAAATGGCAAAAAATTGCAATACCCCCCCAAGGAACAATTTTGCCTCAAAATGCCGAATTGTTGCAATACCCCCCAAAGGAACAATTTCGCTTCAAAATGGCCAAAAGTTGCAATACCCCCCCAAAGGAACAATTTCGCCTCAAAATGGCAAAAAATTGCAATACCCCCCCAAAGGAACAATTTCGCTTCAAAATGGCCAAAAGTTGCAATACCCCCCGAAAGGAACAATTTCGCCTCAAAATGCCAAAAAGTTGCAATACCCCCCCAAAGGAACAATTTCGCTTCAAAATGGCCAAAAGTTGCAGTACCCCCCCAAAGGAACAATTTCGCCTCAAAATGAAAAAAAATTGCAATACCCCCCCAAAGGAACAATTTCGCTTCAAAATGCCGAAAAGTTGCAATACCCGCCCCAAAGGTACAATTTCGCTTCAAAATGGCCAAAAGTTGCAATACCCCCCCAAAGGAACAATTTCGCCTCAAAATGGCAAGAACTTGCAATACCCCCCAAAGGAACAATTTCGCTTTAAAATGCCGAAAAGTTGCAATACCCCCCCAAAGGAACAATTTCGCCTCAAAATGGAAAAAAAATTGCAATACCCCCCAAAGGAACAATTTCTCATCAAAATGTCGAAAAGTTGCAATACCCCCCAAAGGAACAATTTCGCCTCAAAATGGCAAAAAATTGCAATACCCCCCCAAAGGAACAATTTCGCCTCAAAATGCTGAAAAGTTGCAATACCCCCGAAAGGAACAATTTCGCTTCAAAATGGCCAAAAGTTGCAATACCCCCCCAAAGGAACAATTTCGCCTCAAAATGGTTAAAAATTGCAATACCCCCTAAAGGAACAATTTCGCTTCAATATGGCCAAAAGTTGCAATACCCCCCCAAAGGAACAATTTCGCCTCAAAATGGCAAAAAATTGCAATCCCCCCAAAGGAACAATTTCGCTTTAAAATGGCCAAAAGTTGCAATACCCCCCCAAAGGAACAATTTCGCCTCAAAATGAAAAAAAACTGCAATACCCCCCCAAAGGAACAATTTCGCTTCAAAATGCCGAAAAGTTGCAATACCCCCCCCAAAGGTACAATTTCGCTTCAAAATGGCCAAAAGTTGCAATACCCCCCCAAAGGAACAATTTCGCCTCAAAATGCCGAAAAGTTGCAATACCCCCCCAAAGGAACAATTTCGCTTCAAAATGGCCAAAAGTTGCAATACCCCCCCAAAGGAACAATTTCGCCTCAAAATGAAAAAAAAATTGCAATACCCCCCCAAAGGAACAATTTTGCTTCAAAATGCCGAAAAGTTGCAATACCCCCCCAAAGGTACAATTTCGCTTCAAAATGGCCAAAAGTTGCAATACCCCCCCAAAGGAACAATTTCGCCTCAAAATGGCAAAAAATTGCAATACCCCACAAAGGAACAATTTCGCTTCAAAATGGCGAAAAGTTGCAATACCCCCCAAAGGTACAATTTCGCTTCAAAATGGCCAAAAGTTGCAATACCCTCCCAAAGGAACAATTTCGTCTCAAAATGGAAAAAAAATTGCAATACCCCCCCAAAGGAACAATTTCGCTTCAAAATGGCCAAAAGTTGCAATACCCCCCCAAAGGAACAATTTCGCCTCAAAATGCCGAAAAGTTGCAATACCCCCCGAAAGGAACAATTTCGATTCAAAATGGCCAAAAGTTGCAATACCCCCCCAAAGGAACAATTTCGCCTCAAAATGGTAAAAAATTGCAATACCCCCCCAAAGGAACAATTTCGCCTCAAAATGCCGAAAAGTTGCAATACCCCCCCAAAGGAACAATTTCGCTTCAAAATGGCCAAAAGTTGCTATACCCCCCCAAAGGAACAAGTTCGCCTCAAAATGGCAAAAATTGCAATACCCCCCAAAGGAACAATTTCGCTTCAAAATGGCCAAAAGTTGCAATACCCCCCCCAAAGGAACAAGTTCGCCTCAAAATGGCAAAAATTGCAATACCCCCCAAAGGAACAATTTCGCTTCGAAATGGCCAAAAGTTGCAATACCCCCCCCAAAGGAACAATTTTGCCTCAAAATGCCGAAAAGTTGCAATAACCCCCCAAAGGTACAATTTCGCTTCAAAATGGCCAAAAGTTGCAATACCCCCCCCAAAGGAACAATTTTGCCTCAAAATGCCGAAAAGTTGCAATAACCCCCCAAAGGTACAATTTCGCTTCAAAATGGCCAAAAGTTGCAATACCCCCCCAAAGGAACAATTTCGCCTCAAAATGGTTAAAAATTGCAAATACCCCCCTAAAGGAACAATTTCGCTTCAATATGGCCAAAAATTGCAATACCCCCACAAAGGAACAATTTCGCCTCAAAATGCCGAAAAGTTGCAATACCCCCCGAAAGGAACAATTTCGCTTCAAAATGGCCAAAAGTTGCAATACCCCCCCAAAGGAACAATTTCGCTTCAAAATGGCCAAAAGTTGCAATACCCCCCAAAGGAACAATTTCGCCTCAAAATGGCAAAAAATTGCAATACCCCCCCAAAGGAACAATTTCGCCTCAAAATGCCGAAAAGTTGCAATACCCCCCCAAAGGAACAATTTCGCTTCAAAATGGCCAGAAGTTGCAATACCCCCCAAAGGAACAATTTCGCCTCAAAATGGCAAAAAATTTGCAATACCCCCCCAAAGGAACAATTTCGCTTCAAAATGGCCAAAAGTTGCAATACCCCCCGAAAGGAACAATTTCGCTTCAAAATGGCCAAAAATTGCAATACCCCCCCAAAGGAACAATTTCGCCTCAAAATGGCAAAAAATTGCAATACCCCCCCAAAGGAACAATTTCGCTTCAAAATGGCCAAAAGTTGCAATACCCCCCCAAAGGAACAATTTCGCCTCAAAATGGAAAAAAATTGCAATACCCCCCCAAAGGAACAATTTCGCTTCAAAATGGCCAAAAGTTGCAATACCCCCCCAAAGGAACAATTTCGCCTCAAAATGGCAAAAAATTGCAATACCCCCCAAAGGAACAATTTCGCTTCAAAATGGCCAAAAGTTGCAATACCCCCCCAAAGGAACAATTTCGCTTCAAAATGGCCAAAAGTTGCAATACCCCCCCAAAGGAACAATTTCGCCTCAAAATGCCGAAAAGTTGCAATACCCCCCGAAAGGAGCAATTTTGCCTCAAAATGGCCAAAAATTGTAAAAACCCCCCAAAGGAACAATTTCGCTTCAATATGGACAAAAGTTGCAATACCCCCCAAAGGAACAATTTCGCCTCAAAATGGCAAAAAAATGCAATACCCCCCCAAAGGAACAATTTCGCTTCAAAATGGCAAAAAATTGCAATACCCCCCCAAAGGAACAATTTCGCTTCAAAATGCCGAAAAGTTGCAATGCCCCCCCAAAGGAACAATTTCGCCTCAAAATGCTGAAAAGTTGCAATACCCCCCGAAAGGAGCAATTTCGCTTCAATATGGCCAAAAGTTGCAATACCCCCCGAAAGGAACAATTTCGCCTCAAAATGCCGAAAAGTTTCAATACCCCCCGAAAGGAACAATTTCGCTTCAAAATGGCCAAAAGTTGCAATACCCCCCCAAAAAAACAATTTCGCCTCAAAATGGAAAAAAAATTGCAATACCCCCCAAAGGAACAATTTCGCCTCAAAATGCCGAAAAGTTGCAATACCCCCCCAAAGGAACAATTTCGCCTCAAAATGGCTAAGAGTTGCAATACCCCCCCAAAGGAACAATTTGGCCTCAAAATGGCAAAAAATTGCAATACCCCCCAAAGGAACAATTTCGCCTCAAAATGCCGAAAAGTTGCAATACCCCCCCAAAGGAACAATTTCGCTTCAAAATGGCCAAAAGTTGCAATACCCCCCCAAAGGAACAATTTCGCCTCAAAATGCCAAAAAGTTGCAATACCCCCCCAAAGGAACAATTTCGCTTCAAAATGGCCAAAAGTTGCAATACCCCCCCAAAGGAACAATTTCGCCTCAAAATGAAAAAAAATTGCAATACCCCACAAAGGAACAATTTCGCTTCAAAATGCCGAAAAGTTGCAATACCCCCCCCAAAGGAACAATTTCGCCTCAAAATGGAAAAAAAATTGCAATACCCCCCCAAAGGAACAATTTCGCCTCAAAATGGCAAAAAATTGCAATACCCCCCCAAAGGAACAATTTCGCTTCAAAATGGCCAAAAGTTGCAATACCCCCCGAAAGGAACAATTTCGCCTCAAAATGGCCAAAAATTGTAACCCCCCCAAAGGAACAATTTCGCTTCAAAATGGCCAAAAGTTGCAATACCCCCCCAAGGAACAATTTCGCCTGAAAATGGCAAAAATTGCAATACCCCCCCAAAGGCACAATTTCGCTTTAAAATGCCGAAAAGTTGCAATACCCCCCGAAAGGAACAATTTCGCCTCAAAATGGCAAAAAATTGCAATACCCCCCAAAGGAACAATTTCGCCTCAAAATGCTGAAAAGTTGCAATACCCCCCGAAAGGAACAATTTCGCTTCAAAATGGCCAAAAGTTGCAATACCCCCCCAAAGGAACAATTTCGCCTCAAAATGGTTAAAAATTGCAATACCCCCCAAAGGAACAATTTCGCTTCAATATGGCCAAAAGTTGCAATACCCCCCAAAGGAACAATTTCGCCTCAAAATGGTTAAAAATTGCAATACCCCCCAAAGGAACAATTTCGCTTCAATATGGCCAAAAGTTGCAATACCCCCCCAAAGGAACAATTTCGCCTCAAAATGCCGAAAAGTTGCAATACCCCCCGAAAGGAACAATTTCGCTTCAAAATGGCCAAAAGTTGCAATACCCCCCCAAAGGAACAATTTCGCCTCAAAATGCCAAAAAGTTGCAATACCCCCCCAAAGGAACAATTTCGCCTCAAAATGGTAAAAAATTGCAATACCCCCCCAAAGGAACAATTTCGCTTCAAAATGGCCAAAAGTTGCAATACCCCCCCAAAGGAACAAGTTCGCCTCAAAATGGCAAAAAATTGCAATACCCCCCAAAGGAACAATTTCGCTTCAAAATGGCCAAAAGTTGAAATACCCCCCCCCTAAGGAACAATTTCGCCTCAAAATGCCGAAAAGTTGCAATACCCCCCAAAGGAACAATTTCGCTTCAAAATGGCCAAAAGTTGCAATACCCCCCCAAAGGAACAATTTCGCCTCAAAATGGCAAAAAATTGCAATACCCCCCCAAAGGAACAATTTCGCTTCAAAATGGCCAAAAATTGTAAAACCCCCCCAAAGGAACAATTTCGCCTCAATATGGCCAAAAGTTGCAATACCCCCCCAAAGAAACAATTTCGCCTCAAAATGGCAAAAAATTGCAATACCCCCCCAAAGGAACAATTTCGCCTCAAAATGGCAAAAAATTGCAATACCCCCCAAAGGAACAATTTCGCTTCAAAATGCCGAAAAGTTGCAATACCCCCCGAAAGGAACAATTTCGCCTCAACATGCCAAAAAGTTCCAATACCCCCCCAAAGGAACAATTTCGCTTCAAAATGGCCAAAAGTTGCAATACCCCCCCAAAGGAACAATTTCGCCTCAAAAGGCCGAAAAGTTGCAATACCCCCCAAAGGAACAATTTCGCTTCAAAATGGCCAAAAGTTGCAATACCCCTTCAAAGGAACAAGTTCGCCTCAAAATGGCAAAAAATTGCAATACCCCCCCCAAAGGAACAATTTCGCTTCAAAATGGCCAAAATTTGCAATACCCCCCCAAAGGAACAATTTCGCTTCAAAATGGCCAAAAGTTGCAATACCCCCCCAAAGGAACAATTTCGCCTCAAAATGAAAAATTGCAATACCCCCCCAAAGGAACAATTTCGCTTCAAAATGCCGAAAAGTTGCAATACCCCCCCAAAGATACAATTTCGCTTCAAAATTGCCAAAAGTTGCAATACCCCCCCAAAGGAACAATTTCGCCTCAAAATGGCAAAAAATTGCAATACCCCCCAAAGGAACAATTTCGCTTCAAAATGCCGAAAAGTTGCAATACCCCCCCAAAGGAACAATTTCGCCTCAAAATGGCAAAAAATTGCAATACCCCCCCAAAGAAACAATTTCGCTTCAAAATGGCCAAAAGTTGCAATACCCCCCCAAAGGAACAATTTCGCCTCAAAATGCCGAAAAGTTGCAATACCCCCCGAAAGGAACAATTTCGCCTCAAAATGGCCAAAAATTGTAAAACCCCCCCCAAAGGAACAATTTCGCTTCAATATGGCCAAAAGTTGCAATACCCCCCCAAAGGAACAATTTCGCTTCAATATGGCCAAAAGTTGCAATACCCCCCCAAAGGAACAATTTCGCCTCAAAATGGCAAAAAATTGTAATACCCCCCAAAGGAACAATTTCGCTTCAATATGGCCAAAAGTTGCAATACCCCCCCAAAGGAACAATTTCGCCTCAAAATGGCAAAAAATTGCAATACCCTCCCCAAAGGAACAATTTCGCTTCAAAATGGCCAAAAGTTGCAATACCCCCCCAAAGGAACAATTTCGCCTCAAAATGGCAAAAAATTGTAATACCCCCAAAGGAACAATTTCGCTTCAAAATGCCGAAAAGTTGCAATACCCCCCGAAAGGAACAATTTCGCTTCAAAATGGCCAAAAGTTGCAATACCCCCCCAAAGGAACAATTTCGCCTCAAAATGGCAAAAAATTGCAATACCTTCCCAAAGGAACAATTTCGCCTCAAAATGCTGAAAAGTTGCAATACCCCCCGAAAGGAACAATTTCGCTTCAAAATGGCCAAAAGTTGCAATACCCCCCCAAAAGGAACAATTTCGCCTCAAAATGGTTAAAAATTGCAATACCCCCCCAAAGGAACAATTTCGCTTCAATATGGCAAAAAGTTGCAATACCCCCCCAAAGGAACAATTTCGCCTCAAAATGCCGAAAAGTTGCAATATCCCCCGAAAGGAACAATTTCGCTTCAAAATGGCCAAAAGTTGCAATACCCCCCCAAAGGAACAATTTCGCCTCAAAATGCAGAAAAGTTGCAATACCCCCCCAAAGGAACAATTTTGCTTCAAAATGGCCAAAAGTTGCAATACCCCCCCCAAAGGAACAATTTCGCCTCAAAATGAAAAAAAAAATTGCAATACCCCCCAAAGGAACAATTTTGCTTCAAAATGCCGAAAAGTTGCAATACCCGCCCCAAAGGTACAATTTCGCTTCAAAATGGCCAAAAGTTGCAATACCCCCCCAAAGGAAGAATTTCGCCTCAAAATGAAAAAAAAATTGCAATACCCCCCCAAAGGAACAATTTCGCCTCAAAATGGCAAAAAATTGCAATACCCCCCAAAGGAACAATTTCGCTTTAAAATGCCGAAAAGTTGCAATACCCCCCGAAAGGAACAATTTCGCTTCAAAATGGCCAAAAGTTGCAATACCCCCCCAAAGGAACAATTTCGCCTCAAAATGGAAAAAAAATTGCAATACCCCCCAAAGGAACAATTTCGCATCAAAATGTCGAAAAGTTGCAATACCCCCCAAAGGAACAATTTCGCTTCAAAATGGCCAAAAATTGTAAAACCCCCCCAAAGGAACAATTTCGCTTCAATATGGCCAAAAGTTGCAATACCCCCCCAAAGGAACAATTTCGCCTCAAAATGGCAAAAAATTGCAATACCCCCCCAAAGGAACAATTTCGCTTCAAAATGGCCAAAAGTTGCAATACCCCCCCAAAGGAACAATTTCGCCTCAAAATGGCAAAAAATTGCAATACCCCCCCAAAGGAACAATTTCGCTTCAAAATGGCCAAAAGTTGCAATACCCCCCGAAAGGAACAATTTCGCCTCAAAATGGCCAAAAATTGTAACCCCCCCCCAAAGGAACAATTTCGCTTTAATATGGCCAAAAGTTGCAATACCCCCCAAAGGAACAATTTCGCCTCAAAATGGCAAAAAATTGCAATACCCCCCCAAAGGAACAATTTCGCTTCAAAATGGCCAAAAGTTGCAATACCCCCCCAAGGAACAATTTCGCCTGAAAATGGCAAAAATTGCAATACCCCCCCAAAGGCACAATTTCGCTTTAAAATGCCGAAAAGTTGCAATACCCCCCGAAAGGAACAATTTCGCCTCAAAATGGCAAAAAATTGCAATACCCCCCAAAGGAACAATTTCGCCTCAAAATGCTGAAAAGTTGCAATACCCCACGAAAGGAACAATTTCGCTTCAAAATGGCCAAAAGTTGCAATACCCCCCCAAAGGAACAATTTCGCCTCAAAATGGTTTAAAAATTGCAATACCCCCCAAAGGAACAATTTCGCTTCAATATGGCCAAAAGTTGCAATACCCCCCCAAAGGAACAATTTCGCCTCAAAATGCCGAAAAGTTGCAATACCCCCCGAAAGGAACAATTTCGCTTCAAAATGGCCAAAAGTTGCAATACCCCCCCAAAGGAACAATTTCGCCTCAAAATGCCAAAAAGTTGCAATACCCCCCCAAAGGAACAATTTCGCCTCAAAATGGTAAAAAATTGCAATACCCCCCCAAAGGAACAATTTCGCTTCAAAATGGCCAAAAGTTGCAATACCCCCCCAAAGGAACAAGTTCGCCTCAAAATGGCAAAAAATTGCAATACCCCCCCAAAGGAACAATTTTGCTTCAAAATGGCCAAAAGTTGAAATACCCCCCCAAAGGAACAATTTCGCCTCAAAATGCCGAAAAGTTGCAATACCCCCCAAAGGAACAATTTCGCTTCAAAATGGCCAAAAGTTGCAATACCCCCCCAAAGGAACAATTTCGCCTCAAAATGGCAAAAAATTGCAATACCCCCCCAAAGGAACAATTTCGCTTCAAAATGGCCAAAAATTGTAAAACCCCCCCAAAGGAACAATTTCGCCTCAATATGGCCAAAAGTTGCAATACCCCCCCAAAGAAACAATTTCGCCTCAAAATGGCAAAAAATTGCAATACCCCCCCAAAGGAACAATTTCGCTTCAAAATGGCCAAAAGTTGCAATACCCCCCCAAAGGAACAATTTCGCCTCAAAATGGCAAAAAATTGCAATACCCCCCAAAGGAACAATTTCGCTTCAAAATGCCGAAAAGTTGCAATACCCCCCGAAAGGAACAATTTCGCCTCAACATGCCAAAAAGTTCCAATACCCCCCCAAAGGAACAATTTCGCTTCAAAATGGCCAAAAGTTGCAATACCCCCCCAAAGGAACAATTTCACCTCAAAAGGCCGAAAAGATGCAATAACCCCCAAAGGAACAATTTCGCTTCAAAATGGCCAAAAGTTGCAATACCCCTTCAAAGGAACAAGTTCGCCTCAAAATGGCAAAAAATTGCAATACCCCCCCCAAAGGAACAATTTCGCTTCAAAATGGCCAAAAGTTGCAATACCCCCCCAAAGGAACAATTTCGCTTCAAAATGGCCAAAAGTTGCAATACCCCCCAAAGGAACAATTTCGCCTCAAAATGAAAAATTGCAATACCCCCCCAAAGGAACAATTTCGCTTCAAAATGCCGAAAAGTTGCAATACCCCCCCAAAGGTACAATTTCGCTTCAAAATTGCCAAAAGTTGCAATACCCCCCCAAAGGAACAATTTCGCCTCAAAATGGCAAAAAATTGCAATACCCCCCAAAGGAACAATTTCGCTTCAAAATGCCGAAAAGTTGCAATACCCCCCCAAAGGAACAATTTCGCCTCAAAATGGCAAAAAATTGCAATACCCCCCCAAAGAAACAATTTCGCTTCAAAATGGCCAAAAGTTGCAATACCCCCCCAAAGGAACAATTTCGCCTCAAAATGCCGAAAAGTTGCAATACCCCCCCAAAGGAACAATTTCGCCTCAAAATGGCAAAAAATTGTAATACCCCCCAAAGGAACAATTTCGCTTCAATATGGCCAAAAGTTGCAATACCCCCCCCAAAGGAACAATTTCGCCTCAAAATGGCAAAAAATTGCAATACCCTCCCCAAAGGAACAATTTCGCTTCAAAATGGCCAAAAGTTGCAATACCCCCCCAAAGGAACAATTTCGCCTCAAAATGGCAAAAAATTGTAATACCCCCAAAGGAACAATTTCGCTTCAAAATGCCGAAAAGTTGCAATACCCCCCGAAAGGAACAATTTCGCTTCAAAATGGCCAAAAGTTGCAATACCCCCCCAAAGGAACAATTTCGCCTCAAAATGGCAAAAAATTGCAATACCTTCCCAAAGGAACAATTTCGCCTCAAAATGCTGAAAAGTTGCAATACCCCCCGAAAGGAACAATTTCGCTTAAAAATGGCCAAAAGTTGCAATACCCCCCCAAAAGAAACAATTTCGCCTCAAAATGGTTAAAAATTGCAATACCCCCCCAAAGGAACAATTTCGCTTCAATATGGCAAAAAGTTGCAATACCCCCCCAAAGGAACAATTTCGCCTCAAAATGCCGAAAAGTCGCAATATCCCCCGAAAGGAACAATTTCGCTTCAAAATGGCCAAAAGTTGCAATACCCCCCCAAAGGAACAATTTCGCCTCAAAATGCAGAAAAGTTGCAATACCCCCCCAAAGGAACAATTTTGCTTCAAAATGGCCAAAAGTTGCAATACCCCCCCCAAAGGAACAATTTCGCCTCAAAATGAAAAAAAATTGCAATACCCCCCCAAAGGAACAATTTCGCTTCAAAATGCCGAAAAGTTGCAATACCCGCCCCAAAGGTACAATTTCGCTTCAAAATGGCCAAAAGTTGCAATACCCCCCAAAGGAACAATTTCGCCTCAAAATGGCAAAAAAATGCAATACCCCCCCAAAGGAACAATTTCGCCTCAAAATGCCGAAAAGTTGCAATACCCGCCCCAAAGGTACAATTTCGCTTCAAAATGGCCAAAAGTTGCAATACCCCCCCAAAGGAAGAATTTCGCCTCAAAATGAAAAAAAAAATTGCAATACCCCCCCAAAGGAACAATTTCGCTTCAAAATGCCGAAAAGTTGCAATACCCGCCCCAAAGGTACAATTTCGCTTCAAAATGGCCAAAAGTTGCAATACCCCCCCAAAGGAAGAATTTCGCCTCAAAATGAAAAAAAAATTGCAATACCCCCCCAAAGGAACAATTTCGCCTCAAAATGGCAAAAAATTGCAATACCCCCCAAAGGAACAATTTCGCTTTAAAATGCCGAAAAGTTGCAATACCCCCCGAAAGGAACAATTTCGCTTCAAAATGGCCAAAAGTTGCAATACCCCCCCAAAGGAACAATTTCGCCTCAAAATGGAAAAAAAATTGCAATACCCCCCAAAGGAACAATTTCGCATCAAAATGTCGAAAAGTTGCAATACCCCCCAAAGGAACAATTTCGCCTCAAAATGGCGAAAAATTGCAATACCCCCCCAAAGGAACAATTTCGCCTCAAAATGCTGAAAAGTTGCAATACCCCCGAAAGGAACAATTTCGCTTCAAAATGGCCAAAAGTTGCAATACCCCCCCAAAGGAACAATTTCGCCTCAAAATGGCAAAAAATTGCAATACCCCCCCAAAGGAACAATTTCGCTTCAAAATGGCCAAAAATTGTAAAACCCCCCCAAAGGAACAATTTCGCTTCAATATGGCCAAAAGTTGCAATACCCCCCCAAAGGAACAATTTCGCCTCAAAATGAAAAAAAAATTGCAATACCCCCCAAAGGAACAATTTCGCTTCAAAATGCCGAAAAGTTGCAATACCCCCCCAAAGGTACAATTTCGCTTCAAAATGGCCAAAAGTTGCAATACCCCCAAAGGAACAATTTCGCCTCAAAATGGCAAAAAATTGCAATACCCCCCAAAGGAACAATTTCGCTTCAAAATGCCAAAAAGTTGCAATACCCCCCCAAAGGAACAATTTCGCCTCAAAATGACAAAAAAATGCAATACCCCCCCAAAGAAACAATTTCGCTTCAAAATGGCCAAAAGTTGCAATACCCCCCCAAAGGAACAATTTCGCCTCAAAATGCCGAAAAGTTGCAATACCCCCCGAAAGGAACAATTTCGCCTCAAAATGGCCAAAAATTGTAAAACCCCCCAAAGGAACAATTTCGCTTCAATATGGCCAAAAGTTGCAATACCCCCCCAAAGGAACAATTTCGCTTCAATATGGCCAAAAGTTGCAATACCCCCCCCAAAGGAACAATTTCGCCTCAAAATGGCAAAAAATTGCAATCCCCTCCCCAAAGGAACAATTTCGCTTCAAAATGGCCAAAAGTTGCAATACCCCGCCAAAGGAACAATTTCGCCTCAAAATGGCAAAAAATTGTAATACCCCCAAAGGAACAATTTCGCTTCAAAATGGCCAAAAGTTGCAATACCACCCCAAAGGAACAATTTCGCCTCAAAATGGCAAAAAATTGCAATACCCACCCAAAGGAACAATTTCGCTTCAAAATGGCCAAAAGTTGCAATACCCCCCCAAAGGAACAATTTCGCCTCAAAATGGCAAAAAATTGTAATACCCCCAAAGGAGCAATTTCGCCTCAAAATGCAGAAAAGTTGCAATACCCCCCCAAAGGAACAATTTTGCTTCAAAATGGCCAAAAGTTGCAATACCCCCCCCAAAGGAACAATTTCGCCTCAAAATGAAAAAAAAATTGCAATACCCCCCCAAAGGAACAATTTCGCTTCAAAATGCCGAAAAGTTGCAATACCCGCCCCAAAGGTACAATTTTGCTTCAAAATGGCCAAAAGTTGCAATACCCCCCCAAAGGAAGAATTTCGCCTCAAAATGAAAAAAAAATTGCAATACCCCCCCAAAGGAACAATTTCGCCTCAAAATGGCAAAAACTTGCAATAGCCCCCAAAGGAACAATTTCGCTTTAAAATGCCGAAAAGTTGCAATACCCCCCGAAAAGAACAATTTCGCTTCAAAATGGCCAAAAGTTGCAATACCCCCCCAAGGAACAATTTCGCCTCAAAATGGAAAAAAAATTGCAATACCCCCCAAAGGAACAATTTCGCATCAAAATGTCGAAAAGTTGCAATACCCCCCAAAGGAACAATTTCGCATGAAAATGGCAAAAAATTGCAATACCCCCCCAAAGGAACAATTTCGCTTCAAAATGCCGAAAAGTTGCAATACCCCCCGAAAGGAACAATTTCGCCTCAAAATGGCAAAAAATTGAAATACCCCCCAAAGGAACAATTTCGCCTCAAAATGCTGAAAAGTTGCAATACCCCCCGAAAGGAACAATTTCGCTTCAAAATGGCCAAAAGTTGCAATACCCCCCCAAAGGAACAATTTCGCCTCAAAATGGTTAAAAATTGCAATACCCCCCAAAAGGAACAATTTCGCTTCAAAATGGCCAAAAGTTGCAATACCCCCCAAAGGAACAATTTCGCCTCAAAATGCCAAAAAGTTGCAATACCCCCCCAAAGGAACAATTTCGCTTCAAAATGGCCAAAAGTTGCAATACCCCCCCAAAGGAACAGTTTCGCCTCAAAATGCCGAAAAGTTGCAATACCCCCCGAAAGGAACAATTTCGATTCAAAATGGCCAAAAGTTGCAATACCCCCCCCAAAGGAACAATTTCGCCTCAAAATGGTAAAAAATTGCAATACCCCCCCAAAGGAACAATTTCGCCTCAAAATGCCGAAAAGTTGCAATACCCCCCCAAGGAACAATTTCGCTTCAAAATGGCCAAAAGTTGCTATACCCCCCCAAAGGAACAAGTTCGCCTCAAAATGGCAAAAAATTGCAATACCCCCCCAAAGGAACAATTTCGCTTCAAAATGGCCAAAAGTTGCAATACCCCCCAAAGGAACAATTTCGCCTCAAAATGGCGAAAAATTGCAATACCCCCCAAAGGAACAATTTCGCCTCAAAATGCCGAAAAGTTGCAATACCCCCCGAAAGGAACAATTTCGCCTCAAAATGGCCAAAAATTGTAAAACCCCCCCAAAGGAACAATTTCGCTTCAATATGGCCAAAAGTTGCAATACCCCCCCCAAAGGAACAATTTCGCTTCAATATGGCCAAAAGTTGCAATACCCCCCCAAAGGAACAATTTCGCCTCAAAATGGCAAAAAATTGCAATCCCCTCCCCAAAGGAACAATTTCGCTTCAAAATGGCCAAAAGTTGCAATACCCCCCCAAAGGAACAATTTCGCCTCAAAATGGCAAAAAATTGTAATACCCCCCAAAGGAACAATTTCGATTCAAAATGGCCAAAAGTTGCAATACCACCCCAAAGGAACAATTTCGCCTCAAAATAGAAAAAAAATTGCAATACCCCCCAAAGGAACAATTTCGCCTCAAAATGCCGAAAAGTTGCAATACCCCCCGAAAGGAACAATTTCGCCTCAAAATGCCGAAAAGTTGCAATACCCCCCGAAAGGAACAATTTCGCTTCAAAATGGCCAAAAGTTGCAATACCCCCCCAAAGGAACAATTTCGCCTCAAAATGCAGAAAAGTTGCAATACCCCCCGAAAGGAACAATTTCGCTTCAAAATGGCCAAAAGTTGCAATACCCCCCCAAAGGAACAATTTCGTCTCAAAATGGCAAAAAATTGCAATACCCACCCAAAGGAACAATTTCGCTTCAAAATGGCCAAAAGTTGCAATACCCCCCCAAAGGAACAATTTCGCCTCAAAATGGCAAAAAATTGTAATACCCCCAAAGGAACAATTTCGCTTCAAAATGCCGAAAAGTTGCAATACCCCCCGAAAGGAACAATTTCGCTTCAAAATGGCCAAAAGTTGCAATACCCCCCCAAAGGAACAATTTCGCCTCAAAATGGCAAAAAATTGCAATACCTTCCCAAAGGAACAATTTCGCCTCAAAATGCTGAAAAGTTGCAATACCCCCCGAAAGGAACAATTTCGCTTCAAAATGGCCAAAAGTTGCAATACCCCCCCAAAAGGAACAATTTCGCCTCAAAATGGTTAAAAATTGCAATACCCCCCCAAAGGAACAATTTCGCCTCAAAATGCCGAAAAGTTGCAATACCCCCCGAAAGGAACAATTTCGCCTCAAAATGGCCAAAAATTGTAAAACCCCCCCAAAGGAACAATTTCGCTTCAAAATGGCCAAAAGTTGCAATACCCCCCCAAAGGAACAATTTCGCCTCAAAATGGCAAAAAATTGTAATACCCCCCAAAGGAACAATTTCGCTTCAATATGGCCAAAAGTTGCAATACCACCCCAAAGGAACAATTTCGCCTCAAAATAGAAAAAAAATTGCAATACCCCCCAAAGGAACAATTTCGCCTCAAAATGCCGAAAAGTTGCAATACCCCCCCAAAGGAACAATTTCGCCTCAAAATGGCAAAAAATTGCAATACCCCCCCAAAGGAACAATTTCGCCTCAAAATGCTGAAAAGTTGCTATACCCCCCGAAAGGAACAATTTCGCTTCAAAATGGCCAAAAGTTGCAATACCCCCCCAAAGGAACAATTTCGCCTCAAAATGGTTAAAAATTGCAATACCCCCCCAAAGGAACAATTTCGCTTCAATATGGCAAAAAGTTGCAATACCCCCCCAAAGGAACAATTTCGCCTCAAAATGCCGAAAAGTTGCAATACCCCCCGAAAGGAACAATTTCGCTTCAAAATGGCCAAAAGTTGCAATACCCCCCCAAAGGAACAATTTCGCCTCAAAATGCAGAAAAGTTTCAATACCCCCCGAAAGGAACAATTTCGCTTCAAAATGGCCAAAAGTTGCATTACCCCCCCAAAGGAACAATTTCGCCTCAAAATGGCAAAAAATTGCAATACCCACCCAAAGGAACAATTTCGCTTCAAAATGGCCAAAAGTTGCAATACCCCCCCAAAGGAACAATTTCGCCTCAAAATGGCAAAAAATTGTAATACCCCCAAAGGAACAATTTCGCTTCAAAATGCCGAAAAGTTGCAATACCCCCCGAAAGGAACAATTTCGCTTCAAAATGGCCAAAAGTTGCAATACCCCCCCAAAGGAACAATTTCGCCTCAAAATGGCAAAAAATTGCAATACCTTCCCAAAGGAACAATTTCGCCTCAAAATGCTGAAAAGTTGCAATACCCCCGAAAGGAACAATTTCGCTTCAAAATGGCCAAAAGTTGCAATACCCCTCCAAAAGGAACAATTTCGCCTCAAAATGGTTAAAAATTGCAATACCCCCCCAAAGGAACAATTTCGCTTCAATATGGCAAAAAGTTGCAATACCCCCCAAAGGAACAATTTTGCCTCAAAATGCCGAAAAGTTGCAATATCCCCCGAAAGGAACAATTTCGCTTCAAAATGGCCAAAAGTTGCAATACCCCCCCAAAGGAACAATTTCGCCTCAAAATGCAGAAAAGTTGCAATACCCCCCCAAAGGAACAATTTTGCTTCAAAATGGCCAAAAGTTGCAATACCCCCCCCAAAGGAACAATTTCGCCTCAAAATGAAAAAAAAAATTGCAATACCCCCCCAAAGGAACAATTTCGCTTCAAAATGCCGAAAAGTTGCAATACCCGCCCCAAAGGTACAATTTCGCTTCAAAATGGCCAAAAGTTGCAATACCCCCCCAAAGGAAGAATTTCGCCTCAAAATGAAAAAAAAATTGCAATACCCCCCCAAAGGAACAATTTCGCCTCAAAATGGCAAAAACTTGCAATACCCCCCGAAAAGAACAATTTCGCTTCAAAATGGCCAAAAGTTGCAATACCCCCCCAAGGAACAATTTCGCCTCAAAATGGAAAAAAAATTGCAATACCCCCCAAAGGAACAATTTCGCATCAAAATGTCGAAAAGTTGCAATACCCCCCAAAGGAACAATTTCGCCTGAAAATGGCAAAAAATTGCAATACCCCCCAAAGGAACAATTTCGCTTCAAAATGCCGAAAAGTTGCAATACCCCCCGAAAGGAACAATTTCGCCTCAAAATGGCAAAAAATTGCAATACCCCCCCAAAGGAACAATTTCGCCTCAAAATGGTTAAAAATTGCAATACCCCCCAAAAGGAACAATTTCGCTTCAAAATGGCCAAAAGTTGCAATACCCCCCAAAGGAACAATTTCGCCTCAAAATGCCAAAAAGTTGCAATACCCCCCCAAAAGAACAATTTCGCTTCAAAATGGCCAAAAGTTGCAATACCCCCCCCAAAGGAACAATTTCGCCTCAAAATGCCGAAAAGTTGCAATACCCCCCGAAAGGAACAATTTCGATTCAAAATGGCCAAAAGTTGCAATACCCCCCCAAAGGAACAATTTCGCCACAAAATGGTAAAAAATTGCAATACCCCCCCAAAGGAACAATTTCGCCTCAAAATGGCCAAAAGTTGCTATACCCCCCCAAAGGAACAAGTTCGCCTCAAAATGGCAAAAAATTGCAATACCCCCCCAAAGGAACAATTTCGCTTCAAAATGGCCAAAAGTTGCAATACCCCCCCAAAGGTACAATTTCGCTTCAAAATGGCCAAAAGTTGCAATACCCCCCCAAAGGAACAATTTCGCCTCAAAATGGTTAAA
The DNA here is from genome assembly GCF_048569485.1 of Anomaloglossus baeobatrachus. Taxonomy (NCBI): domain Eukaryota; kingdom Metazoa; phylum Chordata; class Amphibia; order Anura; family Aromobatidae; genus Anomaloglossus; species Anomaloglossus baeobatrachus. The sequence goes on from NW_027441880.1 coordinate 453,052, forward strand.
AATTGCAATACCCCCCTAAAGGAACAATTTCGCTTCAATATGGCCAAAAATTGCAATACCCCCCCAAAGGAACAATTTCGCCTCAAAATGCCGAAAAGTTGCAATACCCCCCGAAAGGAACAATTTCGCTTCAAAATGGCAAAAAATTGCAATACCCCCCCAAAGGAACAATTTCGCTTCAAAATGGCCAAAAGTTGCAATACCCCCCAAAGGAACAATTTCGCCTCAAAATGGCAAAAAATTGCAATACCCCCCCAAAGGAACAATTTCGCTTCAAAATGGCCAAAAGTTGCAATACTCCCCAAAGGAACAATTTCGCCTCAAAATGGCAAAAAATTGCAATACCCCCCCAAAGGAACAATTTCGCCTCAAAATGCCGAAAAGTTGCAATACCCCCCCAAAGGAACAATTTCGCTTCAAAATGGCCAAAAGTTGCAATACCCCCCCAAAGGAACAATTTCGCTTCAAAATGCCGAAAAGTTGCAATACCCCCCGAAAGGAACAATTTCGCCTCAAAATGGCAAAAAATTGCAATACCCCCCCAAAGGAACAATTTCGCTTCAAAATGGCCAAAAGTTGCAATACCCCCCCAAAGGAACAATTTCGCTTCAAAATGCCGAAAAGTTGCAATACCCCCCGAAAGGAACAATTTCGCCTCAAAATGGCAAAAAATTGCAATACCCCCCCAAAGGAACAATTTCGCTTCAAAATGGCCAAAAGTTGCAATACCCCCCCAAAGGAACAATTTCGCCTCAAAATGGTAAAAAATTGCAATACCCCCCCAAAGGAACAATTTCGCCTCAAAATGCAGAAAAGTTGCAATACCCCCCGAAAGGAACAATTTCGCTTCAAAATGGCCAAAAATTGCAATACCCCCCCAAAGGAACAATTTCGCCTCAAAATGGCAAAAAATTGCAATACCCCCCCAAAGGAACAATTTCGCTTCAAAATGGCCAAAAGTTGCAATACCCCCCCAAAGGAACAATTTCACCTCAAAATGGCAAAAAATTGCAATACCCCCCCAAAGGAACAATTTCGCTTCAAAATGGCCAAAAGTTGCAATACCCCCCCAAAGGAACAATTTCGCTTCAAAATGGCCAAAAGTTGCAATACCCCCCCAAAGGAACAATTTCGCCTCAAAATGCCAAAAAGTTGCAATACCCCCCGAAAGGAGCAATTTCGCCTCAAAATGGCCAAAAATTGTAAAAACCCCCCCAAAGGAACAATTTCGCTTCAAAATGGCAAAAAATTGCAATACCCCCCCAAAGGAACAATTTCGCTTCAAAATGCCGAAAAGTTGCAATACCCCCCCAAAGGAACAATTTCGCCTCAAGATGCTGAAAAGTTGCAATACCCCCCGAAAGGAACAATTTCGCTTCAATATGGCCAAAAGTTGCAATACCCCCCGAAAGGAACAATTTCGCCTCAAAATGCCGAAAAGTTGCAATACCCCCCGAAAGGAACAATTTCGCTTCAAAATGGCCAAAAGTTGCAATACCCCCCCAAAAAAACAAATTCGCCTCAAAATGGAAAAAAAATTGCAATACCCCCCAAAGGAACAATTTCGCCTCAAAATGCCGAAAAGTTGCAATACCCCCCCAAAGGAACAATTTCGCCTCAAAATGGCAAAAAATTGCAATACCCCCCCAAAGGAACAATTTCGCTTCAAAATGGCCAAAAGTTGCAATACCCCCCCAAAGGAACAATTTCGCCTCAAAATGCCAAAAAGTTGCAATACCCCCCGAAAGGAGCAATTTCGCCTCAAAATGGCCAAAAATTGTAAAAACCCCCCCAAAGGAACAATTTCGCTTCAATATGGCCAAAAGTTGCAATACCCCCCCAAAGGAACAATTTCGCTTCAAAATGCTGAAAAGTTGCAATACCCCCCGAAAGGAACAATTTCGCCTCAAAATGGTTAAAAATTGCAATACCCCCCCAAAGGAACAATTTCGCCTCAAAATGGCAAAAAATTGCAATACCCCCCCAAAGGAACAATTTCGCCTCAAAATGGCAAAAAATTGCAATACCCCCCAAAGGAACAATTTCGCTTCAAAATGCCGAAAAGTTGCAATACCCCCCGAAAGGAGCAATTTCGCCTCAAAATGGCCAAAAATTGTAAAAACCCCCCCAAAGGAACAATTTCGCTTCAATATGGCCAAAAGTTGCAATACCCCCCCAAAGGAACAATTTCGCTTCAAAATGGCAAAAAATTGCAATACCCCCCCAAAGGAACAATTTCGCTTCAAAATGCCGAAAAGTTGCAATACCCCCCCAAAGGAACAATTTCGCTTCCAAATGCTGAAAAGTTGCAATACCCCCCGAAGGGAACAATTTCGCCTCAAAATGGCAAAAAATTGCAATACCCCCCCAAAGGAACAATTTCGCCTCAAAATGCTGAAAAGTTGCAATACCCCCCGAAAGGAACAATTTCGCTTGAAAATGGCCAAAAGTTGCAATACCCCCCCAAAGGAACAATTTCGCCTCAAAATGGTTAAAAATTGCAATACCCCCCCAAAGGAACAATTTCGCTTCAATATGGCCAAAAGTTGCAATACCCCCCCAAAGGAACAATTTCGCCTCAAAATGCCGAAAAGTTGCAATACCCCCCGAAAGGAACAATTTCGCTTCAAAATGCTGAAAAGTTGCAATACCCCCCGAAAGGAACAATTTCGCCTCAAAATGGTTAAAAATTGCAATACCCCCCCAAAGGAACAATTTCGCCTCAAAATGGCAAAAAATTGCAATACCCCCCGAAAAGAACAATTTCGCTTCAAAATGACCAAGAGTTGCAATACCCCCCCAAAGGAACAATTTCGCCTCAAAATGGCAAAAAATTGCAATACCCCCCAAAGGAACAATTTCGCTTCAAAATGCCGAAAAGTTGCAATACCCCCCCAAAGGAACAATTTCGCCTCAAAATGGCAAAAAATTGCAATACCCCCCCAAAGGAACAATTTCGCTTCAAAATGGCCAAAAGATGCAATACCCCCCCAAAGGAACAATTTCGCCTCAAAATGCCAAAAAGTTGCAATACCCCCCCAAAGGAACAATTTCGCTTCAAAATGGCCAAAAGTTGCAATACCCCCCCAAAGGAACAATTTCGCCTCAAAATGAAAAAAAATTGCAATACCCCACAAAGGAACAATTTCGCTTCAAAATGCCGAAAAGTTGCAATACCCCCCCAAAGGTACAATTTCGCTTCAAAATGGCCAAAAGTTGCAATACCCCCCCAAAGGAACAATTTCGCCTCAAAATAGAAAAAAAAAATTGCAATACCCCCCAAAGGAACAATTTCGCCTCAAAATGGCAAAAAATTGCAATACCCCCCCAAAGGAACAATTTCGCTTCAAAATGGCCAAAAGTTGCAATACCCCCCCAAAGGAACAATTTCGCCTGAAAATGGCAAAAAATTGCAATACCCCCCCAAAGGAACAATTTCGGTTCAAAATGCCGAAAAGTTGCAATACCCCCCGAAGGGAACAATTTCGCCTCAAAATGGCAAAAAATTGCAATACCCCCCCAAAGGAACAATTTCGCCTCAAAATGCTGAAAAGTTGCAATACCCCCCAAAAGGAACAATTTCGCTTGAAAATGGCCAAAAGTTGCAATACCCCCCCCAAAGGAACAATTTCGCCTCAAAATGGTTAAAAATTGCAATACCCCCCCAAAGGAACAATTTCGCTTCAATATGGCCAAAAGTTGCAATACCCCTCCAAAGGAACAATTTCGCCTCAAAATGCCGAAAAGTTGCAATACCCCCCGAAAGGAACAATTTCGCTTGAAAATGGCCAAAAGTTGCAATACCCCCCCAAAGGAACAATTTCGCCTCAAAATGGTTAAAAATTGCAATACCCCCCCAAAGGAACAATTTCGCTTCAATATGGCCAAAAGTTGCAATACCCCCCCAAAGGAACAAATTTGCCTCAAAATGCCGAAAAGTTGCAATACCCCCCGAAAGGAACAATTTCGATTCAAAATGGCCAAAAGTTGCAATACCCCCCCAAAGGAACAATTTCGCATCAAAATGGTAAAAAATTGCAATACCCCCCCAAAGGAACAATTTCGCCTCAAAATGCCGAAAAGTTGCAATACCCCCCCAAAGGAACAATTTCGCTTCAAAATGGCCAAAAGTTGCAATACCCCCCCAAAGGAACAAGTTCGCCTCAAAATGGCAAAAAATTGCAATACCCCCCAAAGGAACAATTTCGCTTCAAAATGGCCAAAAGTTGCAATACCCCCCCAAAGGTACAATTTCGCTTCAAAATGGAAAAAAGTTGCAATACCCCCCCCAAAGGAACAATTTCGCCTCAAAATGGAAAAAAAATTGCAATACCCCCCCAAAGGAACAATTTCGCCTCAAAATGGAAAAAAATTGCAATACCCCCCCAAAGGAACAATTTCGCTTCAAAATGGCCAAAAGTTGCAATACCCCCCCAAAGGAACAATTTCGCCTCAAAAAGGCAAAAATTTGCAATACCCCCCAAAGGAACAATTTCGCTTCAAAATGGTCAAAAATTGTAAAACCCCCCCAAAGGAACAATTTCGCTTCAATATGGCCAAAAGTTGCAATACCCCCCCAAAGGAACAATTTCGCCTCAAAATGGCAAAAAATTGCAATACCCTCCCAAAGGAACAATTTCGCTTCAAAATGGCCAAAAGTTGCAATACCCCCCCAAAGGAACAATTTCGCCTCAAAATGGCAAAAAATTGCAATACCCCCCAAAGGAACAATTTCGCTTCAAAATGCCGAAAAGTTGCAATACCCCCCGAAAGGAACAATTTCGCCTCAACATGCCAAAAAGTTCCAATACCCCCCTAAAGGAACAATTTCGCTTCAAAATGGCCAAAAGTTGCAATACCCCCCCAAAGGAACAATTTCGCCTCAAAATGCTGAAAAGTTGCAATACCCCCCCAAAGGAACAATTTCGCCTCAAAAGGCCGAAAAGTTGCAATACCCCCCCAAAGGAACAATTTCGCTTCAAAATGGCCAAAAGTTGCAATACCCCCCCAAAGGAACAAGTTCACCTCAAAATGGCCAAAAGTTGCAATACCCCCCCAAAGGAACAATTTCGCTTCAAAATGGCCAAAAGTTGCAATACCCCCTCAAAGGAACAATTTCGCTTCAAAATGGCCAAAAGTTGCAATACCCCCCCAAAGGAACAATTTCGCCTCAAAATGAAAAAAAAAATTGCAGTACCCCCCCAAAGGAACAATTTCGCTTCAAAATGCCGAAAAGTTGCAATACCCCCCCAAAGGTACAATTTCGCTTCAAAATGGCCAAAAGTTGCAATACCCCCCCAAAGGAACAATTTCGCCTCAAAATGGCAAAAAATTGCAATACCCCCCAAAGGAACAATTTCGCTTCAAAATGCCGAAAAGTTGCAATACCCCCCCAAAGGAACAATTTCGCCTCAAAATGGCAAAAAATTGCAATACCCCCCAAAGAAACAATTTCGCTTCAAAATGGCCAAAAGAAGCAATACCCCCCCAAAGGAACAATTTCGCCTCAAAATGCCGAAAAGTTGCAATACCCCCCGAAAGGAACAATTTCGCCTCAAAATGGCCAAAAATTGCAATACCCCCCAAAGGAACAATTTCGCCTCAAAATGGCCAAAAATTGTAAAATCCCCCCAAAGGAACAATTTCGCTTCAATATGGCCAAAAGTTGCAATACCCCCCCAAAGGAACAATTTCGCTTCAATATGGCCAAAAGTTGCAATACCCCCCCCAAAGGAACAATTTCGCCTCAAAATGGCAAAAAATTGCAATACCCTCCCCAAAGGAACAATTTCGCTTCAAAATGGCCAAAAGTTGCAATACCCCCCCAAAGGAACAATTTCGCCTCAAAATGGCAAAAAAATTGTAATACCCCCCAAAGGAACAATTTCGCTTCAAAATGCCGAAAAGTGTCAATACCCCCCGAAAGGAACAATTTCGCTTCAAAATGGCCGAAAGTTGCAAAACCCCCCCAAAGGAACAATTTCGCCTCAAAATGGTTAAAAATTGCAATACCCCCCAAAGGAACAATTTCGCTTCAATATGGCCAAAAGTTGCAATACCCCCCCAAAGGAACAATTTCGCCTCAAAATGCAGAAAAGTTGCAATACCCCCCGAAAGGAACAATTTCGCTTCAAAATGGCCAAAAGTTGCAATACCCCCCCAAAGGAACAATTTCGCCTCAAAATGGCAAAAAATTGCAATACCCACCCAAAGGAACAATTTCACTTCAAAATGGCCAAAAGTTGCAATACCCCCCCAAAGGAACAATTTCGCCTCAAAATGGCAAAAAATTGCAATACCCCCCCAAGGAACAATTTCGCCTCAAAATGCCGAAAAGTTGCAATACCCCCCAAAGGAACAATTTCGCTTCAAAATGGCCAAAAGTTGCAATACCCCCCCAAAGGAACAATTTCGCCTCAAAATGGCAAAAAATTGCAATACCCCCCCAAAGGAACAATTTCGCTTCAAAATGGCCAAAAGTTGCAATACCCCCCCAAAGGAACAATTTCGCCTCAAAATGCCAAAAAGTTGCAATACCCCCCCAAAGGAACAATTTCGCTTCAAAATGGCCAAAAGTTGCAATACCCCCCCCAAAGGAACAATTTCGCCTCAAAATGAAAAAAAAATTGCAATACCCCCCCCAAAGGAACAATTTCGCTTCAAAATGCCGAAAAGTTGCAATACCCGCCCCAAAGGTACAATTTCGCTTCAAAATGGCCAAAAGTTGCAATACCCCCCAAAGGAAGAATTTCGCCTCAAAATGAAAAAAAAATTGCAATACCCCCCAAAGGAACAATTTCGCATCAAAATGTCGAAAAGTTGCAATACCCCCCAAAAGAACAATTTCGCCTCAAAATGGCAAAAAATTGCAATACCCCCCAAAGGAACAAGTTCGCCTCAAAATGGCCAAAAGTTGCAATACCCCCCCAAAGGAACAATTTCGCTTCAAAATGGCCAAAAGTTGCAATACCCCCTCAAAGGAACAATTTCGCTTCAAAATGGCCAAAAGTTGCAATACCCCCCCAAAGGAACAATTTCGCCTCAAAATGAAAAAAAAAATTGCAATACCCCCCCAAAGGAACAATTTCGCTTCAAAATGCCGAAAAGTTGAAATACCCCCCCAAAGGTACAATTTCGCTTCAAAATGGCCAAAAGTTGCAATACCTCCCCCAAAGGAACAATTTCGCCTCAAAATGGCAAAAAATTGCAATACCCCCCAAAGGAACAATTTCGCTTCAAAATGCCGAAAAGTTGCAATACCCCCCCAAAGGAACAATTTCGCCTCAAAATGGCAAAAAATTGCAATACCCCCCCAAAGAAACAATTTTGCTTCAAAATGGCCAAAAGAAGCAATACCCCCCCAAAGGAACAATTTCGCCTCAAAATGCCGAAAAGTTGCAATACCCCCCGAAAGGAACAATTTCGCCTCAAAATGGCCAAAAATTGTAAAACCCCCCCAAAGGAACAATTTCGCTTCAATATGGCCAAAAGTTGCAATACCCCCCCCAAAGGAACAATTTCGCTTCAATATGGCCAAAAGTTTCAATACCCCCCCGAAAGGAACAATTTCGCCTCAAAATGGCAAAAAATTGCAATACCCTCCCCAAAGGAACAATTTCGCTTCAAAATGGCCAAAAGTTGCAATACCCCCCCAAAGGAACAATTTCGCCTCAAAATGGCAAAAAAATTGTAATACCCCCCAAAGGAAAAATTTCGCTTCAAAATGCCGAAAAGTGTCAATACCCCCCGAAAGGAACAATTTCGCTTCAAAATGGCCAAAAGTTGCAATACCCCCCCAAAGGAACAATTTTGCCTCAAAATGGCAAAAAATTGCAATACCCCCCCAAAGGAACAATTTCATCTCAAAATGCTGAAAAATTGCAATACCCCCCGAAAGGAACAATTTCGCTTCAAAATGGTTAAAAGTTGCAATACCCCCCCAAAGGAACAATTTCGCCTCAAAATGGTTAAAAATTGCAATACCCCCCAAAGGAACAATTTCGCTTCAATATGGCAAAAAGTTGCAATACCCCCCCAAAGGAACAATTTCGCCTCAAAATGCCGAAAAGTTGCAATATCCCCCGAAAGGAACAATTTCGCTTCAAAATGGCCAAAAGTTGCAATACCCCCCCAAAGGAACAATTTCGCCTCAAAATGGCAAAAAATTGCAATACCCCCCAAAGGAACAATTTCGCTTCAAAATGCCGAAAAGTTGCAATACCCCCCGAAAGGAACAATTTCGCCTCAACATGCCAAAAAGTTCCAATACCCCCCCAAAGAAACAATTTTGCTTCAAAATGGCCAAAAGAAGCAATACCCCCCCAAAGGAACAATTTCGCCTCAAAATGAAAAAAAAATTGCAATACCCCCCAAAGGAACAATTTCGCATCAAAATGTCGAAAAGTTGCAATACCCCCCAAAAGAACAATTTCGCCTCAAAATGGCAAAAAATTGCAATACCCCCCGAAAGGAACAAGTTCGCCTCAAAATGGCCAAAAGTTGCAATACCCCCCCAAAGGAACAATTTCGCTTCAAAATGGCCAAAAGTTGCAATACCCCCTCAAAGGAACAATTTCGCTTCAAAATGGCCAAAAGTTGCAATACCCCCCCAAAGGAACAATTTCGCCTCAAAATGAAAAAAAAAATTGCAATACCCCCCCAAAGGAACAATTTCGCTTCAAAATGCCGAAAAGTTGAAATACCCCCCCAAAGGTACAATTTCGCTTCAAAATGGCCAAAAGTTGCAATACCTCCCCCAAAGGAACAATTTCGCCTCAAAATGGCAAAAAATTGCAATACCCCCCAAAGGAACAATTTCGCTTCAAAATGCCGAAAAGTTGCAATACCCCCCCAAAGGAACAATTTCGCCTCAAAATGGCAAAAAATTGCAATACCCCCCCAAAGAAACAATTTCGCTTCAAAATGGCCAAAAGAAGCAATACCCCCCCAAAGGAACAATTTCGCCTCAAAATGCCGAAAAGTTGCAATACCCCCCGAAAGGAACAATTTCGCCTCAAAATGGCCAAAAATTGCAATACCCCCCAAAGGAACAATTTCGCCTCAAAATGGCCAAAAATTGTAAAATCCCCCCAAAGGAACAATTTCGCTTCAATATGGCCAAAAGTTGCAATACCCCCCCAAAGGAACAATTTCGCTTCAATATGGCCAAAAGTTGCAATACCCCCCCCAAAGGAACAATTTCGCCTCAAAATGGCAAAAAATTGCAATACCCTCCCCAAAGGAACAATTTCGCTTCAAAATGGCCAAAAGTTGCAATACCCCCCCAAAGGAACAATTTCGCCTCAAAATGGCAAAAAAATTGTAATACCCCCCAAAGGAACAATTTCGCTTCAAAATGCCGAAAAGTGTCAATACCCCCCGAAAGGAACAATTTCGCTTCAAAATGGCCGAAAGTTGCAAAACCCCCCCAAAGGAACAATTTCGCCTCAAAATGGTTAAAAATTGCAATACCCCCCAAAGGAACAATTTCGCTTCAATATGGCCAAAAGTTGCAATACCCCCCCAAAGGAACAATTTCGCCTCAAAATGCAGAAAAGTTGCAATACCCCCCGAAAGGAACAATTTCGCTTCAAAATGGCCAAAAGTTGCAATACCCCCCCAAAGGAACAATTTCGCCTCAAAATGGCAAAAAATTGCAATACCCACCCAAAGGAACAATTTCACTTCAAAATGGCCAAAAGTTGCAATACCCCCCCAAAGGAACAATTTCGCCTCAAAATGGCAAAAAATTGCAATACCCCCCCAAGGAACAATTTCGCCTCAAAATGCCGAAAAGTTGCAATACCCCCCAAAGGAACAATTTCGCTTCAAAATGGCCAAAAGTTGCAATACCCCCCCAAAGGAACAATTTCGCCTCAAAATGGCAAAAAATTGCAATACCCCCCCAAAGGAACAATTTCGCTTCAAAATGGCCAAAAGTTGCAATACCCCCCCAAAGGAACAATTTCGCCTCAAAATGCCAAAAAGTTGCAATACCCCCCCAAAGGAACAATTTCGCTTCAAAATGGCCAAAAGTTGCAATACCCCCCCCAAAGGAACAATTTCGCCTCAAAATGAAAAAAAAATTGCAATACCCCCCCCAAAGGAACAATTTCGCTTCAAAATGCCGAAAAGTTGCAATACCCGCCCCAAAGGTACAATTTCGCTTCAAAATGGCCAAAAGTTGCAATACCCCCCAAAGGAAGAATTTCGCCTCAAAATGAAAAAAAAATTGCAATACCCCCCAAAGGAACAATTTCGCATCAAAATGTCGAAAAGTTGCAATACCCCCCAAAAGAACAATTTCGCCTCAAAATGGCAAAAAATTGCAATACCCCCCAAAGGAACAAGTTCGCCTCAAAATGGCCAAAAGTTGCAATACCCCCCCAAAGGAACAATTTCGCTTCAAAATGGCCAAAAGTTGCAATACCCCCTCAAAGGAACAATTTCGCTTCAAAATGGCCAAAAGTTGCAATACCCCCCCAAAGGAACAATTTCGCCTCAAAATGAAAAAAAAAATTGCAATACCCCCCCAAAGGAACAATTTCGCTTCAAAATGCCGAAAAGTTGAAATACCCCCCCAAAGGTACAATTTCGCTTCAAAATGGCCAAAAGTTGCAATACCTCCCCCAAAGGAACAATTTCGCCTCAAAATGGCAAAAAATTGCAATACCCCCCAAAGGAACAATTTCGCTTCAAAATGCCGAAAAGTTGCAATACCCCCCCAAAGGAACAATTTCGCCTCAAAATGGCAAAAAATTGCAATACCCCCCCAAAGAAACAATTTTGCTTCAAAATGGCCAAAAGAAGCAATACCCCCCCAAAGGAACAATTTCGCCTCAAAATGCCGAAAAGTTGCAATACCCCCCGAAAGGAACAATTTCGCCTCAAAATGGCCAAAAATTGTAAAACCCCCCCAAAGGAACAATTTCGCTTCAATATGGCCAAAAGTTGCAATACCCCCCCCAAAGGAACAATTTCGCTTCAATATGGCCAAAAGTTTCAATACCCCCCCGAAAGGAACAATTTCGCCTCAAAATGGCAAAAAATTGCAATACCCTCCCCAAAGGAACAATTTCGCTTCAAAATGGCCAAAAGTTGCAATACCCCCCCAAAGGAACAATTTCGCCTCAAAATGGCAAAAAAATTGTAATACCCCCCAAAGGAAAAATTTCGCTTCAAAATGCCGAAAAGTGTCAATACCCCCCGAAAGGAACAATTTCGCTTCAAAATGGCCAAAAGTTGCAATACCCCCCCAAAGGAACAATTTTGCCTCAAAATGGCAAAAAATTGCAATACCCCCCCAAAGGAACAATTTCATCTCAAAATGCTGAAAAATTGCAATACCCCCCGAAAGGAACAATTTCGCTTCAAAATGGTTAAAAGTTGCAATACCCCCCCAAAGGAACAATTTCGCCTCAAAATGGTTAAAAATTGCAATACCCCCCAAAGGAACAATTTCGCTTCAATATGGCAAAAAGTTGCAATACCCCCCCAAAGGAACAATTTCGCCTCAAAATGCCGAAAAGTTGCAATATCCCCCGAAAGGAACAATTTCGCTTCAAAATGGCCAAAAGTTGCAATACCCCCCCAAAGGAACAATTTCGCCTCAAAATGGCAAAAAATTGCAATACCCCCCAAAGGAACAATTTCGCTTCAAAATGCCGAAAAGTTGCAATACCCCCCGAAAGGAACAATTTCGCCTCAACATGCCAAAAAGTTCCAATACCCCCCCAAAGAAACAATTTTGCTTCAAAATGGCCAAAAGAAGCAATACCCCCCCAAAGGAACAATTTCGCCTCAAAATGAAAAAAAAATTGCAATACCCCCCAAAGGAACAATTTCGCATCAAAATGTCGAAAAGTTGCAATACCCCCCAAAAGAACAATTTCGCCTCAAAATGGCAAAAAATTGCAATACCCCCCAAAGGAACAAGTTCGCCTCAAAATGGCCAAAAGTTGCAATACCCCCCCAAAGGAACAATTTCGCTTCAAAATGGCCAAAAGTTGCAATACCCCCTCAAAGGAACAATTTCGCTTCAAAATGGCCAAAAGTTGCAATACCCCCCCAAAGGAACAATTTCGCCTCAAAATGAAAAAAAAAATTGCAATACCCCCCCAAAGGAACAATTTCGCTTCAAAATGCCGAAAAGTTGAAATACCCCCCCAAAGGTACAATTTCGCTTCAAAATGGCCAAAAGTTGCAATACCTCCCCCAAAGGAACAATTTCGCCTCAAAATGGCAAAAAATTGCAATACCCCCCAAAGGAACAATTTCGCTTCAAAATGCCGAAAAGTTGCAATACCCCCCCAAAGGAACAATTTCGCCTCAAAATGGCAAAAAATTGCAATACCCCCCCAAAGAAACAATTTTGCTTCAAAATGGCCAAAAGAAGCAATACCCCCCCAAAGGAACAATTTCGCCTCAAAATGCCGAAAAGTTGCAATACCCCCCGAAAGGAACAATTTCGCCTCAAAATGGCCAAAAATTGTAAAACCCCCCCAAAGGAACAATTTCGCTTCAATATGGCCAAAAGTTGCAATACCCCCCCCAAAGGAACAATTTCGCTTCAATATGGCCAAAAGTTTCAATACCCCCCCGAAAGGAACAATTTCGCCTCAAAATGGCAAAAAATTGCAATACCCTCCCCAAAGGAACAATTTCGCTTCAAAATGGCCAAAAGTTGCAATACCCCCCCAAAGGAACAATTTCGCCTCAAAATGGCAAAAAAATTGTAATACCCCCCAAAGGAAAAATTTCGCTTCAAAATGCCGAAAAGTGTCAATACCCCCCGAAAGGAACAATTTCGCTTCAAAATGGCCAAAAGTTGCAATACCCCCCCAAAGGAACAATTTTGCCTCAAAATGGCAAAAAATTGCAATACCCCCCCAAAGGAACAATTTCATCTCAAAATGCTGAAAAATTGCAATACCCCCCGAAAGGAACAATTTCGCTTCAAAATGGTTAAAAGTTGCAATACCCCCCCAAAGGAACAATTTCGCCTCAAAATGGTTAAAAATTGCAATACCCCCCAAAGGAACAATTTCGCTTCAATATGGCAAAAAGTTGCAATACCCCCCCAAAGGAACAATTTCGCCTCAAAATGCCGAAAAGTTGCAATATCCCCCGAAAAGAACAATTTCGCTTCAAAATGGCCAAAAGTTGCAATACCCCCCCAAAGGAACAATTTCGCCTCAAAATGGCAAAAAATTGCAATACCCCCCAAAGGAACAATTTCGCTTCAAAATGCCGAAAAGTTGCAATACCCCCCGAAAGGAACAATTTCGCCTCAACATGCCAAAAAGTTCCAATACCCCCCTAAAGGAACAATTTCGCTTCAAAATGGCCAAAAGTTGCAATACCCCCCCAAAGGAACAATTTCGCCTCAAAATGCCGAAAAGTTGCAATACCCCCCCAAAGGAACAATTTCGCTTCAAAATGGCCAAAAGTTGCAATACCCCCCCAAAGGAACAAGTTCGCCTCAAAATGGCCAAAAGTTGCAATACCCCCCCAAAGGAACAATTTCGCTTCAAAATGGCCAAAAGTTGCAATACCCCCTCAAAGGAACAATTTCGCTTCAAAATGGCCAAAAGTTGCAATACCCCCCCAAAGGAACAATTTCGCCTCAAAATGAAAAAAAAATTGCAATACCCCCCCAAAGGAACAATTTCGCTTCAAAATGCCGAAAAGTTGCAATACCCCCCCAAAGGTACAATTTCGCTTCAAAATGGCCAAAAGTTGCAATACCCCCCCAAGGAACAATTTCGCCTCAAAATGGCAAAAAATTGCAATACCCCCCAAAGGAACAATTACGCTTCAAAATGCCAAAAAGTTGCAATACCCCCCCAAAGGAACAATTTCGCCTCAAAATGGCAAAAAATTGCAATACCCCCCAAAGAAACAATTTCGCTTCAAAATGGCCAAAAGAAGCAATACCCCCCCAAAGGAACAATTTCGCCTCAAAATGCCGAAAAGTTGCAATACCCCCCGAAAGGAACAATTTCGCCTCAAAATGGCCAAAAATTGTAAAACCCCCCCAAAGGAACAATTTCGCTTCAATATGGCCAAAAGTTGCAATACCCCCCCAAAGGAACAATTTCGCTTCAATATGGCCAAAAGTTGCAATACCCCCCCCAAAGGAACAATTTCGCCTCAAAATGGCAAAAAATTGCAATACCCTCCCCAAAGGAACAATTTCGCTTCAAAATGGCCAAAAGTTGCAATACCCCCCCAAAGGAACAATTTCGCCTCAAAATGGTTAAAAATTGCAATACTACCCAAAGGAACAATTTCGCCTCAAAATGCAGAAAAGTTGCAATACCCCCCGAAAGGAACAATTTCGCTTCAAAATGGCCAAAAGTTGCAATACCCCCCCAAAGGAACAATTTCGCCTCAAAATGGCAAAAAATTGCAATACCCACCCAAAGGAACAATTTCACTTCAAAATGGCCAAAAGTTGCAATACCCCCCCAAAGGAACAATTTCGCCTCAAAATGGCAAAAAATTGCAATACCCCCCCAAGGAACAATTTCGCCTCAAAATGCCGAAAAGTTGCAATACCCCCCAAAGGAACAATTTCGCTTCAAAATGGCCAAAAGTTGCAATACCCCCCCAAAGGAACAATTTCGCCTCAAAATGGCAAAAAATTGCAATACCCCCCCAAAGGAACAATTTCGCTTCAAAATGGCCAAAAGTTGCAATACCCCCCCAAAGGAACAATTTCGCCTCAAAATGCCAAAAAGTTGCAATACCCCCCCAAAGGAACAATTTCGCTTCAAAATGGCCAAAAGTTGCAATACCACCCCCAAAGGAACAATTTCGCCTCAAAATGAAAAAAAAATTGCAATACCCCCCCAAAGGAACAATTTCGCTTCAAAATGCCGAAAAGTTGCAATACCCGCCCCAAAGGTACAATTTCGCTTCAAAATGGCCAAAAGTTGCAATACCCCCCCAAAGGAAGAATTTCGCCTCAAAATGAAAAAAAAATTGCAATACCCCCCAAAGGAACAATTTCGCATCAAAATGTCGAAAAGTTGCAATACCCCCCAAAGGAACAATTTTGCCTCAAAATGGCAAAAAATTGCAATACCCCCCAAAGGAACAATTTCGCTTTAAAATGCCGAAAAGTTGCAATACCCCTCGAAAGGAACAATTTCGCTTCAAAATGGCCAAAAGTTGCAATACCCCCCCAAAGGAACAATTTCGCCTCAAAATGGAAAAAAAATTGCAATACCCCCCAAAGGAACAATTTCGTATCAAAATGTCGAAAAGTTGCAATACCCCCCAAAGGAACAATTTCGCCTCAAAATGGCAAAAAATTGCAATACCCCCCCAAAGGAACAATTTCGCCTCAAAATGCTGAAAAGTTGCAATACCCCCGAAAGGAACAATTTCGCTTCAAAATGGCCAAAAGTTGCAATACCCCCCCAAAGGAACAATTTCGCCTCAAAATGGCAAAAAATTGCAATACCCCCCCAAAGGAACAATTTCGCTTCAAAATGGCCAAAAATTGTAAAACCCCCCCAAAGGAACAATTTCGCTTCAATATGGCCAAAAGTTGCAATACCCCCCCAAAGGAACAATTTCGCCTCAAAATGGCAAAAAATTGCAATACCCCCCAAAGGAACAATTTCGCTTCAAAATGCCGAAAAGTTGCAATACCCCCCGAAAGGAACAATTTCGCCTCAAAATGCCAAAAAGTTCCAATACCCCCCCAAAGGAACAATTTCGCTTCAAAATGGCCAAAAGTTGCAATACCCCCCCAAAGGAACAATTTCGCCTCAAAATGCCGAAAAGTTGCAATACCCCCCCAAAGGAACAATTTCGCCTCAAAAGGCCGAAAAGTTGCAATACCCCCCAAAGGAACAATTTCGCTTCAAAATGGCCAAAAGTTGCAATACCCCCCCAAACGAACAAGTTCGCCTCAAAATGGCAAAAAATTGCAATACCCCCCCAAAGGAACAATTTCGCTTCAAAATGGGCAAAAGTTGCAATACCCCCCCAAAGGAACAATTTCGCTTCAAAATGGCCAAAAGTTGCAATACCCCCCAAAGGAACAATTTCGCCTCAAAATGAAAAAAAAATTGCAATACCCCACCAAAGGAACAATTTCGCTTCAAAATGCCGAAAAGTTGCAATACCCCCCCAAAGGTACAATTTCGCTTCAAAGTGGCCAAAAGTTGCAATACCCCCCCAAAGGAACAATTTCGCCTCAAAATGGCAAAAAATTGCAATACCCCCCAAAGGAACAATTTCGCTTCAAAATGCCGAAAAGTTGCAATACCCCCCCAAAGGAACAATTTCGCCTCAAAATGGCAAAAAATTGCAATACCCCCTTAAAGAAACAATTTCGCTTCAAAATGGCCAAAAGTTGCAATACCCCCTTAAAGGAACAATTTCGCCTCAAAATGCCGAAAAGTTGCAATACCCCCCGAAAGGAACAATTTCGCCTCAAAATGGCCAAAAATTGTAAAACCCCCCCAAAGGAACAATTTTGCTTCAATATGGCCAAAAGTTGCAATACCCCCCCCCAAAGGAACAATTTCTCTTCAATATGGCCAAAAGTTGCAATACCCCCCCAAAGGAACAATTTCGCCTCAAAATGGCAAAAAATTGCAATACCCTCCCCAAAGGAACAATTTCGCTTCAAAATGGCCAAAAGTTGCAATACCCCCCCAAAGGAACAATTTCGCCTCAAAATGGCAAAAAATTGTAATACCCCCAAAGGAACAATTTCGCTTCAAAATGCCGAAAAGTTGCAATACCCCCCGAAAGGAACAATTTCGCTTCAAAATGGCCAAAAGTTGCAATACCCCCCCAAAGGAACAATTTCGCCTCAAAATAGAAAAAAAATTGCAATACCCCCCAAAGGAACAATTTCGCCTCAAAATGCCGAAAAGTTGCAATACCCCCCCAAAGGAACAATTTCGCCTCAAAATGGCAAAAAATTGCAATACCCCCCCAAAGGAACAATTTCGCCTCAAAATGCTGAAAAGTTCCAATACCCCCCGAAAGGAACAATTTCGCTTCAAAATGGCCAAAAGTTGCAATACCCCCCCCAAAGGAACAATTTCGCCTCAAAATGGTTAAAAATTGCAATACCCCCCCAAAGGAACAATTTCGCTTCAATATGGCAAAAAGTTGCAATACCCCCCAAAGGAACAATTTCGCCTCAAAATGCCGAAAAGTTGCAATACCCCCCGAAAGGAACAATTTCGCTTCAAAATGGCCAAAAGTTGCAATACCTTCCCAAAGGAACAATTTCGCCTCAAAATGCAGAAAAGTTGCAATACCCCCCGAAAGGAACAATTTCGCTTCAAAATGGCAAAAAATTGCAATACCCCCCCAAAGGAACAAGTTCGCCTCAAAATGGCAAAAAATTGCAATACCCCCCCAAAGGAACAATTTCGCTTCAAAATGGCCAAAAGTTGAAATACCCCCCCCCAAAGGAACAATTTCGCCTCAAAATGGCAAAAAATTGCAATACCCCCCCAAAGGAACAATTTCGCTTCAAAATGGCCAAAAGTTGCAATACCCCCCCAAAGGAACAATTTCGCCTCAAAATGCCAAAAAGTTGCAATACCCCCCCAAAGGAACAATTTCGCTTCAAAATGGCCAAAAGTTGCAGTACCCCCCCCAAAGGAACAATTTCGCCTCAAAATGAAAAAAAAATTGCAATACCCCCCCAAAGGAACAATTTCGCTTCAAAATGCCGAAAAGTTGCAATACCCGCCCCAAAGGTACAATTTCGCTTCAAAATGGCCAAAAGTTGCAATACCACCCCAAAGGAACAATTTCGCCTCAAAATGGCAAAAACTTGCAATACCCCCCAAAGGAACAATTTCGCTTTAAAATGCCGAAAAGTTGCAATACCCCCCCAAAGGAACAATTTCGCCTCAAAATGGAAAAAAAATTGCAATACCCCCCAAAGGAACAATTTCTCATCAAAATGTCGAAAAGTTGCAATACCCCCCAAAGGAACAATTTCGCCTCAAAATGGCAAAAAATTGCAATACCCCCCCAAAGGAACAATTTCGCCTCAAAATGCTGGAAAGTTGCAATACCCCCAAAAGGAACAATTTCGCTTCAAAATGGCAAAAACTTGCAATACCCCCCAAAGGAACAATTTCGCTTTAAAATGCCGAAAAGTTGCAATACCCCCCCAAAGGAACAATTTCGCCTCAAAATGCCGAAAAGTTGCAATACCCCCCGAAAGGAACAATTTCGCTTCAAAATGGCCAAAAGTTGCAATACCTTCCCAAAGGAACAATTTCGCCTCAAAATGCAGAAAAGTTGCAATACCCCCCGAAAGGAACAATTTCGCTTCAAAATGGCAAAAAATTGCAATACCCCCCCAAAGGAACAAGTTCGCCTCAAAATGGCAAAAAATTGCAATACCCCCCCAAAGGAACAATTTCGCTTCAAAATGGCCAAAAGTTGAAATACCCCCCCCCAAAGGAACAATTTCGCCTCAAAATGGCAAAAAATTGCAATACCCCCCCCAAAGGAACAATTTCGCTTCAAAATGGCCAAAAGTTGCAATACCCCCCCAAAGGAACAATTTCGCCTCAAAATGCCAAAAAGTTGCAATACCCCCCCAAAGGAACAATTTCGCTTCAAAATGGCCAAAAGTTGCAGTACCCCCCCCAAAGGAACAATTTCGCCTCAAAATGAAAAAAAAATTGCAATACCCCCCCAAAGGAACAATTTCGCTTCAAAATGCCGAAAAGTTGCAATACCCGCCCCAAAGGTACAATTTCGCTTCAAAATGGCCAAAAGTTGCAATACCACCCCAAAGGAACAATTTCGCCTCAAAATGGCAAAAACTTGCAATACCCCCCAAAGGAACAATTTCGCTTTAAAATGCCGAAAAGTTGCAATACCCCCCCAAAGGAACAATTTCGCCTCAAAATGGAAAAAAAATTGCAATACCCCCCAAAGGAACAATTTCTCATCAAAATGTCGAAAAGTTGCAATACCCCCCAAAGGAACAATTTCGCCTCAAAATGGCAAAAAATTGCAATACCCCCCCAAAGGAACAATTTCGCCTCAAAATGCTGGAAAGTTGCAATACCCCCAAAAGGAACAATTTCGCTTCAAAATGGCAAAAACTTGCAATACCCCCCAAAGGAACAATTTCGCTTTAAAATGCCGAAAAGTTGCAATACCCCCCCAAAGGAACAATTTCGCCTCAAAATGGAAAAAAAATTGCAATACCCCCCAAAGGAACAATTTCTCATCAAAATGTCGAAAAGTTGCAATACCCCCCAAAGGAACAATTTCGCCTCAAAATGGCAAAAAATTGCAATACCCCCCCAAAGGAACAATTTCGCCTCAAAATGGTTAAAAATTGCAATACCCCCCTAAAGGAACAATTTCGCTTCAATATGGCCAAAAGTTGCAATACCCCCCCAAAGGAACAATTTCGCCTCAAAATGCCGAAAAGTTGCAATACCCCCCCAAAGGAACAATTTCGCCTCAAAATGGCAAAAAATTGCAATACCCCCCAAAGGAACAATTTCGCTTCAAAATGGCCAAAAGTTGCAATACCCCCCCAAAGGAACAATTTCGCCTCAAAATGGCAAAAAATTGCAATCCCCCCCAAAGGAACAATTTCGCTTTAAAATGGCCAAAAGTTGCAATACCCCCCCAAAGGAACAATTTCGCCTCAAAATGAAAAAAAACTGCAATACCCCCCCAAAGGAACAATTTCGCTTCAAAATGCCGAAAAGTTGCAATACCCCCCCCAAAGGTACAATTTCGCTTCAAAATGGCCAAAAGTTGCAATACCCCCCCAAAGGAACAATTTCGCCTCAAAATGCCGAAAAGTTGCAATACCCCCCCAAAGGAACAATTTCGCTTCAAAATGGCCAAAAGTTGCAATACCCCCCCAAAGGAACAATTTCGCCTCAAAATGAAAAAAAAATTGCAATACCCCCCAAAGGAACAATTTTGCTTCAAAATGCCGAAAAGTTGCAATACCCCCCAAAGGAACAATTTCGCTTCAAAATGGCCAAAAGTTGCAATACCCCCCCAAAGGAACAATTTCGCCTCAAAATGGCAAAAAATTGCAATACCCCCCCAAAGGAACAATTTCGCTTCAAAATGGCCAAAAGTTGCAATACCCCCCCAAAGGAACAATTTCACCTCAAAATGCCAAAAAGTTGCAATACCCCCCCAAAGGAACAATTTCGCTTCAAAATGGCCAAAAGTTGCAGTACCCCCCCCAAAGGAACAATTTCGCCTCAAAATGAAAAAAAAATTGCAATACCCCCCCAAAGGAACAATTTCGCTTCAAAATGCCGAAAAGTTGCAATACCCGCCCCAAAGGTACAATTTCGCTTCAAAATGGCCAAAAGTTGCAATACCACCCCAAAGGAACAATTTCGCCTCAAAATGGCAAAAACTTGCAATACCCCCCAAAGGAACAATTTCGCTTTAAAATGCCGAAAAGTTGCAATACCCCCCCAAAGGAACAATTTCGCCTCAAAATGGAAAAAAAATTGCAATACCCCCCAAAGGAACAATTTCTCATCAAAATGTCGAAAAGTTGCAATACCCCCCAAAGGAACAATTTCGCCTCAAAATGGCAAAAAATTGCAATACCCCCCCAAAGGAACAATTTCGCCTCAAAATGCTGGAAAGTTGCAATACCCCCGAAAGGAACAATTTCGCTTCAAAATGGCCAAAAGTTGCAATACCCCCCCAAAGGAACAATTTCGCCTCAAAATGGTTAAAAATTGCAATACCCCCCTAAAGGAACAATTTCGCTTCAATATGGCCAAAAGTTGCAATACCCCCCCAAAGGAACAATTTCGCCTCAAAATGCCGAAAAGTTGCAATACCCCCCCAAAGGAACAATTTCGCCTCAAAATGGCAAAAAATTGCAATACCCCCCAAAGGAACAATTTCGCTTCAAAATGGCCAAAAGTTGCAATACCCCCCCAAAGGAACAATTTCGCCTCAAAATGGCAAAAAATTGCAATACCCCCCAAAGGAACAATTTCGCTTTAAAATGCCGAAAAGTTGCAATACCCCCCCAAAGGAACAATTTCGCCTCAAAATGGAAAAAAAATTGCAATACCCCCCAAAGGAACAATTTCTCATCAAAATGTCGAAAAGTTGCAATACCCCCCAAAGGAACAATTTCGCCTCAAAATGGCAAAAAATTGCAATACCCCCCCAAAGGAACAATTTCGCCTCAAAATGCTGGAAAGTTGCAATACCCCCGAAAGGAACAATTTCGCTTCAAAATGGCCAAAAGTTGCAATACCCCCCCAAAGGAACAATTTCGCCTCAAAATGGTTAAAAATTGCAATACCCCCCTAAAGGAACAATTTCGCTTCAATATGGCCAAAAGTTGCAATACCCCCCCAAAGGAACAATTTCGCCTCAAAATGCCGAAAAGTTGCAATACCCCCCCAAAGGAACAATTTCGCCTCAAAATGGCAAAAAATTGCAATACCCCCCAAAGGAACAATTTCGCTTCAAAATGGCCAAAAGTTGCAATACCCCCCCAAAGGAACAATTTCGCCTCAAAATGGCAAAAAATTGCAATACCCCCCAAAGGAACAATTTCGCTTTAAAATGGCCAAAAGTTGCAATACCCCCCCAAAGGAACAATTTCGCCTCAAAATGAAAAAAAACTGCAATACCCCCCCAAAGGAACAATTTCGCTTCAAAATGCCGAAAAGTTGCAATACCCCCCCCAAAGGTACAATTTCGCTTCAAAATGGCCAAAAGTTGCAATACCCCCCCAAAGGAACAATTTCGCCTCAAAATGCCGAAAAGTTGCAATACCCCCCCAAAGGAACAATTTCGCTTCAAAATGGCCAAAAGTTGCAATACCCCCCCAAAGGAACAATTTCACCTCAAAATGCCAAAAAGTTGCAATACCCCCCCAAAGGAACAATTTCGCTTCAAAATGGCCAAAAGTTGCAGTACCCCCCCCAAAGGAACAATTTCGCCTCAAAATGAAAAAAAAATTGCAATACCCCCCCAAAGGAACAATTTCGCTTCAAAATGCCGAAAAGTTGCAATACCCGCCCCAAAGGTACAATTTCGCTTCAAAATGGCCAAAAGTTGCAATACCACCCCAAAGGAACAATTTCACCTCAAAATGCCAAAAAGTTGCAATACCCCCCCAAAGGAACAATTTCGCTTCAAAATGGCCAAAAGTTGCAGTACCCCCCCCAAAGGAACAATTTCGCCTCAAAATGAAAAAAAAATTGCAATACCCCCCCAAAGGAACAATTTCGCTTCAAAATGCCGAAAAGTTGCAATACCCGCCCCAAAGGTACAATTTCGCTTCAAAATGGCCAAAAGTTGCAATACCACCCCAAAGGAACAATTTCGCCTCAAAATGGCAAAAACTTGCAATACCCCCCAAAGGAACAATTTCGCTTTAAAATGCCGAAAAGTTGCAATACCCCCCCAAAGGAACAATTTCGCCTCAAAATGGAAAAAAAATTGCAATACCCCCCAAAGGAACAATTTCTCATCAAAATGTCGAAAAGTTGCAATACCCCCCAAAGGAACAATTTCGCCTCAAAATGGCAAAAAATTGCAATACCCCCCCAAAGGAACAATTTCGCCTCAAAATGCTGGAAAGTTGCAATACCCCCGAAAGGAACAATTTCGCTTCAAAATGGCCAAAAGTTGCAATACCCCCCCAAAGGAACAATTTCGCCTCAAAATGGTTAAAAATTGCAATACCCCCCTAAAGGAACAATTTCGCTTCAATATGGCCAAAAGTTGCAATACCCCCCCAAAGGAACAATTTCGCCTCAAAATGCCGAAAAGTTGCAATACCCCCCCAAAGGAACAATTTCGCCTCAAAATGGCAAAAAATTGCAATACCCCCCAAAGGAACAATTTCGCTTCAAAATGGCCAAAAGTTGCAATACCCCCCCAAAGGAACAATTTCGCCTCAAAATGGCAAAAAATTGCAATACCCCCCAAAGGAACAATTTCGCTTCAAAATGGCCAAAAGTTGCAATACCCCCCCAAAGGAACAATTTCGCCTCAAAATGGCAAAAAATTGCAATCCCCCCCAAAGGAACAATTTCGCTTTAAAATGGCCAAAAGTTGCAATACCCCCCCCAAAGGAACAATTTCGCCTCAAAATGAAAAAAAACTGCAATACCCCCCCAAAGGAACAATTTCGCTTCAAAATGCCGAAAAGTTGCAATACCCCCCCAAAGGTACAATTTCGCTTCAAAATGGCCAAAAGTTGCAATACCCCACCAAAGGAACAATTTCGCCTCAAAATGCCGAAAAGTTGCAATACCCCCCCAAAGGAACAATTTCGCTTCAAAATGGCCAAAAGTTGCAATACCCCCCCAAAGGAACAATTTCGCCTCAAAATGAAAAAAAAATTGCAATACCCCCCCAAAGGAACAATTTTGCTTCAAAATGCCGAAAAGTTGCAATACCCCCCCAAAGGTACAATTTCGCTTCAAAATGGCCAAAAGTTGCAATACCCCCCCAAAGGAACAATTTCGCCTCAAAATGGTAAAAAATTGCAATACCCCACAAAGGAACAATTTCGCTTCAAAATGCCGAAAAGTTGCAATACCCCCCCAAAGGTACAATTTCGCTTCAAAATGGCCAAAAGTTGCAATACCCTCCCAAAGGAACAATTTCGTCTCAAAATGGAAAAAAAATTGCAATACCCCCCCAAAGGAACAATTTCGCTTCAAAATGGCCAAAAGTTGCAATACCCCCCCCAAAGGAACAATTTCGCCTCAAAATGGCAAAAAATTGCAATACCCCCCCAAAGGAACAATTTCGCTTCAAAATGGCCAAAAGTTGCAATACCCCCCCAAAGGAACAATTTCGCCTCAAAATGCCGAAAAGTTGCAATACCCCCCCGAAAGGAACAATTTCGCTTCAAAATGGCCAAAATTTGTAAACCCCCCCCCAAAGGAACAATTTCGCTTCAATATGGCCAAAAGTTGCAATACCCCCCAAAAGAACAATTTCGCTTCAAAATGCCGAAAAGTTGCAATACCCCCCCAAAGGAACAATTTCGCTTCAAAATGGCAAAAAATTGCAATACCCCCCCAAAGAAACAATTTCGGCTCAAAATGGCCAAAAATTGTAAAACCCCCCCAAAGGAACAATTTCGCTTCAATATGGCCAAAAGTTGCAATACCCCCCCCCAAGGGAACAATTTCGCTTCAATATGGCCAAAAGTTGCAATACCCCCCCCAAAGGAACAATTTCGCCTCAAAATGGCAAAAAATTGCAATACCCTCCCCAAAGGAACAATTTCGCTTCAAAATGGCCAAAAGTTGCAATACCCCCCAAAGGAACAATTTCGCCTCAAAATGGCAAAAAAATTGTAATACCCCCCAAAGGAACAATTTCGCTTCAAAATGCCGAAAAGTTGCAATACCCCCCGAAAGGAACAATTTCGCTTCAAAATGGCCAAAAGTTGCAATACCCCCCCAAAGGAACAATTTCGCCTCAAAATGGTTAAAAATTGCAATACCCCCCAAAGGAACAATTTCGCTTCAATATGGCAAAAAGTTGCAATACCCCCCCAAAGGAACAATTTCGCCTCAAAAATGCCGAAAAGTTGCAATATCCCCCGAAAGGAACAATTTCGCTTCAAAATGGCCAAAAGTTGCAATACCCCCCCAAAGGAACAATTTCGCCTCAAAATGCAGAAAAGTTGCAATACCCCCCGAAAGGAACAATTTCGCTTCAAAATGGCCAAAAGTTGCAATACCCCCCCAAAGGAACAATTTCGCCTCAAAATGGTTAAAAATTGCAATACCCCCCTAAAGGAACAATTTCGCTTCAATATGGCCAAAAGTTGCAATACCCCCCCAAAGGAACAATTTCGCCTCAAAATGCCGAAAAGTTGCAATACCCCCCCAAAGGAACAATTTCGCCTCAAAATGGCAAAAAATTGCAATACCCCCCAAAGGAACAATTTCGCTTCAAAATGGCCAAAAGTTGCAATACCCCCCCAAAGGAACAATTTCGCCTCAAAATGGCAAAAAATTGCAATCCCCCCCAAAGGAACAATTTCGCTTTAAAATGGCCAAAAGTTGCAATACCCCCCCCAAAGGTACAATTTCGCTTCAAAATGGCCAAAAGTTGCAATACCCCCCCCAAAGGAACAATTTCGCCTCAAAATGCCGAAAAGTTGCAATACCCCCCCAAAGGAACAATTTCGCTTCAAAATGGCCAAAAGTTGCAATACCCCCCCAAAGGAACAATTTCGCCTCAAAATGAAAAAAAAATTGCAATACCCCCCCAAAGGAACAATTTTGCTTCAAAATGCCAAAAAGTTGCAATACCCCCCAAAGGTACAATTTCGCTTCAAAATGGCAAAAAGTTGCAATACCCCCCCAAAGGAACAATTTCGCCTCAAAATGGTAAAAAATTGCAATACCCCACAAAGGAACAATTTCGCTTCAAAATGCCGAAAAGTTGCAATACCCTCCCAAAGGAACAATTTCGCCTCAAAATGGCAAAAAATTGCAATACCCCCCCAAAGGAACAATTTCGCTTCAAAATGGCCAAAAGTTGCAATACCCCCCGAAAGGAACAATTTCGCCTCAAAATGGCAAAAAATTGCAATACCCCCCCAAAGGAACAATTTCGCTTCAAAATGGCCAAAAGTTGCAATACCCCCCCAAAGGAACAATTTCGCCTCAAAATGCCGAAAAGTTGCAATACCCCCCCGAAAGGAACAATTTCGCTTCAAAATGGCCAAAATTTGTAAACCCCCCCCCAAAGGAACAATTTCGCTTCAATATGGCCAAAAGTTGCAATACCCCCCAAAAGAACAATTTCGCTTCAAAATGCCGAAAAGTTGCAATACCCCCCCAAAGGAACAATTTCGCTTCAAAATGGCAAAAAATTGCAATACCCCCCCAAAGAAACAATTTCGCTTCAAAATGGCCAAAAGTTGCAATACCCCCCCAAAGGAACAATTTCGCCTCAAAATGCCGAAAAGTTGCAATACCCCCCGAAAGGAACAATTTCGGCTCAAAATGGCCAAAAATTGTAAACCCCCCCCAAAGGAACAATTTCGCTTCAATATGGCCAAAAGTTGCAATACCCCCCCAAAGGAACAATTTCGCTTCAATATGGCCAAAAGTTGCAATACCCCCCCCAAAGGAACAATTTCGCCTCAAAATAGCAAAAAATTGCAATACCCTCCCCAAAGGAACAATTTCGCTTCAAAATGGCCAAAAGTTGCAATACCCCCCAAAGGAACAATTTCGCCTCAAAATGGCAAAAAAATTGTAATACCCCCAAAGGAACAATTTCGCTTCAAAATGCCGAAAAGTTGCAATACCCCCCGAAAGGAACAATTTCGCTTCAAAATGGCCAAAAGTTGCAATACCCCCCAAAGGAACAATTTCGCCTCAAAATGGTTAAAAATTGCAATACCCCCCAAAGGAACAATTTCGCTTCAATATGGCAAAAAGTTGCAATACCCCCCCAAAGGAACAATTTCGCCTCAAAATGCCGAAAAGTTGCAATATCCCCCGAAAGGAACAATTTCGCTTCAAAATGGCCAAAAGTTGCAATACCCCCCCAAAGGAACAATTTCGCCTCAAAATGGCAAAAAATTGCAATACCCACCCAAAGGAACATTTTCGCTTCAAAATGGCCAAAAGTTGCAATACCCCCCCGAAGTAACAATTTCGCCTCAAAATGGCAAAAAATTGCAATACCCCCCCAAGGAACAATTTCGCCTCAAAATGCCGAAAAGTTGCAATACCCCCCAAAGGAACAATTTCACCTCAAAATGGCCAAAAGTTGCAATACCCCCCCAAAGGAACAATTTCGCTTCAAAATGGCCAAAAGTTGCAATACCCCCCCAAAGGAACAATTTCGCTTCAAAATGGCCAAAAGTTGCAATACCCCCCCAAAGGAACAATTTCGCCTCAAAATGAAAAAAAAATTGCAATACCCCCCCAAAGGAACAATTTCGCTTCAAAATGCCGAAAAGTTGCAATACCCGCCCCAAAGGTACAATTTCGCTTCAAAATGGCCAAAAGTTGCAATACCCCCCCAAAGGAAGAATTTCGCCTCAAACTGAAAAAAAAATTGCAATACCCCCCCAAAGGAACAATTTCGCCTCAAAATGGCAAAAAATTGCAATACCCCCCAAAGGAACAATTTTGCTTTAAAATGCCGAAAAGTTGCAATACCCCTCGAAAGGAACAATTTCGCTTCAAAATGGCCAAAAGTTGCAATACCCCCCAAAGGAACAATTTCGCATCAAAATGTCGAAAAGTTGCAATACCCCCCAAAGGAACAATTTCTCCTCAAAATGGCAAAAAATTGCAATACCCCCCCAAAGGAACAATTTCGCCTCAAAATGCTGAAAAGTTGCAATACCCTCGAAAGGAACAATTTCGCTTCAAAATGGCCAAAAGTTGCAATACCCCCCCAAAGGAACAATTTCGCTTCAAAATGGCCAAAAATTGTAAAACCCCCCCAAAGGAACAATTTCGCTTCAATATGGCCAAAAGTTGCAATACCCCCCCAAAGGAACAATTTCGCTTCAAAATGGCCAAAAGTTGCAATACCCCCCCAAAGGAACAATTTCGCTTCAAAATGCCGAAAAGTTGCCATACCCCCCGAAAGGAACAATTTCGCCTCAAAATGCCAAAAAGTTCCAATAACCCCCAAAGGAACAATTTCGCTTCAAAATGGCCAAAATTTGCAATACCCCCCCAAAGGAACAATTTCGCCTCAAAATGCCGAAAAGTTGCAATACCCCCCCAAAGGAACAATTTCGCCTCAAAAGGCCGAAAAGTTGCAATACCCCCCCAAAGGAACAAGTTCGCCTCAAAATGGCAAAAAATTGCAATACCCCCCCAAAGGAACAATTTCGCTTCAAAATGGCCAAAAGTTGCAATACCCCCCCAAAGGAACAATTTCGCTTCAAAATGGCCAAAAGTTGCAATACCCCCCCAAAGGAACAATTTCGCCTCGAAATGGCAAAAAATTGCAATACCCCCCAAAGGAACAATTTCGCTTCAAAATGCCGAAAAGTTGCAATACCCCCCCAAAGGTACAATTTCGCTTCAAAATGGCCAAAAGTTGCAATACCCCCCCAAAGGAACAATTTCGCCTCAAAATGGCAAAAAATTGCAATACCCCCCAAAGGAACAATTTCGCTTCAAAATGCCGAAAAGTTGCAATACCCCCCCAAAGGAACAATTTCGCCTCAAAATGGCAAAAAATTGCAATACCCCCCCAAAGAAACAATTTCGCTTCAAAATGGCCAAAAGTTGCAATACCCCCCCAACGGAACAATTTCGCCTCAAAATGCCGAAAAGTTGCAATACCCCCCGAAAGGAACAATTTCGCCTCAAAATGGCCAAAAATTGTAAAACCCCCCCAAAGGAACAATTTTGCTTCAATATGGCCAAAAGTTGCAATACCCCCCCAAAGGAACAATTTCGCTTCAATATGGCCAAAAGTTGCAATACCCCCCCAAAGGAACAATTTCGCCTCAAAATGGCCAAAAGTTGCAATACCCCCCAAAGGAACAATTTCGCCTCAAAATGCAGAAAAGTTGCAATACCCCCCGAAAGGAACAATTTCGCTTCAAAATGGCCAAAAGTTGCAATACCCCCCAAAGGAACAATTTCGCCTCAAAATGGCAAAAAATTGCAATACCCACCCAAAGGAACAATTTCACTTCAAAATGGCCAAAAGTTGCAATACCCCCCCAAAGGAACAATTTTGCCTCAAAATGGCAAAAAATTGCAATACCCCCCCAAGGAACAATTTCGCCTCAAAATGCCGAAAAGTTGCAATACCCCCCAAAGGAACAATTTCGCTTCAAAATGGCCAAAAGTTGCAATACCCCCCCAAAGGAACAATTTCGCCTCAAAATGCCAAAAAGTTGTAATACCCCCCCAAAGGAACAATTTCGCTTCAAAATGTCCAAAAGTTGCAATACCCCCCCAAAGGAACAATTTCGCTTCAAAATGCCGAAAAGTTGCAATACCCCCCCAAAGGTACAATTTCGCTTCAAAATGGCCAAAAGTACCAATACCCCCCCAAAGGAAGAATTTCGCCTCAAAATGAAAAAAAAATTGCAATACCCCCCCAAAGGAACAATTTCGCCTCAAAATTGGAAAAACTTGCAATACCCCCCAAAGGAACAATTTCGCTTTAAAATGCCGAAAAGTTGCAATACCCCCCCAAAGGAACAATTTCGCCTCAAAATGGAAAAAAAATTGCAATACCCCCCTAAGGAACAATTTCGCATCAAAATGTCGAAAAGTTGCAATACCCCCCAAAGGAACAATTTCGCCTCAAAATGCTGAAAAGTTGCAATACCCCCGAAAGGAACAATTTCGCTTCAAAATGGCCAAAAGTTGCAATACCCCCCCAAAGGAATAATTTCGCCTCAAAATGGTTAAAAATTGCAATACCCCCCTAAAGGAACAATTTCGCTTCAATATGGTCAAAAGTTGCAATACCCCCCCAAAGGAACAATTTCGCCTCAAAATGCCGAGAAGTTGCAATACCCCCCAAAGGAACAATTTCGCTTCAAAATGGCCAAAAGTTGCAATACCCCCCCAAAGGAACAATTTCGCCTCAAAATGGCAAAAAATTGCAATACCCCACAAAGGAACAATTTCGCTTCAAAATGCCGAAAAGTTGCAATACCCCCCCAAAGGTACAATTTCGCTTCAAAATGGCCAAAAGTTGCAATACCCCCCCAAAGGAACAATTTCGTCTCAAAATGGAAAAAAAATTGCAATACCCCCCCAAAGGAACAATTTCGCCTCAAAATGGCAAAAAATTGCAATACCCCCCCAAAGGAACAATTTCGCTTCAAAATGGCAAAAAGTTGCAATACCCCCCCAAAGGAACAATTTCGCCTCAAAATGGCAAGAAATTGCAATACCCCCCCAAAGGAACAATTTCGCTTCAAAATGGCCAAAAGTTGCAATACCCCCCGAAAGGAACAATTTCGCCTCAAAATGCCGAAAAGTTGCAATACCCCCCCGAAAGGAACAATTTCGCCTCAAAATGGCCAAAAATTGTAAAACCCCCCCCCAAAGGAACAATTTCGCTTCAATATGGCCAAAAGTTGCAATACCCCCCAAAGGAACAATTTCGCCTCAAAATGGAAAAAAATTGCAATACCCCCCAAAGGAACAATTTCGCTTCAAAATGCCGAAAAGTTGCAATACCCCTCGAAAGGAACAATTTCGCCTCAAAATGGCCAAAAGTTGCAATACCCCCCCAAAGGAACAATTTCGCCTCAAAATGAAAAAAAATTGCAATACCCCCCCAAAGGAACAATTTCGCTTCAAAATGCCGAAAAGTTGCAATACCCTCCCAAAGGTACAATTTCGCTTCAAAATGGCCTAAAGTTGCAATACCCCCCCAAAGGAACAATTTCGCCTCAAAATGCCGAAAAGTTGCAATACCCCCCCAAAGGAACAATTTCGCTTCAAAATGGCCAAAAGTTGCAATACCCCTTCAAAGGAACAATTTCGCCTCAAAATGAAAAAAAAATTGCAATACCCCCCCAAAGGAACAATTTCGCTTCAAAATGCCGAAAAGTTGCAATACCCCCCCAAAGGTACAATTTCGCTTCAAAATGGCCAAAAGTTGCAATACCCCCCCAAAGGAACAATTTCGCCTCAAAATGGCAAAAAATTGCAATACCCCAAAAAGGAACAATTTCGCTTCAAAATGCCGAAAAGTTGCAATACCCCCCCAAAGGTACAATTTCGCTTCAAAATGGCCAAAAGTTGCAATACCCCCCCAAAGGAACAATTTCGTCTCAAAATGGAAAAAAAATTGCAATACCCCCCCAAAGGAACAATTTCGCCTCAAAATGGCAAAAAATTGCAATACCCCCCAAAGGAACAATTTCGCTTCAAAATGGCCAAAAGTTGCAATACCCCCCCAAAGGAACAATTTCGCCTCAAAATGGCAAAAAATTGCAATACCCCCCGAAAGGAACAATTTCGCTTCAAAATGGCCAAAAGTTGCAATACCCCCCCAAAGGAACAATTTCGCCTCAAAATGCCGAAAAGTTGCAATACCCCCCCGAAAGGAACAATTTCGCCTCAAAATGGCCAAAAATTGTAACCCCCCCCCAAAGGAACAATTTCGCTTCAATATGGCCAAAAGTTGCAATACCCCCCAAAGGAACAATTTCGCCTCAAAATGGCAAAAAATTGCAATACCCCCCAAAGGAACAATTTCGCTTCAAAATGCCGAAAAGTTGCAATACCCCCCGAAAGGAACAATTTCGCCTCAAAATGGCAAAAAATTGCAATACCCCCCCAAAGGAACAATTTCGCCTCAAAATGCTGAAAAGTTGCAATACCCCC
Source organism: Anomaloglossus baeobatrachus (assembly GCF_048569485.1). Classification (NCBI taxonomy): domain Eukaryota; kingdom Metazoa; phylum Chordata; class Amphibia; order Anura; family Aromobatidae; genus Anomaloglossus; species Anomaloglossus baeobatrachus. Next base: position 484,398 of record NW_027441880.1, read on the forward strand.
CGAAAGGAACAATTTCGCTTCAAAATGGCCAAAAGTTGCAATACCCCCCAAAGGAACAATTTCGCCTCAAAATGGTTAAAAATTGCAATACCCCCCCAAAGGAACAATTTCGCTTCAATATGGCCAAAAGTTGCAATACCCCCCCAAATGAACAATTTCGCCTCAAAATGCCGAAAAGTTGCAATACCCCCCGAAAGGAACAATTTCGCTTCAAAATGGCCAAAAGTTGCAATACCCCCCCAAAGGAACAATTTCGCCTCAAAATGGCAAAAAATTGCAATACCCCCCCAAAGTAACAATTTCGCCTCAAAATGCCAAAAAGTTGCAATACCCCCCCCAAAGGAACAATTTCGCTTCAAAATGGCCAAAAGTTGCAATACCCCCCCCCAAAGGAACAATTTCGCCTCAAAATGGAAAAAAAATTGCAATACCCCCCCAAAGGAACAATTTCGCCTTAAAATGGCAAAACATTGCAATACCCCCCCAAAGGAACAATTTCGCTTCAAAATATCCAAAAGTTGCAATACCCCCCAAAGGAACAATTTCGCCTCAAAATGGCAAAAAATTGCAATACCCCCCCAAAGGAACAATTTCGCTTCAAAATGGCCAAAAGTTGCAATACCCCCCCAAAGGAACAATTTCGCCTCAAAATGGCAAAAAATTGCAATACCCCCCAAAGGAACAATTTCGCCTCAAAATGCCATAAAGTTGCAATACCCCCCAAAGGAACAATTTCGCTTCAAAATGGCCAAAAGTTGCAATACCCCCCAAAGGAACAATTTCGCCTCAAAATGCCGAAAAGTTGCAATACCCCCCCAAAGGAACAATTTCGCTTCAAAATGCCGAAAAGTTGCCATACCCCCCGAAAGGAACAATTTCGCCTCAAAATGCCAAAAAGTTCCAATACCCCCCCAAAGGAACAATTTCGCTTCAAAATGGCCAAAATTTGCAATACCCCCCCAAAGGAACAATTTCGCCTCAAAATGCCGAAAAGTTGCAATACCCCCCCAAAGGAACAATTTCGCCTCAAAAGGCCGAAAAGTTGCAATACCCCCCCAAAGGAACAAGTTCGCCTCAAAATGGCAAAAAATTGCAATACCCCCCCAAAGGAACAATTTCGCTTCAAAATGGCCAAAAGTTGCAATACCCCCCCAAAGGAACAATTTCGCTTCAAAATGGCCAAAAGTTGCAATACCCCCCCAAAGGAACAATTTCGCCTCGAAATGGCAAAAAATTGCAATACCCCCCAAAGGAACAATTTCGCTTCAAAATGCCGAAAAGATGCAATACCCCCCCAAAGGTACAATTTCGCTTCAAAATGGCCAAAAGTTGCAATACCCCCCCAAAGGAACAATTTCGCCTCAAAATGGCAAAAAATTGCAATACCCCCCAAAGGAACAATTTCGCTTCAAAATGCCGAAAAGTTGCAATACCCCCCCAAAGGAACAATTTCGCCTCAAAATGGCAAAAAATTGCAATACCCCCCCAAAGAAACAATTTCGCTTCAAAATGGCCAAAAGTTGCAATACCCCCCCAACGGAACAATTTCGCCTCATAATGCCGAAAAGTTGCAATACCCCCCGAAAGGAACAATTTCGCCTCAAAATGGCCAAAAATTGTAAAACCCCCCCAAAGGAACAATTTTGCTTCAATATGGCCAAAAGTTGCAATACCCCCCCAAAGGAACAATTTCGCTTCAATATGGCCAAAAGTTGCAATACCCCCCCAAAGGAACAATTTCGCCTCAAAATGGCAAAAAATTGCAATACCCTCCCCAAAGGAACAATTTCGCTTCAAAATGGCCAAAAGTTGCAATACCCCCCAAAGGAACAATTTCGCCTCAAAATGGCAAAAAATTGTAATACCCCCCAAAGGAACAATTTCGCTTCAAAATGCCGAAAAGTTGCAATACCCCCCGAAAGGAACAATTTCGCTTCAAAATGGCCAAAAGTTGCAATACCCCCCAAAGGAACAATTTCGCCTCAAAATAGAAAAAAAATTGCAATACCCCCCAAAGGAACAATTTCGCCCCAAAATGCCGAAAAGTTGCAATACCCCCCGAAAGGAACAATTTCGCTTCAAAATGGCCAAAAGTTGCAATACCCCCCCAAAGGAACAATTTCGCCTCAAAATGGTTAAAAATTGCAATACCCCCCCAAAGGAACAATTTCGCTTCAATATGGCAAAAAGTTGCAATACCCCCCCAAAGGAACAATTTCGCCTCAAAATGCCGAAAAGTTGCAATACCCCCCGAAAGGAACAATTTCGCTTCAAAATGGCCAAAAGTTGCAATACCCCCCAAAGGAACAATTTCGCCTCAAAATGCAGAAAAGTTGCAATACCCCCCGAAAGGAACAATTTCGCTTCAAAATGGCCAAAAGTTGCAATACCCCCCAAAGGAACAATTTCGCCTCAAAATGGCAAAAAATTGCAATACCCACCCAAAGGAACAATTTCCCTTCAAAATGGCCAAAAGTGGCAATACCCCCCCAAAGGAACAATTTTGCCTCAAAATGGCAAAAAATTGCAATACCCCCCCAAGGAACAATTTCGCCTCAAAATGCCGAAAAGTTGCAATACCCCCCAAAGGAACAATTTCGCTTCAAAATGGCCAAAAGTTGCAATACCCCCCCAAAGGAACAATTTCGCCTCAAAATGCCAAAAAGTTGCAATACCCCCCCAAAGGAACAATTTCGCTTCAAAATGTCCAAAAGTTGCAATACCCCCCCAAAGGAACAATTTCGCTTCAAAATGCCGAAAAGTTGCAATACCCGCCCCAAAGGTACAATTTCGCTTCAAAATGGCCAAAAGTACCAATACCCCCCAAAAGGAAGAATTTCGCCTCAAAATGAAAAAAAAATTGCAATACCCCCCCAAAGGAACAATTTCGCCTCAAAATTGGAAAAACTTGCAATACCCCCCAAAGGAACAATTTCGCTTTAAAATGCCGAAAAGTTGCAATACCCCCCCAAAGGAACAATTTCGCCTCAAAATGGAAAAAAAATTGCAATACCCCCCTAAGGAACAATTTCGCATCAAAATGTCGAAAAGTTGCAATACCCCCCAAAGGAACAATTTCGCCTCAAAATGCTGAAAAGTTGCAATACCCCCGAAAGGAACAATTTCGCTTCAAAATGGCCAAAAGTTGCAATACCCCCCCAAAGGAATAATTTCGCCTCAAAATGGTTAAAAATTGCAATACCCCCCTAAAGGAACAATTTCGCTTCAATATGGTCAAAAGTTGCAATACCCCCCCAAAGGAACAATTTCGCCTCAAAATGCCGAGAAGTTGCAATACCCCCCAAAGGAACAATTTCGCTTCAAAATGGCCAAAAGTTGCAATACCCCCCCAAAGGAACAATTTCGCCTCAAAATGGCAAAAAATTGCAATACCCCACAAAGGAACAATTTCGCTTCAAAATGCCGAAAAGTTGCAATACCCCCCCAAAGGTACAATTTCGCTTCAAAATGGCCAAAAGTTGCAATACCCCCCCAAAGGAACAATTTCGTCTCAAAATGGAAAAAAAATTGCAATACCCCCCCAAAGGAACAATTTCGCCTCAAAATGGCAAAAAATTGCAATACCCCCCCAAAGGAACAATTTCGCTTCAAAATGGCAAAAAGTTGCAATACCCCCCCAAAGGAACAATTTCGCCTCAAAATGGCAAGAAATTGCAATACCCCCCCAAAGGAACAATTTCGCTTCAAAATGGCCAAAAGTTGCAATACCCCCCGAAAGGAACAATTTCGCCTCAAAATGCCGAAAAGTTGCAATACCCCCCTGAAAGGAACAATTTCGCCTCAAAATGGCCAAAAATTGTAAACCCCCCCCCCAAAGGAACAATTTCGCTTCAATATGGCCAAAAGTTGCAATACCCCCCAAAGGAACAATTTCGCCTCAAAATGGAAAAAAATTGCAATACCCCCCAAAGGAACAATTTCGCTTCAAAATGCCGAAAAGTTGCAATACCCCTCGAAAGGAACAATTTCGCCTCAAAATGGCCAAAAGTTGCAATACCCCCCCAAAGGAACAATTTCGCCTCAAAATGGCAAAAAATTGCAATCCCCCCCAAAGGAACAATTTCGCTTTAAAATGGCCAAAAGTTGCAATACCCCCCAAAGGAACAATTTCGCCTCAAAATGAAAAAAAATTGCAATACCCCCCCAAAGGAACAATTTCGCTTCAAAATGCCGAAAAGTTGCAATACCCTCCCAAAGGTACAATTTCGCTTCAAAATGGCCTAAAGTTGCAATACCCCCCCAAAGGAACAATTTCGCCTCAAAATGCCGAAAAGTTGCAATACCCCCCCAAAGGAACAATTTCGCTTCAAAATGGCCAAAAGTTGCAATACCCCTTCAAAGGAACAATTTCGCCTCAAAATGAAAAAAAAATTGCAATACCCCCCCAAAGGAACAATTTCGCTTCAAAATGCCGAAAAGTTGCAATACCCCCCCAAAGGTACAATTTCGCTTCAAAATGGCCAAAAGTTGCAATACCCCCCCAAAGGAACAATTTCGCCTCAAAATGGCAAAAAATTGCAATACCCCAAAAAGGAACAATTTCGCTTCAAAATGCCGAAAAGTTGCAATACCCCCCAAAGGTACAATTTCGCTTCAAAATGGCCAAAAGTTGCAATACCCCCCCAAAGGAACAATTTCGTCTCAAAATGGAAAAAAAATTGCAATACCCCCCCAAAGGAACAATTTCGCCTCAAAATGGCAAAAAATTGCAATACCCCCCAAAGGAACAATTTCGCTTCAAAATGGCCAAAAGTTGCAATACCCCCCCAAAGGAACAATTTCGCCTCAAAATGGCAAAAAATTGCAATACCCCCCGAAAGGAACAATTTCGCTTCAAAATGGCCAAAAGTTGCAATACCCCCCCAAAGGAACAATTTCGCCTCAAAATGCCGAAAAGTTGCAATACCCCCCCGAAAGGATCAATTTCGCCTCAAAATGGCCAAAAATTGTAACCCCCCCCCCAAAGGAACAATTTCGCTTCAATATGGCCAAAAGTTGCAATACCCCCCAAAGGAACAATTTCGCCTCAAAATGGCAAAAAATTGCAATACCCCCCCCAAAGGAACAATTTTGCCTCAAAATGGCAAAAAATTGCAATACCCCCCCAAAGGAACAATTTCGCTTCAAAATGCCGAAAAGTTGCAATACCCCCCGAAAGGAACAATTTCGCCTCAAAATGGCAAAAAATTGCAATACCCCCCCAAAGGAACAATTTCGCCTCAAAATGCTGAAAAGTTGCAATACCCCCCGAAAGGAACAATTTCGCTTCAAAATGGCCAAAAGTTGCAATACCCCCCAAAGGAACAATTTCGCCTCAAAATGGTTAAAAATTGCAATACCCCCCCAAAGGAACAATTTCGCTTCAATATGGCCAAAAGTTGCAATACCCCCCCAAATGAACAATTTCGCCTCAAAATGCCGAAAAGTTGCAATACCCCCCGAAAGGAACAATTTCGCTTCAAAATGGCCAAAAGTTGCAATACCCCCCCAAAGGAACAATTTCGCCTCAAAATGGCAAAAAATTGCAATACCCCCCCAAAGTAACAATTTCGCCTCAAAATGCCAAAAAGTTGCAATACCCCCCCCAAAGGAACAATTTCGCTTCAAAATGGCCAAAAGTTGCAATACCCCCCCCAAAGGAACAATTTCGCCTCAAAATGGAAAAAAAATTGCAATACCCCCCCCAAAGGAACAATTTCGCCTTAAAATGGCAAAACATTGCAATACCCCCCCAAAGGAACAATTTCGCTTCAAAATATCCAAAAGTTGCAATACCCCCCAAAGGAACAATTTCGCCTCAAAATGGCAAAAAATTGCAATACCCCCCCAAAGGAACAATTTCGCTTCAAAATGGCCAAAAGTTGCAATACCCCCCCAAAGGAACAATTTCGCCTCAAAATGGCAAAAAATTGCAATACCCCCCCAAAGGAACAATTTCGCTTCAAAATGCCGAAAAGTTGCAATACCCCCCGAAAGGAACAATTTCGCCTCAAAATGCCATAAAGTTGCAATACCCCCCAAAGGAACAATTTTGCTTCAAAATGGCCAAAAGTTGCAATACCCCCCAAAGGAACAATTTCGCCTCAAAATGCCGAAAAGTTGCAATACCCCCCGAAAGGAACAATTTCGCTTCAAAATGGCCAAAAGTTGCAATACCCCCCAAAGGAACAATTTCGCCTCAAAATGGCAAAAAATTGCAATACCCCTCCAAAGGAACAATTTCGCCTCAAAATGCCGAAAAGTTGCAATACCCCCCCAAAGGAACAATTTCGCTTCAAAATGGCCAAAAGTTGCAATACCCCCCCAAAGGAACAAGTTCGCCTCAAAATGGCAAAAAACTGCAATACCCCCCAAAGGAACAATTTCGCTTCAAAATGGCCAAAAGTTGCAATACCCCCCCCAAAGGAACAATTTCGCCTCAAAATGCCGAAAAGTTGCAATACCCCCCCAAAGGAACAATTTCGCTTTAAAATGAATAAAAAATTGCAATACCCTCCCCAAAGGAACAATTTCGCTTCAAAATGGCCAAAAGTTGCAATACCCCCCCAAAGGAACAATTTCGCCTCAAAATGGCAAAAAATTGTAAAACCCCCCAAAGGAACAATTTCGCTTCAAAATGCCGAAAAGTTGCAATACCCCCCGAAAGGAACAATTTCGCTTCAAAATGCCGAAAAGTTGCAATACCCCCCCAAAGGAACAATTTCGCCTCAAAATGGAAAAAAAATTGCAATACCCCCCCAAAGGAACAATTTCGCCTCAAAATGCTGAAAAGTTGCAATACCCCCCGAAAGGAACAATTTCGCTTCAAAATAGCAAAAAGTTGCAATACCCCCCCAAAGGAACAATTTCGCCTCAAAATGGTTAAAAATTGCAATACCCCCCCAAAGGAACAATTTCGCTTCAAAATGGCCAAAAGTTGCAATACCCCCCCAAAGGAACAATTTCGCCTCAAAATGCCGAAAAGTTGCAATACCCCCCGAAAGGAACAATTTCGCTTCAAAATGGCCAAAAGTTGCAATACCCCCTTAAAGGAACAATTTCGCCTCAAAATGGCAAAAAATTGCAATACCCCCCCAAAGGAACAATTTCGCTTAAAAATGGCCAAAAGTTGCAATACCCCCCCAAAGGAACAATTTCGCCTCAAAATGGCAAAAAATTGCATTACCCCCCAAGGAACAATTTCGCCTCAAAATGCCGAAAAGTTGCAATACCCCCCAAAGGAACAATTTCGCTTCAAAATGGCCAAAAGTTGCAATACCCCCCCAAAGGAACAATTTCGCCTCAAAATGGCAAAAAATTGCAATACCCCCCCCAAAGGAACAATTTCGCTTCAAAATTGCCAAAAGTTGCAATACCCCCCCAAAGGAACAATTTCGCCTCAAAATGCCAAAAAGTTGCAATACCCCCCCAAAGGAACAATTTCGCTTCAAAATGGCCAAAAGTTGCAATACCCGCCCCAAAGGTACAATTTCGCTTCAAAATGGCCAAAAGTTGCAATACCCCCCCAAAGGAAGAATTTCGCCTCAAAATGAAAAAAAATTGCAATACCCCCCCAAAGGAACAATTTCGCTTTAAAATGCCGAAAAGTTGCAATACCCCCCGAAAGGAACAATTTCGCTTCAAAATGGCCAAAAGTTGCAATACCCCCCCAAAGGAACAATTTCGCCTCAAAATGGAAAAAAAATTGCAATACCCCCCAAAGGAACAATTTCGCATCAAAATGTCAAAAAGTTGCAATACCCCCAAAGGAACAATTTCACCTCAAAATGGAAAAAAATTGCAATACCCCCCCAAAGGAACAATTTCGCCTCAAAATGCTGAAAAGTTGCAATACCCCCCGAAAGGAACAATTTCGCTTCAAAATGGCCAAAAGTTGCAATACCCCCCCAAAGGAACAATTTCGCCTCAAAATGGTTAAAAATTGCAATACCCCCCTAAAGGAACTTTTTCGCTTCAATATGGCCAAAAGTTGCAATACCCCCCCAAAGGAACAATTTCGCCTCAAAATGCCGAAAAGTTGCAATACCCCCCGAAAGGAACAATTTCGCTTCAAAATGGCCAAAAGTTGCAATACTCCCCCAAAGGAACAATTTCGCCTCAAAATGGCAAAAAATTGCAATACCCTTCCAAAGGAACAATTTCACTTCAAAATGGCCAAAAGTTGCAATACCCCCCCAAAGGAACAATTTCGCCTCAAAATGGCAAAAAATTGCAATACCCCCCCAAAGGAACAATTTCGCCTCAAAATGCCGAAAAGTTGCAATACCCCCCCAAAGGAACAATTTCGCTTCAAAATGGCCAAAAGTTGCAATACCCCCCCAAAGGAACAATTTCGCCTCAAAATGGCAAAAAATTGCAATCCCCCCCAAAGGAACAATTTCGCTTTAAAATGGCCAAAAGTTGCAATACCCCCCAAAGGAACAATTTCGCCTCAAAATGAAAAAAAAAATTGCAATACCCCCCCAAAGGAACAATTTCGCTTCAAAATGCCGAAAAGTTGCAATACCCCCCCAAAGGTACAATTTCGCTTCAAAATGGCCAAAAGTTGCAATACCTTCCCAATGGAACAATTTCGCCTCAAAATGCCGAAAAGTTGCAATACCCCCCGAAAGGAACAATTTCGCCTCAAAATGGCAAAAAATTGCAATACCCCCCAAAGGAAAAATTTCGCTTCAAAATGGCCAAAGCTGCAATACCCCCCAAAGGAACAATTTCGCCTCAAAATGGCAAAAAATTGAAATACCCCCCCAAAGGAACAATTTCGCCTCAAAATGGTTAAAAATTGCAATACCTCCCCAAAGGAACAATTTCGCTTCAATATGGCCAAAAGTTGCAATACCCCCCCAAAAAAACAATTTCGCCTCAAAATGCCGAAAAGTTGCAATACCCCCCCAAAGGAACAATTTCGCTTCAAAATGGCCAAAAGTTGCAATACCCCCCCAAAGGAACAATTTCGCCTCAAAATGGCAAAAAATTGCAATCCCCCCCAAAGGAACAATTTCGCTTTAAAATGGCCAAAAGTTGCAATACCCCCCAAAGGAACAATTTCGCCTCAAAATGAAAAAAAAATTGCAATACCCCCCCAAAGGAACAATTTCGCTTCAAAATGCCGAAAAGTTGCAATACCCCCCCAAAGGTACAATTTCGCTTCAAAATGGCCAAAAGTTGCAATACCTTCCCAAAGGAACAATTTCGCCTCAAAATGCCGAAAAGTTGCAATACCCCCCGAAAGGAACAATTTCGCCTCAAAATGGCAAAAAATTGCAATACCCCCCCAAAGGAAAAATTTCGCTTCAAAATGGCCAAAAGCTGCAATACCCCCCAAAGGAACAATTTCGCCTCAAAATGGCAAAAAATTGAAATACCCCCCCAAAGGAACAATTTCGCCTCAAAATGGTTAAAAATTGCAATACCTCCCCAAAGGAACAATTTCGCTTCAATATGGCCAAAAGTTGCAATACCCCCCCAAAGGAACAATTTCGCCTCAAAATGCCGAAAAGTTGCAATACCCCCCGAAAGGAACAATTTCGCTTCAATATGGCCAAAAGTTGCAATACCCCCCCAAAGGAACAATTTCGCCTCAAAATGGCAAAAAATTGCAATACCCCCCCAAAGGAACAATTTCGCTTCAAAATGGCCAAAAGTTGCAATACCCCCCCAAAGGAACAATTTCGCCTCAAAATGGCAAAAAATTGCAATACCCCCCCAAAGTAACAATTTCGCCTCAAAATGCCGAAAAGTTGCAATACCCCCCCAAAGGAAAAATTTCGCTTCAAAATGGCCAAAAGTTGCAATACCCCCCCAAAGGAACAATTTCGCCTCAAAATGCCGAAAAGTTGCAATACCCCCCAAAGGAACAATTTCGCTTCAAAATGGCCAAAAGTTGCAATACCCCCCCAAAGGAACAATTTTGCCTCAAAATGGCAAAAAATTGCAATCCCCCCAAAGGAACAATTTCGCTTTAAAATGGCCAAAAGTTGCAATACCCCCCAAAGGAACAATTTCGCCTCAAAATGAAAAAAAATTGCAATACCCCCCCAAAGGAACAATTTCGCTTCAAAATGCCGAAAAGTTGCAATACCCCCCCCAAAGGTACAATTTCGCTTCAAAATGGCCAAAAGTTGCAATACCCCCCCAAAGGAACAATTTCGCCTCAAAATGCCGAAAAGTTGCAATACCCCCCGAAAGGAACAATTTCGCCTCAAAATGGCAAAAAATTGCAATACCCCCCCAAAGGAACAATTTCGCTTCAAAATGGCCAAAAGTTGCAATACCCCCCCAAAGGAACAATTTCGCCTCAAAATGGCAAAAAATTGCAATACCCCCCCAAAGGAACAATTTCGCCTCAAAATGGCAAAAATTGCAATACCCCCCAAAGGAACAATTTCGCTTCAAAATGCCGAAAAGTTGAAATACCCCCCGAAAGGAACAATTTCGCTTCAAAATGGCCAAAAGTTGCAATACCCCCCCAAAGGAACAATTTCGCCTCAAAATGGCAAAAAATTGCAATACCCCCCAAAAGGAACAATTTCGCCTCTAAATGCCGAAAAGTTGCAATACCCCCCCAAAGGAACAATTTCGCCTCAAAATGCCGAAAAGTAGCAATACCCCCCGAAAGGAACAATTTCGCTTCAAAATGGCCAAAAGTTGCAATACCCCCCGAAAGGAACAATTTCGCCTCAAAATGGCAAAAAATTGCAATACCCCCCCAAAGGAACAATTTCGCTTCAAAATGGCCAAAAGTTGCAATAGCCCCCCAAAGGAACAATTTCGCCTCAAAATGGCAAAAAATTGCAATCCCCCCAAAGGAACAATTTTGCTTTAAAATGGCCAAAAGTTGCAATACCCCCCAAAGGAACAATTTCGCCTCAAAATGAAAAAAAAAATTGCAATACCCCCCCAAAGGAAAAATTTCGCTTCAAAATGGCCAAAAGCTGCAATACCCCCCCAAAGGAACAATTTCGCCTCAAAATGGCAAAAAATTGAAATACCCCCCCAAAGGAACAATTTCGCCTCAAAATGGTTAAAAATTGCAATACCTCCCCAAAGGAACAATTTCGCTTCAATATGGCCAAAAGTTGCAATACCCCCCCAAAGGAACAATTTCGCCTCAAAATGCCGAAAAGTTGCAATACCCCCCGAAAGGAACAATTTCGCTTCAATATGGCCAAAAGTTGCAATACCCCCCCAAAGGAACAATTTCGCCTCAAAATGGCAAAAAATTGCAATACCCCCCCAAAGGAACAATTTCGCTTCAAAATGGCCAAAAGTTGCAATACCCCCCCAAAGGAACAATTTCGCCTCAAAATGGCAAAAAATTGCAATACCCCCCCAAAGGAACAATTTCGCCTCAAAATGCCGAAAAGTTGCAATACCCCCCCAAAGGAAAAATTTCGCTTCAAAATGGCCAAAAGTTGCAATACCCCCCAAAGGCACAATTTCGCCTCAAAATGCCGAAAAGTTGCAATACCCCCCGAAAGGAACAATTTCGCTTCAAAATGGCCAAAAGTTGCAATACCCCCCTAAAGGAACAATTTCGCTTCAAAATGGCCAAAAGTTGCAATACCCCCCCAAAGGAACAATTTCGCCTCAAAATGGCAAAAAATTGCAATACCCCCCCAAAGGAACAATTTCGCCTCTAAATGCCGAAAAGTTGCAATACCCCCCCAAAGGAACAATTTCGCCTCAAAATGCCGAAAAGTTGCAATACCCCCCGAAAGGAACAATTTCGCTTCAAAATGGCCAAAAGTTGCAATACCCCCCGAAAGGAACAATTTCGCCTCAAAATGGCAAAAAATTGCAATACCCCCCCAAAGGAACAATTTCGCTTCAAAATGGCCAAAAGTTGCAATACCCCCCCAAAGGAACAATTTCGCCTCAAAATAGCAAAAAATTGCAATACCCCCCCAAAGGAACAATTTCGCCTCAAAATGCCGAAAAGTTGCAATACCCCCCGAAAGGAACAATTTCGCTTCAAAATGGCCAAAAGTTGCAATACCCCCCGAAAGGAACAATTTCGCCTCAAAATGGCAAAAAATTGCAATACCCCCCCAAAGAAACAATTTCGCTTCAAAATGGCCAAAAGTTGCAATACCCCCCCAAAGGAACAATTTCGCCTCAAAATGGCAAAAAATTGCAATACCCCCCCAAAGGAACAATTTCGCCTCAAAATGCCGAAAAGTTGCAATACCCCCCGAAAGGAACAATTTTTTCTTCAAAATGGCCAAAAGTTGCAATACCCCCCCAAAGGAACAATTTCGCCTCAAAATGGTTAAAAATTGCAATACCCCCCTAAAGGAACTTTTTCGCTTCAATATGGCCAAAAGTTGCAATACCCCCCGAAAGGAACAATTTCGCTTCAAAATGGCCAAAAGTTGCAATACTCCCCCAAAGGAATAATTTCGCCTCAAAATGGCAAAAAATTGCAATACCCCCCCAAAGGAACAATTTCACTTCAAAATGGCCAAAAGTTGCAATACCCCCCCAAAGGAACAATTTCGCCTCAAAATGGCAAAAAATTGCAATACCCCCCAAAGGAACAATTTCGCCTCAAAATGCCGAAAAGTTGCAATACCCCCCCAAAGGAACAATTTCGCTTCAAAATGGCCAAAAGCTGCAATACCCCCCCAAAGGAACAATTTCGCCTCAAAATGGCAAAAAATTGAAATACCCCCCCAAAGGAACAATTTCGCCTCAAAATGGTTAAAAATTGCAATACCTCCCCAAAGGAACAATTTCGCTTCAATATGGCCAAAAGTTGCAATACCCCCCCAAAGGAACAATTTCGCCTCAAAATGCCGAAAAGTTGCAATACCCCCCGAAAGGAACAATTTCGCTTCAATATGGCCAAAAGTTGCAATACCCCCCCAAAGGAACAATTTCGCCTCAAAATGGCAAAAAATTGCAATACCCCCCCCAAAGGAACAATTTCGCCTCAAAATGGCAAAAAATTGCAATACCCCCCCAAAGGAACAATTTCGCTTCAAAATGGCCAAAAGTTGCAATACCCCCCCAAAGGAACAATTTCGCCTCAAAATGGCAAAAAATTGCAATCCCCCCAAAGGAACAATTTCGCTTTAAAATGGCCAAAAGTTGCAATACCCCCCAAAGGAACAATTTCGCCTCAAAATGAAAAAAAAAATTGCAATACCCCCCCAAAGGAAAAATTTCGCTTCAAAATGGCCAAAAGCTGCAATACCCCCCCAAAGGAACAATTTCGCCTCAAAATGGCAAAAAATTGAAATACCCCCCCAAAGGAACAATTTCGCCTCAAAATGGTTAAAAATTGCAATACCTCCCCAAAGGAACAATTTCGCTTCAATATGGCCAAAAGTTGCAATACCCCCCCAAAGGAACAATTTCGCCTCAAAATGCCGAAAAGTTGCAATACCCCCCGAAAGGAACAATTTCGCTTCAATATGGCCAAAAGTTGCAATACCCCCCCAAAGGAACAATTTCGCCTCAAAATGGCAAAAAATTGCAATACCCCCCCAAAGGAACAATTTCGCTTCAAAATGGCCAAAAGTTGCAATACCCCCCCAAAGGAACAATTTCGCCTCAAAATGGCAAAAAATTGCAATACCCCCCCAAAGGAACAATTTCGCCTCAAAATGCCGAAAAGTTGCAATACCCCCCCAAAGGAAAAATTTCGCTTCAAAATGGCCGAAAGTTGCAATACCCCCCAAAGGCACAATTTCGCCTCAAAATGCCGAAAAGTTGCTATTCCCCCCGAAAGGAACAATTTCGCTTCAAAATGGCCAAAAGTTGCAATGCCCCGCCAAAGGAACAATTTCGCCTCAAAATGGCAAAAAATTGCAATACCCCCCCCAAAGGAACAATTTCGCCTCAAAATGGCAAAAAATTGCAATACCCCCCAAAGGAACAATTTCGCTTCAAAATGCCGAAAAGTTGAAATACCCCCCGAAAGGAACAATTTCGCTTCAAAATGGCCAAAAGTTGCAATACCCCCCTAAAGGAACAATTTCGCTTCAAAATGGCAAAAAATTGCAATACCCCCCCAAAGGAACAATTTCGCTTCAAAATGGCCAAAAGTTGCAATACCCCCCCAAAGGAACAATTTCGCCTCAAAATGGCAAAAAATTGCAATACCCCCCCAAAGGAACAATTTCGCCTCAAAATGCCGAAAAGTTGCAATACCCCCCGAAAGGAACAATTTCGCTTCAAAATGGCCAAAAGTTGCAATACCCCCCCGAAAGGAACAATTTCGCCTCAAAATGGCAAAAAATTGCAATACCTCCCCAAAGAAACAATTTCGCTTCAAAATGGCCAAAAGTTGCAATACCCCCCCAAAGGAACAATTTCGCCTCAAAATGGCAAAAAATTGCAATACCCCCCCAAAGGAACAATTTCGCCTCAAAATGCCGAAAAGTTGCAATACCCCCCGAAAGGAACAATTTTTTCTTCAAAATGGCCAAAAGTTGCAATACCCCCCCAAAGGAACAATTTCGCCTCAAAATGGTTGAAAATTGCAATACCCCCCTAAAGGAACTTTTTCGCTTCAATATGGCCAAAAGTTGCAATACCCCCCGAAAGGAACAATTTCGCTTCAAAATGGCCAAAAGTTGCAATACTCCCCCAAAGGAACAATTTCGCCTCAAAATGGCAAAAAATTGCAATACCCCCCCAAAGGAACAATTTCACTTCAAAATGGCCAAAAGTTGCAATACCCCCCCCAAAGGAACAATTTCGCCTCAAAATGGCAAAAAATTGCAATACCCCCCAAAGGAACAATTTCGCCTCAAAATGCCGAAAAGTTGCAATACCCCCCCAAAGGAACAATTTCGCTTCAAAATGGCCAAAAGTTGCAATACCCCCCCAAAGGAACAATTTCGCCTCAAAATGGCAAAAAATTGCAATCCCCCCCAAAGGAACAATTTCGCTTTAAAATGGCCAAAAGTTGCAATACCCCCCCAAACGAACAATTTCGCCTCAAAATGAAAAAAAAATTGCAATACCCCCCCAAAGGAACAATTTCGCTTCAAAATGCCGAAAAGTTGCAATACCCCCCCAAAGGTACAATTTCGCTTCAAAATGGCCAAAAGTTGCAATACCCCCCAAAGGAACAATTTCGCCTCAAAATGCCGAAAAGTTGCAATACCCCCCGAAAGGAACAATTTCGCTTCAAAATAACCAAAAGTTGCAATACCCCCCCAAAGGAACAATTTCGCCTCAAAATGGCAAAAAATTGCAATACCCCCCCAAAGGAAAAATTTCGCTTCAAAATGGCCAAAAGCTGCAATACCCCCCCCAAAGGAACAATTTCGCCTCAAAATGGCAAAAAATTGAAATACCCCCCCAAAGGAACAATTTCGCCTCAAAATGGTTAAAAATTGCAATACCCCCCCAAAGGAACAATTTCGCTTCAATATGGCCAAAAGTTGCAATACCCCCCCAAAGGAACAATTTCGCCTCAAAATGGCAAAAAATTGCAATAACCCCCCAAAGGAACAATTTCGCTTCAAAATGGCCAAAAGTTGCAATACCCCCCCCAAAGGAACAATTTCGCCTCAAAATGGCAAAAAATTGCAATACCCCCCCAAAGGAACAATTTTGCCTCAAAATGCCGAAAAGTTGCAATACCCCCCCAAAGGAAAAATTTCGCTTCAAAATGGCCAAAAGTTGCAATACCCCCCAAAGGAACAATTTCGCCTCAAAATGCCGAAAAGTTGCAATACCCCCCGAAAGGAACAATTTCGCTTCAAAATGGCCAAAAGTTGCAATGCCCCCCCAAAGGAACAATTTCGCCTCAAAATGGCAAAAAATTGCAATACCCCTCCAAAGGAACAATTTCGCCTCAAAATGCCGAAAAGTTGCAATAACCCCCAAAGGAACAATTTCGCTTCAAAATGGCCAAAAGTTGCAATACCCCCCCAAAGGAACAATTTTGCCTCAAAATGGCAAAAAATTGCAATCCCCCCCAAAGTAACAATTTCGCTTTAAAATGGCCAAAAGTTGAAATACCCCCCAAAGGAACAATTTCGCCTCAAAATGAAAAAAAATTGCAATACCCCCCCAAAGGAACAATTTCGCTTCAAAATGCCAAAAAGTTGAAATACCCCCCGAAAGGAACAATTTCGCTTCAAAATGGCCAAAAGTTGCAATACCGCCCTAAAGGAACAATTTCGCTTCAAAATGGCCAAAAGTTGCAATACCCCCCCAAAGGAACAATTTCGCCTCAAAATGCCGAAAAGTTGCAATACCCCCCGAAAGGAACAATTTCGCTTCAAAATGGCCAAAAGTTGCAATGCCCCCCCCAAAGGAATAATTTCGCCTCAAAATGGCAAAAAATTGCAATACCCCCCCAAAGGAACAATTTCGCCTCTAAATGCCGAAAAGTTGCAATACCCCCCCAAAGGAACAATTTCGCCTCAAAATGCCGATAAGTTGCAATACCCCCCGAAAGGAACAATTTCGCTTCAAAATGGCCAAAAGTTGCAATACCCCACGAAAGGAACAATTTCACCTCAAAATGGCAAAAAATTGCAATACCCCCCCAAAGGAACAATTTCGCTTCAAAATGGCCAAAAGTTGCAATACCCCCCCAAAGGAACAATTTCGCCTCAAAATTGCAAAAAATTGCAATACCCCCCCAAAGGAACAATTTCGCTTCAAAATGGCAAAAAATTGCAATACCCCCCAAAGGAACAATTTCGCTTCAAAATGCCGAAAAGTTGAAATACCCCCCGAAAGGAGCAATTTCGCTTCAAAATGGCCAAAAGTTGCAATACCCCCCTAAAGGAACAATTTCGCTTCAAAATGGCCAAAAGTTGCAATACCCCCCCGAAAGGAACAATTTCGCTTCAAAATGGCCAAAAGTTGCAATGCCCCCCCAAAGGAACAATTTCGCCTCAAAATGGCAAAAAATTGCAATACCCCCCCAAAGGAACAATTTCGCCTCTAAATGCCGAAAAGTTGCAATACCCCCCCAAAGGAACAATTTCGCCTCAAAATGCCGAAAAGTTGCAATACCCCCCGAAAGGAACAATTTCGCTTCAAAATGGCCAAAAGTTGCAATACCCCCCGAAAGGAACAATTTCGCCTCAAAATGGCAAAAAATTGCAATACCCCCCCAAAGGAACAATTTCGCTTCAAAATGGCCAAAAGTTGCAATACCCCCCCAAAGGAACAATTTCGCTTCAAAATGGCAAAAAAATGCAATACCCCCCAAAGGAACAATTTCGCTTCAAAATGCCGAAAAGTTGAAATACCCCCCGAAAGGAGCAATTTCGCTTCAAAATGGCCAAAAGTTGCAATACCCCCCTAAAGGAACAATTTCGCTTCAAAATGGCCAAAAGTTGCAATACCCCCCCAAAGGAACAATTTCGCTTCAAAATGGCAAAAAAATGCAATACCCCCCAAAGGAACAATTTCGCTTCAAAATGCCGAAAAGTTGAAATACCCCCCGAAAGGAGCAATTTCGCTTCAAAATGGCCAAAAGTTGCAATACCCCCTTAAAGGAACAATTTCGCTTCAAAATGCCGAAAAGTTGCAATACCCCCCGAAAGGAACAATTTCGCTTCAAAATGGCCAAAAGTTGCAATGCCCCCCCAAAGGAACAATTTCGCCTCAAAATGGCAAAAAATTGCAATACCCCCCCAAAGGAACAATTTCGCCTCTAAATGCCGAAAAGATGCAATACCCCCCCAAAGGAACAATTTCGCTTCAAAATGGCCAAAAGTTGCAATACCCCCCGAAAGGAACAATTTCGCCTCAAAATGGCAAAAAATTGCAATACCCCCCCAAAGGAACAATTTTGCTTCAAAATGGCCAAAAGTTGCAATACCCCC
This sequence comes from Anomaloglossus baeobatrachus, assembly GCF_048569485.1. Lineage (NCBI taxonomy): Eukaryota > Metazoa > Chordata > Amphibia > Anura > Aromobatidae > Anomaloglossus > Anomaloglossus baeobatrachus. The sequence continues at coordinate 502,226 of NW_027441880.1, forward strand.
CCAAAGGAACAATTTTGCCTCAAAATGGCAAAAAATTGCAATACCCGCCCCAAAGAAACAATTTCGCCTCAAAATGGCAAAAAATTGCAATACCCCCCAAAGGAACAATTTCGCTTCAAAATGCCGAAAAGTTGAAATAGCCCCCGAAAGGAACAATTTCGCTTCAAAATGGCCAAAAGTTGCAATACCCCCCCAAAGGAACAATTTCGCTTCAAAATGGCCAAAAGTTGCAATACCCCCCCAAAGGAACAATTTCGCCTCAAAATGCCGAAAAGTTGCAATACCCCCCGAAAGGAACAATTTCGCTTCAAAATGGCCAAAAGTTGCAATGCCCCCCCAAAGGAACAATTTCGCCTCAAAATGGCAAAAAATTGCAATACCCCACCAAAGGAACAATTTCGCCTCAAAATGCCGAAAAGTTGCAATACCCCCCAAAGGAACAATTTCGCCTCAAAAGGCCGAAAAGTTGCAATACCCCCCCGAAAGGAACAATTTCGCCTCAAAATGGCAAAAAATTGCAATACCCCCCCAAAGGAACAATTTTGCTTCAAAATGGCCAAAAGTTGCAATACCCCCCCAAAGGAACAATTTTGCCTCAAAATGGCAAAAAATTGCAATACCCGCCCCAAAGAAACAATTTCGCCTCAAAATGGCAAAAAATTGCAATACCCCCCAAAGGAACAATTTCGCTTCAAAATGCCGAAAAGTTGAAATAGCCCCCGAAAGGAACAATTTCGCTTCAAAATGGCCAAAAGTTGCAATACCCCCCCAAAGGAACAATTTCGCTTCAAAATGGCCAAAAGTTGCAATACCCCCCCAAAGGAACAATTTCGCCTCAAAATGCCGAAAAGTTGCAATACCCCCCGAAAGGAACAATTTCGCTTCAAAATGGCCAAAAGTTGCAATGCCCCCCAAAGGAACAATTTCGCCTCAAAATGGCAAAAAATTGCAATACCCCACCAAAGGAACAATTTCGCCTCAAAATGCCGAAAAGTTGCAATACCCCCCCAAAGGAACAATTTCGCTTCAAAATGGCCAAAAGTTGCAATACCCCCCCAAAAGAACAATTTCGCCTCAAAATGGCAAAAAATTGCAATACCCCCCAAAGGAACAATTTCGCTTCAAAATGGCCAAAAGTTGCAATACCCCCCCAAAGGAACAATTTCGCCTCAAAATGGAAAACATTGCAATACCCCCCCCAAAGGAACAATTTCGCTTCAAAATGGCCAAAAGTTGCAATAGCCCCCAAAGGAACAATTTCGCCTCAAAATGCCGAAAAGTTGCAATAACCCCCGAAAGGAAAAATTTCGCCTCAAAATGGCCAAAAATTGTAAAACCCCCCCAAAGGAACAATTTCGCTTCAATATGGCCAAAAGTTGCAATACCCCCCCAAAGGAACAATTTCGCCTCAAAATGGCAAAAAATTGCAATACCCCCCAAAGGAACAATTTCGCTTCAAAATGGCCAAAAGTTGCAATACCCCCCAAAGGAACAATTTCGCCTCAAAATGGCAAAAAATTGCAATACCCCCCCAAAGGAACAATTTCGCTTCAAAATGCCGAAAAGTTGAAATACCCCCCAAAAGGAACAATTTCGCCTCAAAATGGCAAAAAACTGCAATACCCCCCAAAGGAACAATTTCGCCTCAAAATGCTGAAAAGTTGCAATACCCCCCGAAAGGAACAATTTCGCTTCAAAATGGCCAAAAGTTGCAATACCCCCCCAAAGGAACAATTTCGCCTCAAAATGGTTAAAAATTGCAATACCCCCTCAAAGGAACAATTTCGCTTCAATATGGCCAAAAGTTGCAATACCCCCCCAAAGGAAAAATTTCGCCTCAAAATGCCGAAAAGTTGCAATACCTCCCGAAAGGAACAATTTCGCTTCAAAATAGCCAAAAGTTGCAATACCCCCCCAAAGGAACAATTTCGCCTCAAAATGGCAAAAAATTGCAATACCCCCCCAAAGGAACAATTTCGCCTCAAAATGCCGAAAAGTTGCAATACCCCCCCCCAAAGGAACAATTTCGCTTCAAAATGGCCAAAAGTTGTAATACCCCCCCAAAGGAACAATTTCGCCTCAAAATGCCGAAAAGTTGCAATACCCCCCGAAAGGAACAATTTCGCTTCAAAATGGCCAAAAGTTGCAATACCCCCCAAAGGAACAATTTCGCCTCAAAATGGCAAAAAATTGCAATACCCCCCCAAAGGAACAATTTCGCTTCAAAATGCCGAAAAGTTGAAATACCCCCCGAAAGGAACAATTTCGCCTCAAAATGGCAAAAAACTGCAATACCCCCCAAAGGAACAATTTCGCCTCAAAATGCTGAAAAGTTGCAATACCCCCCGAAAGGAACAATTTCGCTTCAAAATGGCCAAAAGTTGCAATACCCCCCCAAAGGAACAATTTCGCCTCAAAATGGTTAAAAATTGCAATACCCCCTCAAAGGAACAATTTCGCTTCAATATGGCCAAAAGTTGCAATACCCCCCCAAAGGAAAAATTTCGCCTCAAAATGCCGAAAAGTTGCAATACCTCCCGAAAGGAACAATTTCGCTTCAAAATGGCCAAAAGTTGCAATACCCCCCCAAAGGAACAATTTCGCCTCAAAATGGCAAAAAATTGCAATACCCCCCCAAAGGAACAATTTCGCCTCAAAATGCCGAAAAGTTGCAATACCCCCCCCAAAGGAACAATTTCGCTTCAAAATGGCCAAAAGTTGTAATACCCCCCCAAAGGAACAATTTCGCCTCAAAATGCCGAAAAGTTGCAATACCCCCCGAAAGGAACAATTTCGCTTTAAAATGGCCAAAAGTTGCAATACCCCCCCAAAGGAACAATTTCGCCTCAAAATGGCAAAAAATTGCAATACCCCCCCAAAGGAACAATTTCGCCTCAAAATGCCGAAAAGTTGCAATACCCCCCCCAAAGGAACAATTTCGCTTCAAAATGGCCAAAAGTTGTAATACCCCCCCAAAGGAACAATTTCGCCTCAAAATGCCGAAAAGTTGCAATACCCCCCGAAAGGAACAATTTCGCTTTAAAATGGCCAAAAGTTGCAATACCCCCCCAAAGGAACAATTTCGCCTCAAAATGAAAAAAAATTGCAATACCCCCCCCAAAGGAACAATTTCGCTTCAAAATGCCGAAAAGTTGCAATACCCCCCCAAAGGTACAATTTCGCTTCAAAATGGCCAAAAGTTGCAATACCCCCCCAAAGGAACAATTTCGCCTCAAAATGCCGAAAAGTTGCAATACCCCCCGAAAGGAACAATTTCGCTTCAAAATGGCCAAAAGTTGCAATACCCCCCCAAAGGAACAATTTCGCCTCAAAATGGCAAAAAATTGCAATACCCCCCCAAAGGAATAATTTCGCTTCAAAATGGCCAAAAGCTGCAATACCCCCCCAAAGGAACAATTTCGCCTCAAAATGGTTAAAAATTGCAATACCCCCCCAAAGGAACAATTTCGCTTCAATATGGCCAAAAGTTGCAATACCCCCCCAAAGGAACAATTTCGCTTCAAAATGGCCAAAAGTTGCAATACCCCCCCAAAGGAACAATTTCGCCTCAAAATGCCGAAAAGTTGCAATACCCCCCGAAAGGAACAATTTCGCTTCAAAATGGCCAAAAGTTGCAATGCCCCCCCAAAGGAACAATTTCGCCTCAAAATGGCAAAAAATTGCAATACCCCCCCAAAGGAACAATTTCGCCTCAAAATGCCGAAAAGTTGCAATACCCCCCCAAAGGAACAATTTCGCTTCAAAATGGCCAAAAGTTGCAATACCCCCCCAAAAGAACAATTTCGCCTCAAAATGGCAAAAAATTGCAATCCCCCCCAAAGGAACAATTTCGCTTTAAAATGGCCAAAAGTTGCAATACCCCCCCCAAGGAACAATTTCGCCTCAAAATGGCAAAAAATTGCAATACCCCCCCAAAGGAACAATTTCGCTTCAAAATGGCCAAAAGTTGCAATACCCCCCCAAAGGAACAATTTCGCCTCAAAATGGAAAACATTGCAATACCCCCCCCAAAGGAACAATTTCGCTTCAAAATGGCCAAAAGTTGCAATAGCCCCCAAAGGAACAATTTCGCCTCAAAATGCCGAAAAGTTGCAATAACTCCCGAAAGGAAAAATTTCGCCTCAAAATGGCCAAAAATTGTAAAACCCCCCCAAAGGAACAATTTCGCTTCAATATGGCCAAAAGTTGCAATACCCGCCCAAAGGAACAATTTCGCCTCAAAATGGCAAAAAATTGCAATACCCCCAAAGGAACAATTTCGCTTCAAAATGGCCAAAAGTTGCAATACCCCCCAAAGGAACAATTTCGCCTCAAAATGGCAAAAAATTGCAATACCCCCCCAAAGGAACAATTTCGCTTCAAAATGCCGAAAAGTTGAAATACCCCCCGAAAGGAACAATTTCGCCTCAAAATGGCAAAAAACTGCAATACCCCCCAAAGGAACAATTTCGCCTCAAAATGCTGAAAAGTTGCAATACCCCCCGAAAGGAACAATTTCGCTTCAAAATGGCCAAAAGTTGCAATACCCCCCCAAAGGAACAATTTCGCCTCAAAATGGTTAAAAATTGCAATACCCCCTCAAAGGAACAATTTCGCTTCAATATGGCCAAAAGTTGCAATACCCCCCCAAAGGAAAAATTTCGCCTCAAAATGCCGAAAAGTTGCAATACCTCCCGAAAGGAACAATTTCGCTTCAAAATGGCCAAAAGTTGCAATACCCCCCCAAAGGAACAATTTCGCCTCAAAATGGCAAAAAATTGCAATACCCCCCCAAAGGAACAATTTCGCCTCAAAATGCCGAAAAGTTGCAATACCCCCCCCAAAGGAACAATTTCGCTTCAAAATGGCCAAAAGTTGTAATACCCCCCCAAAGGAACAATTTCGCCTCAAAATGCCGAAAAGTTGCAATACCCCCCGAAAGGAACAATTTCGCTTTAAAATGGCCAAAAGTTGCAATACCCCCCCAAAGGAACAATTTCGCCTCAAAATGAAAAAAAATTGCAATACCCCCCCCAAAGGAACAATTTCGCTTCAAAATGCCGAAAAGTTGCAATACCCCCCCAAAGGTACAATTTCGCTTCAAAATGGCCAAAAGTTGCAATACCCCCCCAAAGGAACAATTTCGCCTCAAAATGCCGAAAAGTTGCAATACCCCCCGAAAGGAACAATTTCGCTTCAAAATGGCCAAAAGTTGCAATACCCCCCCAAAGGAACAATTTCGCCTCAAAATGGCAAAAAATTGCAATACCCCCCCAAAGGAATAATTTCGCTTCAAAATGGCCAAAAGCTGCAATACCCCCCCAAAGGAACAATTTCGCCTCAAAATGGTTAAAAATTGCAATACCCCCCCAAAGGAACAATTTCGCTTCAATATGGCCAAAAGTTGCAATACCCCCCCAAAGGAACAATTTCGCCTCAAAATGCCGAAAAGTTGCAATACCCCCCGAAAGGAACAATTTCGCTTCAATATGGCCAAAAGTTGCAATACCCCCCCAAAGGAACAATTTCGCCTCAAAATGGCAAAAAATTGCAATACCCCCCCAAAGGAACAATTTCGCTTCAAAATGGCCAAAAGTTGCAATACCCCCCCAAAGGAACAATTTCGCCTCAAAATGGCAAAAAATTGCAATACCCCCCCAAAGGAACAATTTCGCCTCAAAATGCCGAAAAGTTGCAATACCCCCCCAAAGGAAAAATTTCGCTTCAAAATGGCCAAAAGTTGCAATACCCCCCCAAAGGAACAATTTCGCCTCAAAATGGCAAAAAATTGCAATACCCCCCCAAAGGAACAATTTCGCTTCAAAATGGCCAAAAGTTGCAATACCCCCCCCAAAGGAACAATTTCGCCTCAAAATGGCAAAAAATTGCAATACCCCCCCAAAGCAACAATTTCGTTTCAAAATGGCCAAAAGTTGCAATACCCCCCCAAAGGAACAATTTCGCCTCAAAATGCCAAAAAGTTGCAATACCCTCCCAAAGGAACAATTTTGCTTCAAAATGGCCAAAAGTTGCAATACCCCCCCAAAGGAACAATTTCGCCTCAAAATGCCTAAAAGTTGCAATACCCCCCCAAAGGAACAATTTCGCTTCAAAATGGCCAAAAGTTGCAATACCCCCCCAAAGGAACAATTTCGCCTCAAAATGCCGAAAAGTTGCAATACCCCCGAAAGGAACAATTTCGCTTCAAAATGGGCAAAAGTTGCAATGCCCCCCCAAAGGAACAATTTCGCCTCAAAATGGCAAAAAATTGCAATACCCCTCCAAAGGAACAATTTCGCCTCAAAATGCCGAAAAGTTGCAATACCCCCCTAAAGGAACAATTTCGCTTCAAAATGGCCAAAAGTTGCAATACCCCCCCAAAGGAACAATTTCGCCTCAAAATGGCAAAAAATTGCAATACCCCCCCAAAGGAATAATTTCGCTTCAAAATGGCCAAAAGTTGCAATACCCCCCCAAAGGAACAATTTCGCCTCAAAATGGAAAAAATTGCAATACCCCCCCAAAGGAACAATTTCGCTTCAAAATGGCCAAAAGTTGCAATAGCCCCCAAAGGAACAATTTCGCCTCAAAATGCCGAAAAGTTGCAATACCCCCCGAAAGGAAAAATTTCGCCTCAAAATGGCCAAAAATTGTAAAACCCCCCCAAAGGAACAATTTCGCTTCAATATGGCCAAAAGTTGCAATACCCCCCCAAAGGAACAATTTCGCCTCAAAATGGCAAAAAATTGCAATACCCCCCAAAGGAACAATTTCGCTTCAAAATGGCCAAAAGTTGCAATACCCCCCAAAGGAACAATTTCGCCTCAAAATGGCAAAAAAGTGCAATACCCCCCCAAGGGAACAATTTCGCTTCAAAATGCCGAAAAGTTGAAATACCCCCCGAAAGGTACAATTTCGCTTCAAAATGGCCAAAAGTTGACAAACCCCCCCAAAGGAACAATTTCGCCTCAAAATGGAAAAAAATTGCAATACCCCCCAAAGGAACAATTTCGCCTCAAAATGACGAAAAGTTGCAATACCCCCCCAAAGGAACAATTTCGCCTCAAAATGGCAAGAAATTGCAATACCCCCCAAAGGAACAATTTCGCCTCAAAATGCTGAAAAGTTGCAATACCCCCCAAAAGGAACAATTTCGCTTCAAAATGGCCAAAAGTTGCAATACCCCCCCAAAGGAAAAATTTCGCCTCAAAATGCCGAAAAGTTGCAATACCCCCCGAAAGCAACAATTTCGCTTCAAAAAGGCCAAAAGTTGCAATACCCCCCAAAGGAACAATTTCGCCTCAAAATGGCAAAAAATTGCAATACCCCCCCAAAGGAACAATTTCGCCTCAAAATGCCGAAAAGTTGCAATACCCCCCCAAAGGAACAATTTCGCTTCAAAATGGCCAAAAGTTGCAATACCCCCCCAAAGGAACAATTTCGCCTCAAAATGCCGAAAAGTTGCAATACCCCCCGAAAGGAACAATTTCGCTTCAAAATGGCCAAAAGTTGCAATACCCCCCCAAAGGAAAAATTTCGCCTCAAAATGCCGAAAAGTTGCAATACCCCCCGAAAGGAACAATTTCGCTTCAAAATGGCCAAAAGTTGCAATACCCCCCCAAAGGAACAATTTCGCCTCAAAATGCCGAAAAGTTGCAATACCCTCCGAAAGGAACAATTTCGCTTCAAAATGGCCAAAAGTTGCAATACCCCCCCAAAGGAAAAATTTCGCCTCAAAATGCCGAAAAGTTGCAATACCCCCCGAAAGGAACAATTTCGCTTCAAAATGGCCAAAAGTTGCAATACCCCCCCAAAGGAACAATTTCGCTTCAAAATGGCCAAAAGTTGCAATACCCCCCCAAAGGAACAATTTCGCCTCAAAATGCCGAAAAGTTGCAATACCCCCGAAAGGAACAATTTCGCCTCAAAATGCCGAAAAGTTGCAATACCCCCCCAAAGGAACAATTTCGCTTCAAAATGGCCAAAAGTTGCAATACCCCCCCCAAAGGAACAATTTTGCCTCAAAATGGCAAAAAATTGCAATCCCCCCCAAAGGAACAATTTCGCTTTAAAATGGCCAAAAGTTGCAATAGCCCCCCAAAGGAACAATTTCGCCTCAAAATGAAAAAAAATTGCAATACCCCCCCCCAAAGGAACAATTTCGCTTCAAAATGCCGAAAAGTTGCAATACCCCCCGAAAGGAACAATTTCGCTTCAAAATGGCCAAAAGTTGCAATACCCCCCAAAAGGAACAATTTCGCCTCAAAATGGCAAAAAATTGCAATACCCCCCCAAAGGAACAATTTCGCTTCAAAATGGCCAAAAGTTGCAATACCCCCCCCAAAGGAACAATTTCGCCTCAAAATGGCAAAAAATTGCAATTCCCCCCCAAAGGAACAATTTCGCTTCAAAATGGCCAAAAGTTGCAATACCCCCCGAAAGGAACAATTTCGCTTCAAAATGGCCAAAAGTTGCAATGCCCCCCAAAGGATCAATTTCGCCTCAAAATGGCAAAAAATTGCAATACCCCCCCAAAGGAACAATTTCGCCTCAAAATGCCGAAAAGTTGCAATACCCCCCCAAAGGAACAGTTTCGCTTCAAAATGGCCAAAAGCTGCAATACCCCCCCAAAGGAACAATTTCGCCTCAAAATGGCAAAAAATTGAAATACCCCCCCAAAGGAACAATTTCGCCTCAAAATGGTTAAAAATTGCAATACCCCCCCAAAGGAACAATTTCGCTTCAATATGGCCAAAAGTTGCATTACCCCCCCAAAGGAACAATTTCGCCTCAAAATGGCAAAAAATTGCAATACCCCCCCAAAGGAACAATTTCGCTTCAAAATGGCCAAAAGTTGCAATACCCCCCCAAAGGAACAATTTCGCCTCAAAATGGAAAAAATTGCAATACCCCCCCAACGGAACAATTTCGCTTCAAAATGCCAAAAGTTGCAATACCCCCCAAAGGAACAATTTCGCCTCAAAATGGAAAAAAATTGCAATACCCCCCCAAAGGAACAATTTCGCCTCAAAATGCCGAAAAGTTGCAATACCCCCCCAAAGGAACAATTTCGCCTCAAAATGGCAAAAAATTGCAATACCCCCCAAAGGAACAATTTCGCCTCAAAATGCTGAAAAGTTGCAATACCCCCCAAAAGGAACAATTTCGCTTCAAAATGGCCAAAAGTTGCAATACCCCCCCAAAGGAAAAATTTCGCCTCAAAATGCCGAAATGTTGCAATACCCCCCGAAAGGAACAATTTCGCTTCAAAATGGCCAAAAGTTGCAATACCCCCCCAAAGGAACAATTTCGCCTCAAAATGGCAAAAAATTGCAATACCCCCCCAAAGGAACAATTTTGCCTCAAAATGCCGAAAAGTTGCAATACCCCCCCAAAGGAACAATTTCGCTTCAAAATGGCCAAAAGTTGCAATACCCCCCAAAGGAACAATTTCGCCTCAAAATGCCGAAAAGTTGCAATACCCCCCGAAAGGAACAATTTCGCTTCAAAATGGCCAAAAGTTGCAATACCCCCCAAAGGAAAAATTTCGCCTCAAAATGCCGAAAAGTTGCAATACCCCCCGAAAGGAACAATTTCGCTTCAAAATGGCCAAAAGTTGCAATACCCCCCCAAAGGAACAATTTCGCTTCAAAATGGCCAAAAGTTGCAATACCCCCCCAAAGGAACAATTTCGCCTCAAAATGCCGAAAAGTTGCAATACCCCCCGAAAGGAACAATTTCGCTTCAAAATGGCCAAAAGTTGCAATACCCCCCCAAAGGAACAATTTCGCTTCAAAATGGCCAAAAGTTGCAATACCCCCCCAAAGGAACAATTTCGCCTCAAAATGCCGAAAAGTTGCAATACCCCCGAAAGGAACAATTTCGCCTCAAAATGCCGAAAAGTTGCAATACCCCCCCAAAGGAACAATTTCGCTTCAAAATGGCCAAAAGTTGCAATACCCCCCCCAAAGGAACAATTTTGCCTCAAAATGGCAAAAAATTGCAATCCCCCCCAAAGGAACAATTTCGCTTTAAAATGGCCAAAAGTTGCAATAGCCCCCCAAAGGAACAATTTCGCTTCAAAATGCCGAAAAGTTGCAATACCCCCCAAAAGGAACAATTTCGCTTCAAAATGGCCAAAAGTTGCAATACCCCCCCAAAGGAACAATTTCGCCTCAAAATGCCGAAAAGTTGCAATACCCCCCGAAAGGAACAATTTCGCTTCAAAATGGCCAAAAGTTGCAATACCCCCCAAAAGGAACAATTTCGCCTCAAAATGGCAAAAAATTGCAATACCCCCCCAAAGGAACAATTTCGCTTCAAAATGGCCAAAAGTTGCAATACCCCCCCCAAAGGAACAATTTCGCCTCAAAATGGCAAAAAATTGCAATTCCCCCCCAAAGGAACCATTTCGCTTCAAAATGGCCAAAAGTTGCAATACCCCCCGAAAGGAACAATTTCGCTTCAAAATGGCCAAAAGTTGCAATGCCCCCCAAAGGATCAATTTCGCCTCAAAATGGCAAAAAATTGCAATACCCCCCCAAAGGAACAATTTCGCCTCAAAATGCCGAAAAGTTGCAATACCCCCCCAAAGGAACAGTTTCGCTTCAAAATGGCCAAAAGCTGCAATACCCCCCCAAAGGAACAATTTCGCCTCAAAATGGCAAAAAATTGAAATACCCCCCCAAAGGAACAATTTCGCCTCAAAATGGTTAAAAATTGCAATACCCCCCCAAAGGAACAATTTCGCTTCAATATGGCCAAAAGTTGCATTACCCCCCCAAAGGAACAATTTCGCCTCAAAATGGCAAAAAATTGCAATACCCCCCCAAAGGAACAATTTCGCTTCAAAATGGCCAAAAGTTGCAATACCCCCCCAAAGGAACAATTTCGCCTCAAAATGGAAAAAATTGCAATACCCCCCCAAAGGAACAATTTCGCTTCAAAATGCCAAAAGTTGCAATACCCCCCAAAGGAACAATTTCGCCTCAAAATGGAAAAAAATTGCAATACCCCCCCAAAGGAACAATTTCGCCTCAAAATGCCGAAAAGTTGCAATACCCCCCCAAAGGAACAATTTCGCCTCAAAATGGCAAAAAATTGCAATACCCCCCAAAGGAACAATTTCGCCTCAAAATGCTGAAAAGTTGCAATACCCCCCAAAAGGAACAATTTCGCTTCAAAATGGCCAAAAGTTGCAATACCCCCCCAAAGGAAAAATTTCGCCTCAAAATGCCGAAAAGTTGCAATACCCCCCGAAAGGAACAATTTCGCTTCAAAATGGCCAAAAGTTGCAATACCCCCCAAAGGAAAAATTTCGCCTCAAAATGCCGAAAAGTTGCAATACCCCCCGAAAGGAACAATTTCGCTTCAAAATGGCCAAAAGTTGCAATACCCCCCCAAAGGAACAATTTCGCTTCAAAATGGCCAAAAGTTGCAATACCCCCCCAAAGGAACAATTTCGCCTCAAAATGCCGAAAAGTTGCAATACCCCCCGAAAGGAACAATTTCGCTTCAAAATGGCCAAAAGTTGCAATGCCCCCCCAAAGGATCAATTTCGCCTCAAAATGGCAAAAAATTGCAATACCCCCCCAAAGGAACAATTTCGCCTCAAAATGCCGAAAAGTTGCAATACCCCCCCAAAGGAACAATTTCGCTTCAAAATGGCCAAAAGTTGCAATACCCCCCCAAAGGAACAATTTCGCTTCAAAATGGCCAAAAGTTGCAATACCCCCCCAAAGGAACAATTTCGCCTCAAAATGCCGAAAAGTTGCAATACCCCCCGAAAGGAACAATTTCGCTTCAAAATGGCCAAAAGTTGCAATGCCCCCCCAAAGGATCAATTTCGCCTCAAAATGGCAAAAAATTGCAATACCCCCCCAAAGGAACAATTTCGCCTCAAAATGCCGAAAAGTTGCAATACCCCCCCAAAGGAACAATTTCGCTTCAAAATGGCCAAAAGCTGCAATACCCCCCCAAAGGAACAATTTCGCCTCAAAATGGCAAAAAATTGAAATACCCCCCCAAAGGAACAATTTCGCCTCAAAATGGTTAAAAATTGCAATACCCCCCCAAAGGAACAATTTCGCTTCAATATGGCCAAAAGTTGCATTACCCCCCCAAAGGAACAATTTCGCCTCAAAATGCCGAAAAGTTGCAATACCCCCCGAAAGGAACAATTTCGCTTCAATATGGCCAAAAGTTGCAATACCCCCCCAAAGGAACAATTTCGCCTCAAAATGAAAAAAAATTGCAATACCCCCCCCAAAGGAACAATTTCGCTTCAAAATGCCGAAAAGTTGCAATACCCCCCCAAAGAAAAAATTTCGCTTCAAAATGGCCAAAAGTTGCAATACCCCCCGAAAGGAACAATTTCGCTTCAAAATGGCCAAAAGTTGCAATACCCCCCCAAAGGAACAATTTCGCCTCAAAATGGCAAAAAATTGCAATACACCCCCAAAGGAACAATTTCGCCTCAAAATGCCGAAAAGTTGCAATACCCCCCCAAAGAAAAAATTTCGCTTCAAAATGGCCAAAAATTGCAATACCCCTCCAAAGGAACAATTTCGCTTCAAAATGGCAAAAAATTGCAATACCCCCCCAAAGCAACAATTTCGTTTCAAAATGGCCAAAAGTTGCAATACCCCCCCAAAGGAACAATTTCGCCTCAAAATGCCGAAAAGTTGCAATACCCCCCGAAAGGAACAATTTCGCTTCAAAATGGCCAAAAGTTGCAATACCCCCCCAAAGGAACAATTTCGCTTCAAAATGGCCAAAAGTTGCAATGCCCCCCCAAAGGAACAATTTCGCCTCAAAATGGCAAAAAATTGCAATACCCCCCCAAAGGAACAATTTCGCTTTAAAATGGCCAAAAGTTGCAATACCCCCCCAAAGGAACAATTTCGCCTCAAAATGAAAAAAAATTGCAATACCCCCCCAAAGCAACAATTTCGCTTCAAAATGGCCAAAAGTTGCAATACCCCCCCAAAGGAACAATTTCGCCTCAAAATGCTGAAAAGTTGCAATCCCCCCCAAAGGAACAATTTCGCTTTAAAATGGCCAAAAGTTGCAATACCCCCCCAAAGGAACAATTTCGCCTCAAAATGCCGAAAAGTTGCAATACCCCCCAAAAGAAAAAATTTCGCTTCAAAATGGCCAAAAGTTGCAATACACCCCGAAAGGAACAATTTCGCTTCAAAATGGCCAAAAGTTGCAATACCCCCCCAAAGGAACAATTTCGCCTCAAAATGGCAAAAAATTGCAATACCCCCCCAAAGCAACAATTTCGTTTCAAAATGGCCAAAAGTTGCAATACCCCCCAAAGGAACAATTTCGCCTCAAAATGCCGAAAAGTTGCAATACCCCCCCAAAGGAACAATTTCGCTTCAAAATGGCCAAAAGTTGCAATACCCCCCCAAAGGAACAATTTCGCCTCAAAATGCCGAAAAGTTGCAATACCCCCCCAAAGGAACAATTTCACTTCAAAATGGCCAAAAGTTGCAATGCCCCCCCAAAGGAACAATTTCGCCTCAAAATGGCAAAAAATTGCAATACCCCTCCAAAGGAACAATTTCGTCTCAAAATGCCGAAAAGTTGCAATACCCCCCCAAAGGAACAATTTCGCTTCAAAATGGCCAAAAGTTGCAATACCCCCCCAAAGGAACAATTTTGCCTCAAAATGCCGAAAAGTTGCAATACCCCCCCAAAGGAACAATTTCGCTTTAAAATGGCCAAAAGTTGCAATACCGCCCAAAGGAACAATTTCGCCTCAAAATGAAAAAAAATTGCAATACCCCCCCAAAGGAACAATTTCGCTTTAAAATGCCGAAAAGTTGCAATACCCCCCCAAAGGTACAATTTCGCTTCAAAATGGCCAAAAGTTGCAATACCCCCCAAAAGGAACAATTTCGCCTCAAAATGCCGAAAAGTTGCAATACCCCCCGAAAGGAACAATTTCGTTTTAAAATGGCCAAAAGTTGCAATACCCCCCGAAAGGAACAATTTCGCCTCAAAATGGCAAAAAATTGCAATACCCCCCCAAAGGAACAATTTCGCTTCAAAATGGCCAAAAGTTGCAATACCCCCCCAAAGGAACAATTTCACCTCAAAATGGAAAAAATTGCAATACCCCCCAAAGGAACAATTTCGCTTCAAAATGGCCAAAAGTTGCAATAGCCCCCAAAGGAACAATTTCGCCTCAAAATGCCGAAAAGTTTCAATACCCCTGAAAGGAAAAATTTCGCCTCAAAATGGCCAAAAATTGTAAAACCCCCCCAAAGGAACAATTTCGCTACAATATGGCCAAAAGTTGCAATACCCCCCCAAAGGAACAATTTCGCCTCAAAATGCTGAAAAGTTGCAATCCCCCCCAAAGGAACAATTTCGCTTTAAAATGGCCAAAAGTTGCAATACCCCCCCAAAGGAACAATTTCGCCTCAAAATGCCGAAAAGTTGCAATACCCCCCAAAAGAAAAAATTTCGCTTCAAAATGGCCAAAAGTTGCAATACACCCCGAAAGGAACAATTTCGCTTCAAAATGGCCAAAAGTTGCAATACCCCCCCAAAGGAACAATTTCGCCTCAAAATGGCAAAAAATTGCAATACCCCCCCAAAGCAACAATTTCGTTTCAAAATGGCCAAAAGTTGCAATACCCCCCAAAGGAACAATTTCGCCTCAAAATGCCGAAAAGTTGCAATACCCCCCCAAAGGAACAATTTCGCTTCAAAATGGCCAAAAGTTGCAATACCCCCCCAAAGGAACAATTTCGCCTCAAAATGCCGAAAAGTTGCAATACCCCCCCAAAGGAACAATTTCACTTCAAAATGGCCAAAAGTTGCAATGCCCCCCCAAAGGAACAATTTCGCCTCAAAATGGCAAAAAATTGCAATACCCCTCCAAAGGAACAATTTCGTCTCAAAATGCCGAAAAGTTGCAATACCCCCCCAAAGGAACAATTTCGCTTCAAAATGGCCAAAAGTTGCAATACCCCCCCAAAGGAACAATTTTGCCTCAAAATGCCGAAAAGTTGCAATACCCCCCCAAAGGAACAATTTCGCTTTAAAATGGCCAAAAGTTGCAATACCCCCCCAAAGGAACAATTTCGCCTCAAAATGAAAAAAAATTGCAATACCCCCCCAAAGGAACAATTTCGCTTTAAAATGCCGAAAAGTTGCAATACCCCCCCAAAGGTACAATTTCGCTTCAAAATGGCCAAAAGTTGCAATACCCCCCAAAAGGAACAATTTCGCCTCAAAATGCCGAAAAGTTGCAATACCCCCCGAAAGGAACAATTTCGTTTTAAAATGGCCAAAAGTTGCAATACCCCCCGAAAGGAACAATTTCGCCTCAAAATGGCAAAAAATTGCAATACCCCCCCAAAGGAACAATTTCGCTTCAAAATGGCCAAAAGTTGCAATACCCCCCCAAAGGAACAATTTCACCTCAAAATGGAAAAAATTGCAATACCCCCCAAAGGAACAATTTCGCTTCAAAATGGCCAAAAGTTGCAATAGCCCCCAAAGGAACAATTTCGCCTCAAAATGCCGAAAAGTTTCAATACCCCTGAAAGGAAAAATTTCGCCTCAAAATGGCCAAAAATTGTAAAACCCCCCCAAAGGAACAATTTCGCTACAATATGGCCAAAAGTTGCAATACCCCCCCAAAGGAACAATTTCGCTTCAAAATGGCCAAAAGTTGCAATACCCCCCAAAGGAACAATTTCGCCTCAAAATGGCAAAAAATTGCAATACCCCTTAAAGGAACAATTTCGCTTCAAAATGCCGAAAAGTTGAAATACCCCCCGAAAGGAACAATTTCGATTCAAAATGGCCAAAAGTTGCAATACCCCCCCAAAGGAACAATTTCGCTTCAAAATGGCCAAAAGTTGCAATACCCCCACAAAGGAACAATTTCGCCTCAAAATGCCGAAAAGTTGCAATACCCCCCGAAAGGAACAATTTCGCTTCAAAATGGCCAAAAGTTGCAATGCCCCCCCAAAGGAACAATTTCGCCTCAAAATGGCAAAAAATTGCAATACCCCCCCAAAGGAACAATTTCGCCTCAAAATGAAAAAAAATTGCAGTACCCCCCCAAAGGAACAATTTCGCTTCAAAATGGCCAGAAGTTGCAATACCCCCCCAAAGGAACAATTTCGCCTCAAAATGGCAAAAAATTGCAATACCCCCCCAAAGGAACAATTTCGCTTCAAAATGGCCAAAAGTTGCAATACCCCCCCAAAGGAACAATTTCGCCTCAAAATGGAAAAAATTGCAATACCCCCCCAAAGGAACAATTTCGCTTCAAAATGGCCAAAAGTTGCAATAGCCCCCAAAGGAACAATTTCGCCTCAAAATGCCGAAAAGTTGCAATACCCCCCGAAAGGAAAAATTTCGCCTCAAAATGGCTAAAAATTGTAAACCCCCCCAAAGGAACAATTTCGCTTCAATATGGCCAAAAGTTGCAATACCCCCCAAGGGAACAATTTCGCCTCAAAATGGCAAAAAATTGCAATACCCCCCCAAAGGAACAATTTCGCTTCAAAATGCCGAAAAGTTGAAATACCCCCCGAAAGGAACAATTTCGCTTCAAAATGGCCAAAAGTTGACAAACCCCCCCAAAGGAACAATTTCGCCTCAAAATGGAAAAAAATTGCAATACCCCCCAAAGGAACAATTTCGCCTCAAAATGCCGAAAAGTTGCAATACCCCCCCAAAGGAACAATTTCGCCTCAAAATGGCAAAAAATTGCAATACCCCCCAAAGGAACAATTTCGCCTCAAAATGCTGAAAAGTTGCAATACCCCCTGAAAGGAACAATTTCGCTTCAAAATGGCCAAAAGTTGCAATACCCCCCCAAAGGAACAATTTCGCCTCAAAATGGTTAAAAATTGCAATACCCCCCCAAAGGAACAATTTCGCCTCAAAATGCCGAAAAGTTGCAATACCCCCCCAAAGGAACAATTTCGCTTCAAAATGGCCAAAAGTTGCAATACCCCCCCAAAGGAACAATTTTGCCTCAAAATGCCGAAAAGTTGCAATACCCCCCCAAAGGAACAATTTCGCTTTAAAATGGCCAAAAGTTGCAATACCCCCCCAAAGGAACAATTTCGCCTCAAAATGAAAAAAAATTGCAATACCCCCCCAAAGGAACAATTTCGCTTTAAAATGCCGAAAAGTTGCAATACCCCCCCAAAGGTACAATTTCGCTTCAAAATGGCCAAAAGTTGCAATACCCCCCAAAAGGAACAATTTCGCCTCAAAATGCCGAAAAGTTGCAATACCCCCCGAAAGGAACAATTTCGTTTTAAAATGGCCAAAAGTTGCAATACCCCCCGAAAGGAACAATTTCGCCTCAAAATGGCAAAAAATTGCAATACCCCCCCAAAGGAACAATTTCGCTTCAAAATGGCCAAAAGTTGCAATACCCCCCCAAAGGAACAATTTCGCCTCAAAATGCCGAAAAGTTGCAATACCCCCCGAAAGGAACAATTTCGCTTCAAAATGGCCAAAAGTTGCAATGCCCCCCCAAAGGATCAATTTCACCTCAAAATGGCAAAAAATTGCAATACCCCCCCAAAGGAACAATTTCGCCTCAAAATGCCGAAAAGTTGCAATACCCCCCCAAAGGAACAATTTCGCTTCAAAATGGCCAAAAGCTGCAATACCCCCCCAAAGGAACAATTTCGCCTCAAAATGGCAAAAAATTGAAATACCCCCCCAAAGGAACAATTTCGCCTCAAAATGGTTAAAAATTGCAATACCCCCCCAAAGGAACAATTTCGCTTCAATATGGCCAAAAGTTGCATTACCCCCCCAAAGGAACAATTTCGCCTCAAAATGCCGAAAAGTTGCAATACCCCCCGAAAGGAACAATTTCGCTTCAATATGGCCAAAAGTTGCAATACCCCCCCAAAGGAACAATTTCGCCTCAAAATGAAAAAAAATTGCAATACCCCCCCCAAAGGAACAATTTCGCTTCAAAATGCCGAAAAGTTGCAATACCCCCCCAAAGAAAAAATTTCGCTTCAAAATGGCCAAAAGTTGCAATACCCCCCGAAAGGAACAATTTCGCTTCAAAATGGCCAAAAGTTGCAATACCCCCCCAAAGGAACAATTTCGCCTCAAAATGGCAAAAAATTGCAATACACCCCCAAAGGAACAATTTCGCCTCAAAATGCCGAAAAGTTGCAATACCCCCCCAAAGAAAAAATTTCGCTTCAAAATGGCCAAAAATTGCAATACCCCTCCAAAGGAACAATTTCGCTTCAAAATGGCAAAAAATTGCAATACCCCCCCAAAGCAACAATTTCGTTTCAAAATGGCCAAAAGTTGCAATACCCCCCCAAAGGAACAATTTCGCCTCAAAATGCCGAAAAGTTGCAATACCCCCCGAAAGGAACAATTTCGCTTCAAAATGGCCAAAAGTTGCAATACCCCCCCAAAGGAACAATTTCGCTTCAAAATGGCCAAAAGTTGCAATGCCCCCCCAAAGGAACAATTTCGCCTCAAAATGGCAAAAAATTGCAATACCCCCCCAAAGGAACAATTTCGCTTTAAAATGGCCAAAAGTTGCAATACCCCCCCAAAGGAACAATTTCGCCTCAAAATGAAAAAAAATTGCAATACCCCCCCAAAGCAACAATTTCGCTTCAAAATGGCCAAAAGTTGCAATACCCCCCCAAAGGAACAATTTCGCCTCAAAATGCTGAAAAGTTGCAATCCCCCCCAAAGGAACAATTTCGCTTTAAAATGGCCAAAAGTTGCAATACCCCCCCAAAGGAACAATTTCGCCTCAAAATGCCGAAAAGTTGCAATACCCCCCAAAAGAAAAAATTTCGCTTCAAAATGGCCAAAAGTTGCAATACACCCCGAAAGGAACAATTTCGCTTCAAAATGGCCAAAAGTTGCAATACCCCCCCAAAGGAACAATTTCGCCTCAAAATGGCAAAAAATTGCAATACCCCCCCAAAGCAACAATTTCGTTTCAAAATGGCCAAAAGTTGCAATACCCCCCAAAGGAACAATTTCGCCTCAAAATGCCGAAAAGTTGCAATACCCCCCCAAAGGAACAATTTCGCTTCAAAATGGCCAAAAGTTGCAATACCCCCCCAAAGGAACAATTTCGCCTCAAAATGCCGAAAAGTTGCAATACCCCCCCAAAGGAACAATTTCACTTCAAAATGGCCAAAAGTTGCAATGCCCCCCCAAAGGAACAATTTCGCCTCAAAATGGCAAAAAATTGCAATACCCCTCCAAAGGAACAATTTCGTCTCAAAATGCCGAAAAGTTGCAATACCCCCCCAAAGGAACAATTTCGCTTCAAAATGGCCAAAAGTTGCAATACCCCCCCAAAGGAACAATTTTGCCTCAAAATGCCGAAAAGTTGCAATACCCCCCCAAAGGAACAATTTCGCTTTAAAATGGCCAAAAGTTGCAATACCCCCCCAAAGGAACAATTTCGCCTCAAAATGAAAAAAAATTGCAATACCCCCCCAAAGGAACAATTTCGCTTTAAAATGCCGAAAAGTTGCAATACCCCCCCAAAGGTACAATTTCGCTTCAAAATGGCCAAAAGTTGCAATACCCCCCAAAAGGAACAATTTCGCCTCAAAATGCCGAAAAGTTGCAATACCCCCCGAAAGGAACAATTTCGTTTTAAAATGGCCAAAAGTTGCAATACCCCCCGAAAGGAACAATTTCGCCTCAAAATGGCAAAAAATTGCAATACCCCCCCAAAGGAACAATTTCGCTTCAAAATGGCCAAAAGTTGCAATACCCCCCCAAAGGAACAATTTCACCTCAAAATGGAAAAAATTGCAATACCCCCCAAAGGAACAATTTCGCTTCAAAATGGCCAAAAGTTGCAATAGCCCCCAAAGGAACAATTTCGCCTCAAAATGCCGAAAAGTTTCAATACCCCTGAAAGGAAAAATTTCGCCTCAAAATGGCCAAAAATTGTAAAACCCCCCCAAAGGAACAATTTCGCTACAATATGGCCAAAAGTTGCAATACCCCCCCAAAGGAACAATTTCGCTTCAAAATGGCCAAAAGTTGCAATACCCCCCAAAGGAACAATTTCGCCTCAAAATGGCAAAAAATTGCAATACCCCTTAAAGGAACAATTTCGCTTCAAAATGCCGAAAAGTTGAAATACCCCCCGAAAGGAACAATTTCGATTCAAAATGGCCAAAAGTTGCAATACCCCCCCAAAGGAACAATTTCGCTTCAAAATGGCCAAAAGTTGCAATACCCCCACAAAGGAACAATTTCGCCTCAAAATGCCGAAAAGTTGCAATACCCCCCGAAAGGAACAATTTCGCTTCAAAATGGCCAAAAGTTGCAATGCCCCCCCAAAGGAACAATTTCGCCTCAAAATGGCAAAAAATTGCAATACCCCCCCAAAGGAACAATTTCGCCTCAAAATGAAAAAAAATTGCAGTACCCCCCCAAAGGAACAATTTCGCTTCAAAATGGCCAGAAGTTGCAATACCCCCCCAAAGGAACAATTTCGCCTCAAAATGGCAAAAAATTGCAATACCCCCCCAAAGGAACAATTTCGCTTCAAAATGGCCAAAAGTTGCAATACCCCCCCAAAGGAACAATTTCGCCTCAAAATGGAAAAAATTGCAATACCCCCCCAAAGGAACAATTTCGCTTCAAAATGGCCAAAAGTTGCAATAGCCCCCAAAGGAACAATTTCGCCTCAAAATGCCGAAAAGTTGCAATACCCCCCGAAAGGAAAAATTTCGCCTCAAAATGGCTAAAAATTGTAAACCCCCCCCAAAGGAACAATTTCGCTTCAATATGGCCAAAAGTTGCAATACCCCCCAAGGGAACAATTTCGCCTCAAAATGGCAAAAAATTGCAATACCCCCCCAAAGGAACAATTTCGCTTCAAAATGCCGAAAAGTTGAAATACCCCCCGAAAGGAACAATTTCGCTTCAAAATGGCCAAAAGTTGACAAACCCCCCCAAAGGAACAATTTCGCCTCAAAATGGCAAAAAATTGCAATACCCCCCAAAGGAACAATTTCGCCTCAAAATGCTGAAAAGTTGCAATACCCCCTGAAAGGAACAATTTCGCTTCAAAATGGCCAAAAGTTGCAATACCCCCCCAAAGGAACAATTTCGCCTCAAAATGGTTAAAAATTGCAATACCCCCCCAAAGGAACAATTTCGCCTCAAAATGCCGAAAAGTTGCAATACCCCCCCAAAGGAACAATTTCGCTTCAAAATGGCCAAAAGTTGCAATACCCCCCCAAAGGAACAATTTTGCCTCAAAATGCCGAAAAGTTGCAATACCCCCCCAAAGGAACAATTTCGCTTTAAAATGGCCAAAAGTTGCAATACCCCCCCAAAGGAACAATTTCGCCTCAAAATGAAAAAAAATTGCAATACCCCCCCAAAGGAACAATTTCGCTTTAAAATGCCGAAAAGTTGCAATACCCCCCCAAAGGTACAATTTCGCTTCAAAATGGCCAAAAGTTGCAATACCCCCCAAAAGGAACAATTTCGCCTCAAAATGCCGAAAAGTTGCAATACCCCCCGAAAGGAACAATTTCGTTTTAAAATGGCCAAAAGTTGCAATACCCCCCGAAAGGAACAATTTCGCCTCAAAATGGCAAAAAATTGCAATACCCCCCCAAAGGAACAATTTCGCTTCAAAATGGCCAAAAGTTGCAATACCCCCCCAAAGGAACAATTTCACCTCAAAATGGAAAAAATTGCAATACCCCCCAAAGGAACAATTTCGCTTCAAAATGGCCAAAAGTTGCAATAGCCCCCAAAGGAACAATTTCGCCTCAAAATGCCGAAAAGTTTCAATACCCCTGAAAGGAAAAATTTCGCCTCAAAATGGCCAAAAATTGTAAAACCCCCCCAAAGGAACAATTTCGCTACAATATGGCCAAAAGTTGCAATACCCCCCCAAAGGAACAATTTCGCTTCAAAATGGCCAAAAGTTGCAATACCCCCCAAAGGAACAATTTCGCCTCAAAATGGCAAAAAATTGCAATACCCCTTAAAGGAACAATTTCGCTTCAAAATGCCGAAAAGTTGAAATACCCCCCGAAAGGAACAATTTCGATTCAAAATGGCCAAAAGTTGCAATACCCCCCCAAAGGAACAATTTCGCTTCAAAATGGCCAAAAGTTGCAATACCCCCACAAAGGAACAATTTCGCCTCAAAATGCCGAAAAGTTGCAATACCCCCTGAAAGGAACAATTTCGCTTCAAAATGGCCAAAAGTTGCAATGCCCCCCCAAAGGAACAATTTCGCCTCAAAATGGCAAAAAATTGCAATACCCCCCCAAAGGAACAATTTCGCCTCAAAATGAAAAAAAATTGCAGTACCCCCCCAAAGGAACAATTTCGCTTCAAAATGGCCAGAAGTTGCAATACCCCCCCAAAGGAACAATTTCGCCTCAAAATGGCAAAAAATTGCAATACCCCCCCAAAGGAACAATTTCGCTTCAAAATGGCCAAAAGTTGCAATACCCCCCCAAAGGAACAATTTCGCCTCAAAATGGAAAAAATTGCAATACCCCCCCAAAGGAACAATTTCGCTTCAAAATGGCCAAAAGTTGCAATAGCCCCCAAAGGAACAATTTCGCCTCAAAATGCCGAAAAGTTGCAATACCCCCCGAAAGGAAAAATTTCGCCTCAAAATGGCTAAAAATTGTAAACCCCCCCCAAAGGAACAATTTCGCTTCAATATGGCCAAAAGTTGCAATACCCCCCAAGGGAACAATTTCGCCTCAAAATGGCAAAAAATTGCAATACCCCCCCAAAGGAACAATTTCGCTTCAAAATGCCGAAAAGTTGAAATACCCCCCGAAAGGAACAATTTCGCTTCAAAATGGCCAAAAGTTGACAAACCCCCCCAAATTAACAATTTCGCCTCAAAATGGAAAAAAATTGCAATACCCCCCAAAGGAACAATTTCGCCTCAAAATGCCGAAAAGTTGCAATACCCCCCCAAAAGGAACAATTTCGCCTCAAAATGGCAAAAAATTGCAATACCCCCCAAAGGAACAATTTCGCCTCAAAATGCTGAAAAGTTGCAATACCCCCCGAAAGGAACAATTTCGCTTCAAAATGGCCAAAAGTTGCAATACCCCCCAAAGGAACAATTTCGCCTCAAAATGGTTAAAAATTGCAATACCCCCCCAAAGGAACAATTTCGCCTCAAAATGCCGAAAAGTTGCAATACCCCCCCAAAGGAACAATTTCGCTTCAAAATGGCCAAAAGTTGCAATACCCCCCGAAAGGAACAATTTCGCTTCAAAATGGCCAAAAGTTGCAATACCCCCCCAAGGAACAATGTCACCTCAAAATGGCAAAAAAATTGCAATACCCCCCCAAAGGAACAATTTCGCCTCAAAATGCCGAAAAGTTGCAATACCCCCCCAAAGGAACAATTTCGCCTCAAAATGCCGAAAAGTTGCAATACCCCCCCAAAGGAACAATTTCGCTTCAAAATGGCCAAAAGTTGCAATACCCCCCCAAAGGAACAATTTCGCCTCAAAATGACGAAAAGTTGCAATACCCCCCGAAAGGAACAATTTCGCTTCAAAATGGCCAAAAGTTGCAATGCCCCCCCAAAGGAACAATTTCGCCTCAAAATGGCAAAAAATTGCAATACCCCTCCAAAGGAACAATTTCGCCTCAAAATGCCGAAAAGTTGCAATACCCCCCCAAAGGAACAATTTCGCTTCAAAATGGCCAAAAGTTGCAATACCCCCCCAAAGGAACAATTTTGCCTCAAAATGGCAAAAAATTGCAATCCCCCCCAAAGGAACAATTTCGCTTCAAAATGCCGAAAAGTTGCAATACCCCCCAAATGTACAATTTCGCTTCAAAATGGCCAAAAGTTGCAATACCCCCCAAAAAGAACAATTTCGCCTCAAAATGCCGAAAAGTTGCAATACCCCCCGAAAGGAACAATTTCGTTTTAAAATGGCCAAAAGTTGCAATACCCCCCGAAAGGAACAATTTCGCCTCAAAATGGCAAAAAATTGCAATATCCCGCCAAAGGAACAATTTCGCTTCAAAATGGCCAAAAGTTGCAATACCCCCCAAAGGAACAATTTCGCCTCAAAATGGCAAAAAATTGCAATACCCCCCAAAGGAACAATTTCGCTTCAAAATGGCCAAAAGTTGCAATACCCCCCCAAAGGAACAATTTCACCTAAAAATGGAAAAAATTGCAATACCCCCCCAAAGGAACAATTTCGCTTCAAAATGGCCAAAAGTTGCAATAGCCCCCAAAGGAACAATTTCGCCTCAAAATGCCGAAAAGTTTCAATACCCCTGAAAGGAAAAATTTCGCCTCAAAATGGCCAAAAATTGTAAAACCCCCCCAAAGGAACAATTTCGCTACAATATGGCCAAAAGTTGCAATACCCCCCCAAAGGAACAATTTCGCTTCAAAATGGCCAAAAGTTGCAATACCCCCCAAAGGAACAATTTCGCCTCAAAATGGCAAAAAATTGCAATACCCCTTAAAGGAACAATTTCGCTTCAAAATGCCGAAAAGTTGAAATACCCCCCAAGGGAACAATTTCGCCTCAAAATGGCAAAAAATTGCAATACCCCCCCAAAGGAACAATTTCGCTTCAAAATGCCGAAAAGTTGAAATACCCCCCGAAAGGAACAATTTCGCTTCAAAATGGCCAAAAGTTGACAAACCCCCCCAAAGGAACAATTTCGCCTCAAAATGGAAAAAAATTGCAATACCCCCCAAAGGAACAATTTCGCCTCAAAATGCCGAAAAGTTGCAATACCCCCCCAAAGGAACAATTTCGCCTCAAAATGGCAAAAAATTGCAATACCCCCCAAAGGAACAATTTCGCCTCAAAATGCTGAAAAGTTGCAATACCCCCCGAAAGGAACAATTTCGCTTCAAAATGGCCAAAAGTTGCAATACCCCCCCAAAGGAACAATTTCGCCTCAAAATGGTTAAAAATTGCAATACCCCCCCAAAGGAACAATTTCGCCTCAAAATGCCGAAAAGTTGCAATACCCCCCCAAAGGAACAATTTCGCTTCAAAATGGCCAAAAGTTGCAATACCCCCCGAAAGGAACAATTTCGCTTCAAAATGGCCAAAAGTTGCAATACCCCCCCAAGGAACAATTTCACCTCAAAATGGCAAAAAAATTGCAATACCCCCCCAAAGGAACAATTTCGCCTCAAAATGCCGAAAAGTTGCAATACCCCCCCAAAGGAACAATTTCGCTTCAAAATGGCCAAAAGTTGCAATACCCCCCAAAGGAACAATTTCGCCTCAAAATGGCAAAAAATTGCAATACCCCCCAAAGGAACAATTTCGCTTCAAAATGGCCAAAAGTTGCAATACCGCCCCAAGGAACAATTTCGCCTCAAAATGCCGAAAAGTTGCAATACCCCCCAAAGGAACAATTTCGCTTCAAAATGGCCAAAAGTTGCAATACCCCCCCAAAGGAACAATTTCGCCTCAAAATGAAAAAAAAATTGCAATACCCCCCCAAAGGAACAATTTTGCTTCAAAATGCCGAAAAGTTGCAATACCCCCCAAAGGTACAATTTCGCTTCAAAATGGCCAAAAGTTGCAATACCCCCCCAAAGGAACAATTTCGCCTCAAAATGGCAAAAAATTGCAATACCCCCCAAAGGAACAATTTCGCTTCAAAATGCCGAAAAGTTGCAATATTCCCCCCAAAGGTACAATTTCATTTCAAAATGGCCAAAAGTTGCAATACCCCCCAAAGGAACAATTTCGCCTCAAAATGGACAAAAAATTGCAATACCCCCCCAAAAGGAACAATTTCGCCTCAAAATGCCGAAAAGTTGCAATACCCCCCAAAAGGAACAATTTCGCTTCAAAATGGCAAAAAATTGCAATACCCCCCCAAAGGAACAATTTCGCTTCAAAATGGCCAAAAGTTGCATTACCCCCCCAAAGGAACAATTTCGCCTCAAAATGGCAAAAAATTGCAATCCCCCCCAAAGGAACAATTTCGCTTTAAAATGGCCAAAAGTTGCAATACCCCCCCAAAGGAACAATTTCGCCTCAAAATGGCAAAAAATTGCAATACCCCCCCAAAGGAACAATTTCGCTTCAAAATGCCAAAAAGTTGACAAACCCCCCCAAAGGAACAATTTCGCCTCAAAATGGAAAAAAATTTCAATACCCCCCAAAGGAACAACTTCGCCTCAAAATGCCGAAAAGTTGCAATACCCCCAAAAGGAACAATTTCGCCTCAAAATGGCAAAAAATTGCAATACCCCCCAAAGGAACAATTTCGCCTCAAAATGCTGAAAAGTTGCAATACCCCCCGAAAGGAACAATTTCGCTTCAAAATGGCCAAAAGTTGCAATACCCCCCCAAAGGAACAATTTCGCCTCAAAATGGTTAAAAATTGCAATACCCCCCCAAAGGAACAATTTCGCTTCAATATGGCCAAAAGTTGCAATACCCCCCCAAGGAAAAATTTCGCCTCAAAATGCCGAAAAGTTGCAATACCCCCCGAAAGGAACAATTTCACTTCAAAATGGCCAAAAGTTGCAATACCCCCCCAAAGGAACAATTTCGCCTCAAAATGGCAAAAAATTGCAATCCCCCCCCAAAGGAACAATTTCGCCTCAAAATGCCGAAAAGTTGCAATACCCCCCCAAAGGAACAATTTTGCTTCAAAATGGCCAAAAGTGGCAATACCCCCCCAAAGGAACAATTTCGCCTCAAAATGTCGAAAAGTTGCAATACCCCCCGAAAGGAACAATTTCGCTTCAAACTGGCCAAAAGTTGCAATACCCCCCCAAAGGAACAATTTCACCTCAAAATGGCAAAAAAATTGCAATACCCCCCCAAAGGAACAATTTCGCCTCAAAATGCCGAAAAGTTGCAATACCCCCCCAAAGGAACAATTTCGCTTCAAAATGGCCAAAAGTTGCAATACCCCCCCAATGGAACAATTTCGCTTCAAAATGGCCAAAAGTTGCAATACCCCCCCAAAGGAACAATTTCGCCTCAAAATGGTTAAAAATTGCAATACCCCCCAAAAGGAACAATTTCGCTTCAATATGGCCAAAAGTTGCAATACCCCCCCAAAGAAAAAATTTCGCCTTAAAATGGCCAAAAGTTGCAATACCCCCCCAAAGGAACAATTTTGCTTCAAAATGGCCAAAAGTGGCAATACCCCCCCAAAGGAACAATTTTGCCTCAAAATGGCAAAAAATTGCAATACCCCCCAAAGGAACAATTTCGCTTCAAAATGGCTAAAAGTTGCAATACCCCCCCAAGGAACAATTTCGCCTCAAAATGCCGAAAAGTTGCAATACCCCCCGAAAGGAACAATTTCGCTTCAAAATGGCCAAAAGTTGCAATACCCCCCCAAAGGAACAATTTCGCCTCAAAATGAAAAAAAAATTACAATACCCCCCCAAAGGAACAATTTTGCTTCAAAATGCCGAAAAGTTGCAATACCCCCCCAAAGGTACAATTTCGCTTCAAAATGGCCAAAAGTTGCAATACCCCCCCAAAGGAACAATTTCGCCTCAAAATGGCAA
Organism: Anomaloglossus baeobatrachus; assembly: GCF_048569485.1. Lineage (NCBI taxonomy): Eukaryota > Metazoa > Chordata > Amphibia > Anura > Aromobatidae > Anomaloglossus > Anomaloglossus baeobatrachus. Next base: position 529,770 of record NW_027441880.1, read on the forward strand.
AAAATTGCAATACCCCCCAAAGGAACAATTTCGCTTCAAAATGCCGAAAAGTTGCTATACCCCCCCCCAAAGGTACAATTTCACTTCAAAATGGCCAAAAGTTGCAAAACCCCCCCAAAGGAACAATTTCGCCTCAAAATGGACAAAAAATTGCAATACCCCCCCAAAGGAACAATTTCGCCTCAAAATGCCGAAAAGTTGCAATACCCCCCGAAAGGAACAATTTCGCTTCAAAATGGCAAAAAATTGCAATACCCCCCCAAAGGATCGATTTTGCTTCAAAATGGCCAAAATTTGCAATACCCCCCCAAAGGAACAATTTCGCCTCAAAATGGCAAAAAATTGCAATCCCCCCCAAAGGAACAATTTCGCTTTAAAATGGCCAAAAGTTGCAATACCCCCCCAAAGGAACAATTTCGCCTCAAAATGGCAAAAAATTGCAATACCCCCCAAAGGAACAATTTCACCTCAAAATGCTGAAAAGTTGCAATACCCCCCGAAAGGAACAATTTCGCTTCAAAATGGCCAAAAGTTGCAATACCCCCCAAAGGAACAATTTCGCCTCAAAATGGTTAAAAATTGCAATACCCCCCAAAGGAACAATTTCGCTTCAATATGGCCAAAAGTTGCAATACCCCCCCAAAGGAATAATTTCGCCTCAAAATGCCGAAAAGTTGCAATACCCCCCGAAAGGAACAATTTCGCTTCAAAATGGCCAAAAGGTTCAATACCCCCCCAAAGGAACAATTTCGCCTCAAAATGGCAAAAAATTGCAATACCCCCCCAAAGGAACAATTTCGCCTCAAAATGCCGAAAAGTTGCAATACCCCCCCAAAGGAACACTTTTGCTTCAAAATGGCCAAAAGTGGCAATACCCCCCCAAAGGAACAATTTCGCCTCAAAATGCCGAAAAGTTGCAATACCCCCCGAAAGGAACAATTTCGCTTCAAAATGGCCAAAAGTTGCAATACCCCCCCAAAGGAACAATTTCACCTCAAAATGGCAAAAAAATTGCAATACCCCCCCAAAGGAACAATTTCGCCTCAAAATGCCGAAAAGTTGCAATACCCCCCCAAAGGAACAATTTCGCTTCAAAATGGCCAAAAGTTGCAATACCCCCCTAAAGGAACAATTTCACCTCAAAATGGCAAAAAATTGCAATACCCCCCAAAAGGAACAATTTCGCTTCAAAATGGCCAAAAGTTGCAATACCCCCCCAAAGGAACACTTTCGCCTCAAAATGGTTAAAAATTGCAATACCCCCCCAAAGGAACAATTTCGCTTCAATATGGCCAAAAGTTGCAATACCCCCCCAAAGGAAAAATTTCGCCTCAAAATGCCGAAAAGTTGCAATACCCCCCCAAAGGAACAATTTCGCTTCAAAATGGCCAAAAGTTGCAATACCCCCCCAAAGGAACAATTTCGCCTCAAAATGGCAAAAAATTGCAATACCCCCCCAAAGGAACAATTTTGCTTCAAAATGGCCAAAAGTGGCAATACCCCCCCAAAGGAACAATTTCGCCTCAAAATGCCGAAAAGTTGCAATACCCCCCGAAAGGAACAATTTTGCTTCAAAATGGCCAAAAGTTGCAATACCCCCCCAAAGGAACAATTTCACCTCAAAATGGCAAAAAAATTGCAATACCCCCCCAAAGGAACAATTTCGCCTCAAAATGCCGAAAAGTTGCAATACCCCCCCAAAGGAACAATTTCGCTTCAAAATGGCCAAAAGTTGCAATACCCCCCCAAAGGAACAATTTCGCCTCAAAATGGCAAAAAATTGCAATACCCCCCCAAAGGAACAATTTCGCTTCAAAATGGCCAAAAGTTGCAATACCCCCCCAAGGAACAATTTCGTCTCAAAATGCCGAAAAGTTGCAATACCCCCCCAAAGGAACAATTTCGCTTCAAAATGGCCAAAAGTTGCAATACCCCCCCAAAGGAACAATTTCGCCTCAAAATGAAAAATAAATTGCAATACCCCCCCAAAGGAACAATTTCGCTTCAAAATGCCGAAAAGTTGCAATACCCCCCCAAAGGTACAATTTCGCTTCAAAATGGCCAAAAGTTGCAATACCCCCCCAAAGGAACAATTTCGCCTCAAAATGGCAAAAAATTGCAATACCCCCCCAAAGGAACAATTTCGCCTCAAAATGACGAAAAGTTGCAATACCCCCCGAAAGGAACAATTTCGCTTCAAAATGGCCAAAAGTTGCAATACCCCCCCAAAGGAACAATTTCGCCTCAAAATGGTTAAAAATTGCAATACCCCCCCAAAGGAACAATTTCGCTTCAATATGGCCAAAAGTTGCAATACCCCCCCCAAAGGAACAATTTCGCCTCAAAATGCCGAAAAGTTGCAATACCCCCCGAAAGGAACAATTTCGCTTCAAAATGGCCAAAAGTTGCAATACCCCCCCAAAGGAACAATTTCGCCTCAAAATGGCAAAAAATTGCAATACCCCCCCAAAGGAACAATTTCGCTTCAAAATGGCCAAAAGTTGCAATACCCCCCCAAAGGAAGAATTTCGCCTCAAAATGGCAAAAAATTGCAATACCCCCCCAAAGGAACAATTTCGCCTCAAAATGCCGAAAAGTTGCAATAACCCCCCAAAGGAACAATTTCGCTTCAAAATGGCCAAAAGTTGCAATACTCCCCCAAAGGAACAATTTCGCCTCAAAATGGCAAAAAATTGCAATACCCCCCCAAATGAACAATTTCGCCTCAAAATGCCGAAAAGTTGCAATGCCCCCCCAAAGGAACAATTTCGCTTCAAAATGGCCAAAAGTTGCAATACCCCCCCAAAGGAACAATTTCGCTTTAAAATGGCAAAAAATTGCAATACCCCCCCAAGGAACAATTTCGCCTCAAAATGCCGAAAAGTTGCAATACCCCCCCAAAGGAACACTTTTGCTTCAAAATGGCCAAAAGTGGCAATACCCCCCCAAAGGAACAATTTCGCCTCAAAATGCCGAAAAGTTGCAATACCCCCCGAAAGGAACAATTTCGCTTCAAAATGGCCAAAAGTTGCAATACCCCCCCAAAGGAACAATTTCACCTCAAAATGGCAAAAAAATTGCAATACCCCCCCAAAGGAACAATTTCGCCTCAAAATGCCGAAAAGTTGCAATACCCCCCCAAAGGAACAATTTCGCTTCAAAATGGCCAAAAGTTGCAATACCCCCCTAAAGGAACAATTTCACCTCAAAATGGCAAAAAATTGCAATACCCCCCAAAAGGAACAATTTCGCTTCAAAATGGCCAAAAGTTGCAATACCCCCCCAAAGGAACACTTTCGCCTCAAAATGGTTAAAAATTGCAATACCCCCCCAAAGGAACAATTTCGCTTCAATATGGCCAAAAGTTGCAATACCCCCCCAAAGGAAAAATTTCGCCTCAAAATGCCGAAAAGTTGCAATACCCCCCGAAAGGAACAATTTCGCTTCAAAATGGCCAAAAGTTGCAATACCCCCCCAAAGGAACAATTTCGCCTCAAAATGGCAAAAAATTGCAATACCCCCCCAAAGGAACAATTTTGCTTCAAAATGGCCAAAAGTGGCAATACCCCCCCAAAGGAACAATTTCGCCTCAAAATGCCGAAAAGTTGCAATACCCCCCGAAAGGAACAATTTTGCTTCAAAATGGCCAAAAGTTGCAATACCCCCCCAAAGGAACAATTTCACCTCAAAATGGCAAAAAAATTGCAATACCCCCCCAAAGGAACAATTTCGCCTCAAAATGCCGAAAAGTTGCAATACCCCCCCAAAGGAACAATTTCGCTTCAAAATGGCCAAAAGTTGCAATACCCCCCCAAAGGAACAATTTCGCCTCAAAATGGCAAAAAATTGCAATACCCCCCCAAAGGAACAATTTCGCTTCAAAATGGCCAAAAGTTGCAATACCCCCCCAAGGAACAATTTCGTCTCAAAATGCCGAAAAGTTGCAATACCCCCCCAAAGGAACAATTTCGCTTCAAAATGGCCAAAAGTTGCAATACCCCCCCAAAGGAACAATTTCGCCTCAAAATGAAAAATAAATTGCAATACCCCCCCAAAGGAACAATTTCGCTTCAAAATGCCGAAAAGTTGCAATACCCCCCCAAAGGTACAATTTCGCTTCAAAATGGCCAAAAGTTGCAATACCCCCCCAAAGGAACAATTTCGCCTCAAAATGGCAAAAAATTGCAATACCCCCCCAAAGGAACAATTTCGCCTCAAAATGACGAAAAGTTGCAATACCCCCCGAAAGGAACAATTTCGCTTCAAAATGGCCAAAAGTTGCAATACCCCCCCAAAGGAACAATTTCGCCTCAAAATGGTTAAAAATTGCAATACCCCCCCAAAGGAACAATTTCGCTTCAATATGGCCAAAAGTTGCAATACCCCCCCCAAAGGAACAATTTCGCCTCAAAATGCCGAAAAGTTGCAATACCCCCCGAAAGGAACAATTTCGCTTCAAAATGGCCAAAAGTTGCAATACCCCCCCAAAGGAACAATTTCGCCTCAAAATGGCAAAAAATTGCAATACCCCCCCAAAGGAACAATTTCGCTTCAAAATGGCCAAAAGTTGCAATACCCCCCCAAAGGAAGAATTTCGCCTCAAAATGGCAAAAAATTGCAATACCCCCCCAAAGGAACAATTTCGCCTCAAAATGCCGAAAAGTTGCAATAACCCCCCAAAGGAACAATTTCGCTTCAAAATGGCCAAAAGTTGCAATACTCCCCCAAAGGAACAATTTCGCCTCAAAATGGCAAAAAATTGCAATACCCCCCCAAATGAACAATTTCGCCTCAAAATGCCGAAAAGTTGCAATGCCCCCCCAAAGGAACAATTTCGCTTCAAAATGGCCAAAAGTTGCAATACCCCCCCAAAGGAACAATTTCGCTTTAAAATGGCAAAAAATTGCAATACCCCCCCAAAGGAACAATTTCGCTTCAAAATGGCCAAAAGTTGCAATACCCCCCAAAGGAACAATTTCGCCTCAAAATGCCGAAAAGTTGCAATACCCCCCCAAAGGAACAATTTCGCTTCAAAATGGCCAAAAGTTGCAATACCCCACCCAAAGGAACAATTTCGCCTCAAAATGAAAAAAAAATTGCAATACCCCCCAAAAGGAACAATTTCGCCTCAAAATGCCGAAAAGTTGCAATACCCCCCGAAAGGAACAATTTCGCTTCAATATGGCCAAAAGTTGCAATACCCCCCCAAAGGAACAATTTCGCCTCAAAATGGCAAAAAATTGCAATACCCCCCCAAAGGAACAATTTCGCTTCAAAATGGCCAAAAGTTGCAATACCCCCCCAAAGGAACAATTTCGCCTCAAAATGGCAAAAAATTGCTATACCCCCCCAAAGGAACAATTTCGCTTCAAAATGGCCAAAAGTTGCAATACCCCCCTAAAGGAACAATTTCGCCTCAAAATGCCGAAAAGTTGCAATACCCCCCGAAAGGAACAATTTCGCCTCAAAATGGCCAAAAATTGTAAAACCCCCCCAAAGGAACAATTTCGCTTTAATATGGCCAAAAGTTGCAATACCCCCCAAGGAACAATTTCGCCTCAAAATGGCAAAAAATTGCAATACCGACCAAAGGAACAATTTCGCTTCAAAATGGCCAAAAGTTGCAATACCCCCCCAAAGGAACAATTTCGCCTCAAAATGGCAAAAAATTGCAATACCCCCCCAAAGGAACAATTTCGCTTCAAAATGCCGAAAAGTTGCAATACCCCCCGAAAGGAACAATTTCGCTTCAAAATGGCCAAAAGTTGCAATACCCCCCCAAAGGAACAATTTCGCCTCAAAATGGAAAAAAAATTGCAATACCCCCCAAAGGAACAATTTCGCCTCAAAATGCCGAAAAGTTGTAATACCCCCCCAAAGGAACAATTTCACCTCAAAATGGCAAAAAATTGCAATACCCCCCCAAAGGAACAATTTCGCCTTAAAATGGCCAAAAGTTGCAATACCCCCCCAAAGGAACAATTTTGCTTCAAAATGGCCAAAAGTGGCAATACCCCCCCAAAGGAACAATTTCGCCTCAAAATGCCGAAAAGTTGCAATACCCCCCGAAAGGAACAATTTCGCTTCAAAATGGCCAAAAGTTGCAATACCCCCCCAAAGGAACAATTTTGCCTCAAAATGGCAAAAAATTGCAATACCCCCCAAAGGAACAATTTCGCTTCAAAATGGCTAAAAGTTGCAATACCCCCCCAAGGAACAATTTCGCCTCAAAATGCCGAAAAGTTGCAATACCCCCCGAAAGGAACAATTTCGCTTCAAAATGGCCAAAAGTTGCAATACCCCCCCAAAGGAACAATTTCGCCTCAAAATGAAAAAAAAATTACAATACCCCCCCAAAGGAACAATTTTGCTTCAAAATGCCGAAAAGTTGCAATACCCCCCCAAAGGTACAATTTTGCTTCAAAATGGCCAAAAGTTGCAATACCCCCCCAAAGGAACAATTTCGCCTCAAAATGGCAAAAAATTGCAATACCCCCCAAAGGAACAATTTCGCTTCAAAATGCCGAAAAGTTGCTATACCCCCCCCAAAGGTACAATTTCACTTCAAAATGGCCAAAAGTTGCAAAACCCCCCCAAAGGAACAATTTCGCCTCAAAATGGACAAAAAATTGCAATACCCCCCCAAAGGAACAATTTCGCCTCAAAATGCCGAAAAGTTGCAATACCCCCCGAAAGGAACAATTTCGCTTCAAAATGGCAAAAAATTGCAATACCCCCCCAAAGGATCGATTTTGCTTCAAAATGGCCAAAATTTGCAATACCCCCCCAAAGGAACAATTTCGCCTCAAAATGGCAAAAAATTGCAATCCCCCCAAAGGAACAATTTCGCTTTAAAATGGCCAAAAGTTGCAATACCCCCCCAAAGGAACAATTTCGCCTCAAAATGGCAAAAAATTGCAATACCCCCCAAAGGAACAATTTCACCTCAAAATGCTGAAAAGTTGCAATACCCCCCGAAAGGAACAATTTCGCTTCAAAATGGCCAAAAGTTGCAATACTCCCCCAAAGGAACAATTTCGCTTCAAAATGGCCAAAAGTTGCAATACCCCCCCAAAGGAACAATTTCGCTTTAAAATGGCAAAAAATTGCAATACCCCCCCAAAGGAACAATTTCGCCTCAAAATGCCGAAAAGTTGCAATACCCCCCCAAAGGAACAATTTCGCTTCAAAATGGCCAAAAGTTGCAATACCCCCCCAAAGGAACAATTTCGCTTTAAAATGGCAAAAAATTGCAATACCCCCCCAAAGGAACAATTTCGCTTCAAAATGGCCAAAAGTTGCAATACCCCCCCAAAGGAACAATTTCGCCTCAAAATGGCAAAAAATTGCTATACCCCCCCAAAGGAACAATTTCGCTTCAAAATGGCCAAAAGTTGCAATACCCCCCTAAAGGAACAATTTCGCCTCAAAATGCCGAAAAGTTGCAATACCCCCCGAAAGGAACAATTTCGCCTCAAAATGGCCAAAAATTGTAAAACCCCCCCAAAGGAACAATTTCGCTTCAATATGGCCAAAAGTTGCAATACCCCCCAAGGAACAATTTCGCCTCAAAATGGCAAAAAATTGCAATACCCCCCAAAGGAACAATTTCGCTTCAAAATGGCCAAAAGTTGCAATACCCCCCCAAAGGAACAATTTCGCCTCAAAATGGCAAAAAATTGCAATACCCCCCCAAAGGAACAATTTCGCTTCAAAATGCCGAAAAGTTGCAATACCCCCCGAAAGGAACAATTTCGCTTCAAAATGGCCAAAAGTTGCAATACCCCCCCAAAGGAACAATTTCGCCTCAAAATGGAAAAAAAATTGCAATACCCCCCAAAGGAACAATTTCGCCTCAAAATGCCGAAAAGTTGTAATACCCCCCGAAAGGAACAATTTCGCTTCAAAATGGCCAAAAGTTGCAATACCCCCCCAAAGGAACAATTTCGCCTCAAAATGGCAAAAAATTGCAATACCCCCCCAAAGGAACAATTTCGCTTCAAAATGGCCAAAAGTTGCAATACCCCCCCAAAGGAACAATTTCGCCTCAAAATGGCCAAAAGTTGCAATACCCCCCAAAGGAACAATTTCGCATCAAAATGTCGAAAAGTTGCAATACCCCCCGAAAGGAACAATTTCGCTTCAAAATGGCCAAAAGTTGCAATACCCCCCCCAAAGGAACAATTTCGCTTCAAAATGGCCAAAAGTTGCAATACCCCCCCAAAGGAACAATTTCGCCTCAAAATGGCAAAAAATTGCAATACCCCCCAAAGGAACAATGTCGCTTCAAAATGGCCAAAAGTTGCAATACCCCCCAAAGGAACAATTTCGCCTCAAAATGGCAAAAAATTGCTATACCCCCCCAAAGGAACAATTTCGCTTCAAAATGGCCAAAAGTTGCAATACCCCCCCAAAGGAACAATTTCGCCTCAAAATGCCGAAAAGTTGCAATACCCCCCGAAAGGAACAATTTCGCCTCAAAATGGCCAAAAATTGTAAAACCCCCCAAAGGAACAATTTCGCTTCAATATGGCCAAAAGTTGCAATACCCCCCAAGGAACAATTTCGCCTCAAAATGGCAAAAAATTGCAATACCCCCCAAAGGAAAAATTTCGCTTCAAAATGGCCAAAAGTTGCAATACCCCCCCAAAGGAACAATTTCGCCTTAAAAATGGCAAAAAATTGCAATACCCCCCCAAGGAACAATTTCGCTTCAAAATGCCGAAAAGTTGCAATACCCCCCGAAAGGAACAATTTCGCTTCAAAATGGCCAAAAGTTGCAATACCCCCCCAAAGGAACAATTTCGCCTCAAAATGGAAAAAAAATTGCAATACCCCCCAAAGGAACAATTTCGCCTCAAAATGGCAAAAAATTGCAATACCCCCCCAAAGGAACAATTTCGCCTCAAAGTGCTGAAAAGTTGCAATACCCCCCGAAAGGAACAATTTCGCTTCAAAATGGCCAAAAGTTGCAATACCCCCCCAAAGGAACAATTTCGCCTCAAAATGCCAAAAAGTTGCAATACCCCCCGAAAGGAACAATTTCGCTTCAAAATGGCCAAAAGTTGCAATACCCCCCCAAAGGAACAATTTCGCCTCAAAATGTCAAAAAATTGCAATACCCCCCCAAAGGAACAATTTCGCTTCAAAATGGCCAAAAGTTGCAATACCCCCCCAAAGGAACAATTTCGCCTCAAAATGGCCAAAAGTTGCAATACCCCCCAAAGGAACAATTTCGCATCAAAATGCCAAAAAGTTGCAATACCCCCCGAAAGGAACAATTTCGCTTCAAAATGGCCAAAAGTTGCAATACCCCCCAAAAGGAACAATTTCGCCTCAAAATGGCAAAAAATTGCAATACCCCCCAAAGGAACAATTTCGCCTCAAAATGCCGAAAAGTTGCAATACCCCCCCAAAGGAACAATTTCGTTTCAAAATGGCCAAAAGTTGCAATACCCCCCCAAAGGAACAATTTTGCCTCAAAATGGCAAAAAATTGCAATACCCCCCAAAGGAACAATTTCGCTTCAAAATGGCCAAAAGTTGCAATACCCCCCCAAAGGAACAATTTCGCCTTAAAAATGGCAAAAAATTGCAATACCCCCCCAAGGAACAATTTCGCTTCAAAATGCCGAAAAGTTGCAATACCCCCCGAAAGGAACAATTTCGCTTCAAAATGGCCAAAAGTTGCAATACCCCCCCAAAGGAACAATTTCGCCTCAAAATGGAAAAAAATTGCAATACCCCCCAAAGGAACAATTTCGCCTCAAAATGCCGAAAAGTTGCAATACCCCCCCAAAGGAACAATTTCGCCTCAAAATGGCAAAAAATTGCAATACCCCCCCAAAGGAACAATTTCGCCTCAAAGTGCTGAAAAGTTGCAATACCCCCCGAAAGGAACAATTTCGCTTCAAAATGGCCAAAAGTTGCAATACCCCCCAAAGGAACAATTTCGCCTCAAAATGGCAAAAAATTGCAATACCCCCCCAAAGGAACAATTTCGCTTCAAAATGGCCAAAAGTTGCAATACCCCCTGTGAGGTAGCGTCGTCGGCTGCGCTGCAGAAGACACGGGATCCAGGCACCAAGGTTCACAGCACACGGTTTATTCCAAAGAAAAAGTCCACAATAGTACATATGTGCCTTTCCGGCAGAGAACTCAGGGAGATGTGATCACTCCCTCACACCCGGCACACCTGCCCTTGTTCCTGAATCTTTTTAACCCTCCCTTCAGCCTGTAGGGAAACAGCATTAACCCTATAGTGGATTATCATGGAGTGAGCACAACCGGGGCGAGACATACCGGCCGTCATAGATAACCCCGGTCACAGTCTCACATACCCCCCCTCAGTTCAAGCGTGCGGGGTTGAACTCCTGCCATCAAACACGGGCCGCGGGACAAGGCATCGGTGTTGCCCTGCAACCTACCGGCCCGGTGTTCAACCGTAAACCGGAAGTTCTGCAGAGAAAGGAACCACCGGGTAACCCGGGCATTCCGTTCCTTGGCGGACCTCATCCAGACCAGTGGAGAGTGATCCGTCACCAAGCGAAACTGACGTCCCAGCAGGTAATAGCGTAGGGACTCCAGGGCCCACTTGATCGCCAGGCACTCCTTCTCCACTACGCTATAATTCCGCTCGGGAGGGGTGAGCTTCCTACTTAAGAAGGTGACGGGGTGTTCCACCCCCTGAACCACCTGAGACGGCACTGCCCCCAGGCCGACCTCCGAGGCGTCAGTCTGTACTATGAACTCTTTCCGGAAATCAGGGTTTACAAGAACGGGCTGTCCGCACAGGACCCCCTTCAGGGCCCGGAAGGAGTCCTCGGCCTGCGGAGTCCAGCGCACCATGACGGACTTCTTGCCTTTGAGAAGGTCCGTCAAGGGGGCTGATAGTCCCGCAAAATCTTTTACAAATCTCCTGTAGTACCCCACGATACCCAGGAAGGCCCTAACCTGCTTCGTGGTCAGGGGTCTAGGCCACTTCTGGATCGCCTCAACTTTGTTAATTTGGGGCTTAATCACTCCTTGGCCTATTACGTAGCCCAAGTAGTGGGCTTCCGTGAGTCCCAACGCACATTTCTTGGGATTGGCTGTCAATCCGGCTGTTCGAAGCGCGTCCACCACCGCTTGTACCTGTTCCAAGTGGGTCTGCCAATCGGAGCTGTAAATAATGATGTCATCAAGGTACGCTGATGCATACGCCTGGTGGGGTTCCAGCACTAAGTCCATCAACCTCTGGAACGTGGCCGGAGCGCCATGTAACCCAAAAGGCAAGACAACATAGTGGAAGAGACCCTCCTGCGTAACAAAAGCGGTTTTCTCCTTGGCGGACTCCGTTAGTGGCACCTGCCAGTACCCCTTGGTCAGGTCGAGCGTGGTAAAATATCGCGCCTGTCCCAGCCTATCAATCAGCTCATCCACCCAGGGCATGGGGTAGAGATCAAACTTGGATATTTCGTTCAATCTCCTAAAGTCATTGCAGAACCTTAAGGAGCCATCGGGTTTTGGTATTAGGACAATCGGACTAGCCCATTCACTCCGGGATTTTTCAATGACCCCCAGGCGTAACATTGTCTTTACTTCCTCCGATATGGCTTGTCGTCGAGCCTCCGGTACTCGGTATGTCTTCAGGCGTACCTTCAGGTGGGGCTCGGTGACAATATCATGTCGTATCAGACTGGTCCTACCGGGCAGCTCGGAGAAGACATCGGGGTTCTGCTGAACCAACAGTCTGGCCTCTCGCCTCTGTGTCTTGGTGAGGGCTTCTCCAATCCTTACTTCCGGTTCGTCCTCTCCGGAGGTCGCTGGAGCCGGATGTGAACGACCCGAAGAGGAGGGAGGTGGGGAAAAAACAGCCATCAGGCTTTCCCGTTCCTGCCAAGGTTTTAATAGGTTGACATGGTATATTTGTTCAGGTTTCCACCTACCGGGCTGCAATACTTTATAGTTAACCACCCCGACTCTTTCCTTTATCTCGTAGGGGCCTTGCCACTGAGCCAGGAATTTACTCTCCGCCGTGGGAATCAATACAAACACCCGATCCCCGGGATTAAAGGTCCGCACGGTGGCTTGTCTATTGTAGCGGCCGCTTTGCGCGGCCTGAGCCTCCTATAAATGCTCCTTCACAATTGGCATGACCGCGCTTATGCGGTTCTGCATACCCAAAATGTGTTCAATCACACTTTTATGGGGGGTGGGCTCCTGCTCCCAGGTTTCTTTTGCCAGGTCCAACAATCCCCGGGGATGTCGCCCGTATAACAATTCAAAAGGCGAAAACCCCGTGGATGCCTGTGGCACCTCTCGTATGGCAAACATCAAATAGGGAAGCATCATATCCCAGTCTTTCCCGTCTTTGGAAATCACCCTTTTGAGCATGGTTTTCAGGGTTTTATTGAATCGCTCCACTAAACCGTCCGTCTGAGGATGATACACAGACGTACGCAACTGCTTGATCTGGAGTAGCCGGCATAGCTCTTTGGTCACTTTAGACATGAATGGGGTCCCCTGATCCGTAAGGATCTCCTTGGGCAACCCCACCCGGCAGAACACAGCAAACAACTCCCGAGCTATAAGCTTGGCTGCAGTATGTCTGAGAGGTATCGCCTCTGGATACCGGGTGGCATAGTCAACGATCACTAGGATATGCTGGTGCCCTCGAGCAGACTTTACGAGGGGCCCCACCAGATCCATCCCTATCCGTTCAAAAGGGACTTCTATAATGGGTAACGGTACCAACGGACTGCGAAAGTGGGTCAGGGGTGCGGTAAGCTGACACTCCGGGCAGGTTTCGCAGAACCGTTTTACCTCCCCAAAGACCCCGGGCCAATAGAACCTTTGCAATATTCGCTCCTGCGTTTTCTTGACCCCTAGGTGACCACTCATCAGGTGTTTATGAGCCAAGTCGAGGACCCGCCGGCGATACGGCTGGGGCACCACCAACTGCTCTACCCCTACGCCCCGTATTTCATCTACCCGGTAGAGTAAATCCTGCTTAAGAGCGAAATGGGGGTATCTTACCTGGGCACCAGGCAGCTGTGCCACCCTGTCAACTACTGTCACCCGACTCCGGGCATGTATTAATGTAGGGTCCTGGAGTTGGGCTGTCCCAAACGTATCCGGGGACGCCTCCAACTCCGGGATGGGCTCGACCGTCTCAGCCTCTCCTGCCAATACCTCTAGGGGCGACCTATCAGGTTCACATCCTGTCCCTATCATGGGGACCCCTACGGCAGGCGTCCCGGATTCAGGATTGTAGGGCTCAGGTCCCGGACTGACCAATATCTGAGGGGACTTAGGAGGTCCCTTCCATAAAGTCCAAAAATAGGGCAGATCCCTTCCTAGGATCACATCATAGGGAAGAGTATTAATAAGTCCCACCTCATGTTGCACCTGACCGCAAGGTGCTGTGATGGTGACTATCCCCGTGGGATAGTCTCGGCGGTCCCCATGTATGCAAACCACCCCCACGGTACGTCCTGTGGCCTTTACTTTAGCCCTTAGGGTTGATCGCACAAGAGTCACTAAGCTTCCGGAATCCAACAAGCCTGTAACCGGACATCCATTCACCTGAATTTGGCACAAGTGGGGCTCAGTCTCTGGGTAGACCAGGTCAGCGGTACACACCACCTGAGCATACATTGAACCCCGCCGGGTAACCCCACAATCCATGGGCTCCGTGGTGAGTGGACACTGGGCTTCCATATGTCCCACCCGCTGGCACCGCCAACATCTAATAGGGAAGGACACCCCCTTGACGAGTTGTCGTTTAGGGTACATAGTTTTCCGGACCTCAGGGACGGAGGGTGCGGCTTCAGACGGGACGGTAGCGGACTCCCGCACCGGTGTCAGCGGTGGGTCCTTGGCCCTAGGCTTGGAGGGGCCGGACCGACGGGCGGTACGCAAAGTCTCAGTGTCCCGTATCAAGTCCTGCGTAGCCACATGCCGCTCTACCAGGGACACTAATTGGTCCAGGGTACTCGGGTCACCCTGTCCGACCCACCGTTGAACGGTGACGGGTAAAGTGCGCACAAAACGATCCACTACTACCCTTTCCACCATTTGCGCCAGGCTCAGAGTGTCAGGCTGCAACCACTTTTTTACAAGATGTAACAAGTCATAGGCCTGGGAGCGTACGGGTTTGGCTTCCTCAAAGAACCACTGATTTACCCGCTGAGCCCGTACATAGGTATTCACCCCCAACCGAGCCAGTATTTCGGCTTTCAGGGTCACATAGTCAATGGCGTCCTCGGTACAGAGGTCCAGGTATGCTTTTTGGGGTTCCCCCGTCAGATAGGGTGACAATACCTCAGCCCACTGCGGGGTCGGCAGCTTCTCCCGCTCGGCCACCCGTTCAAACACCGCCAGGAACGCTTCCACATCATCACCCGGGGTCATCTTTTGCAACGCTTGTCTCACCGCTTTCCGGACGCTGCCGTCGTCACCCGGTCCCTGGGTTGTTGCTGCCGGTCCGGCACGGATCGACTTGGCCAGGAGAACCATCTGTTCTTGGTGCCTTTTTTCCTGCAATTGCAAGACTTGCTGCTGACGTGCATTGGCCTGATCCATCTGTTCTTGGAATTTTTTTTTCTGCACTTGCAAGGATTGGAGCAGGTGTGCATTGGTCTGTTGCTGCTGTGCATTAGCCTGTTGCTGCTGTGCATTAGCCTGAGCCAAATGCTTTATTATGTCCTCCATGGCGTCGCCGGGTTTGGGCTGTAGTATAGCCGCTCGAATCCAGGACATGCGAAGCTGGGTCACCAGGGATGGATGCTACACCTCACCGGCTGTCATGCCCGCCGATTCTCCACCATATGCGAGGTAGCGTCGTCGGCTGCGCTGCAGAAGACATGGGATCCAGGCACCAAGGTTCACAGCACACGGTTTATTCCAAAGAAAAAGTCCACAATAGTACATATGTGCCTTTCCGGCAGAGAACTCAGGGAGATGTGATCACTCCCTCACACCCGGCACACCTGCCCTTGTTCCTGAATCTTTTTAACCCTCCCTTCAGCCTGTAGGAAAACAGCATTAACCCTATAGTGGATTATCATGGAGTGAGCACAACCGGGGCGAGACATACCGGCCGTCA
Source organism: Anomaloglossus baeobatrachus (assembly GCF_048569485.1). Taxonomy (NCBI): domain Eukaryota; kingdom Metazoa; phylum Chordata; class Amphibia; order Anura; family Aromobatidae; genus Anomaloglossus; species Anomaloglossus baeobatrachus. Next base: position 544,857 of record NW_027441880.1, read on the forward strand.
TAGATAACCCCGGTCACAGTCTCACACCCCCCAAAGGAACAATTTCGCCTCAAAATGGCCAAAAGTTGCAATACCCCCCAAAGGAACAATTTCGCATCAAAATGCCGAAAAGTTGCAATACCCCCCGAAAGGAACACTTTCGCTTCAAAATGGCCAAAAGTTGCAATACCCCCCTAAAGGAACAATTTCGCCTCAAAATGGCAAAAAATTGCAATACCCCCCCAAAGGAACAATTTCGCCTCAAAATGCCGAAAAGTTGCAATACCCCCCCAAAGGAACAATTTCGCTTCAAAATGGCCAAAAGTTGCAATACCCCCCCAAAGGAACAATTTCGCCTCAAAATGGCAAAAAATTGCAATACCCCCCCAAAGGAACAATTTCGCTTCAAAATGGCCAAAAGTTGCAATACCTCCCCAAAGGAACAATTTCGCCTCAAAATGGCAAAAAATTGCAATACCCCCCCAAAGGAACAATTTCGCCTAAAAATGCCGAAAAGTTGCAATACCCCCCGAAAGGAACAATTTCGCTTCAGAATTGCCAAAAGTTGCAATACCCCCCAAAGGAACAATTTCGCCTCAAAATGGCAAAAAATTGCAATACCCCCCCAAAGGAACAATTTCGCTTCAAAATGGCCAAAAGTTGCAATACCCCCCCAAAGGAACAATTTCGCCTCAAGATGCCGAAAAGTTGCAATACCCCCCGAAAGGAACAATTTCGCCTCAAAATGGCCAAAAATTGTAAAACCCCCCCAAAGGAACAATTTCGCTTCAATATGGCCAAAAGTTGCAATACCCCCCCAAAGGAACAATTTCGCCTCAACATGGAAAAAAAATTGCAATACCCCCCAAAGGAACAATTTCGCCTCAAAATGCCGAAAAGTTGCAATACCCCCCCAAAGGAACACTTTCGCCTCAAAATGGCAAAAAATTGCAATACCCCCCCCAAAGGAACAATTTCGCCTCAAAGTGCTGAAAAGTTGCAATACCCCCCGAAAGGAACAATTTCGCTTCAAAATGGCCAAAAGTTGCAATACCCCCCCAAAGGAACAATTTCGCCTCAAAATGCCGAAAAGTTGCAATACCCCCCAAAAGGAACAATTTCGCTTCAAAATGGCCAAAAGTTGCAATACCCCCCCAAAGGAACAATTTCACCTCAAAATGGCAAAAAATTGCAATACCCCCCCAAAGGAACAATTTCGCTTCAAAATGGCCAAAAGTTGCAATACCCCCTGTGAGGTAGCGTCGTCGGCTGCGCTGCAGAAGACACGGGATCCAGGCACCAAGGTTCACAGCACACGGTTTATTCCAAAGAAAAAGTCCACAATAGTACATATGTGCCTTTCCGGCAGAGAACTCAGGGAGATGTGATCACTCCCTCACACCCGGCACACCTGCCCTTGTTCCTGAATCTTTTTAACCCTCCCTTCAGCCTGTAGGGAAACAGCATTAACCCTATAGTGGATTATCATGGAGTGAGCACAACCGGGGCGAGACATACCGGCCGTCATAGATAACCCCGGTCACAGTCTCACATACCCCCCCTCAGTTCAAGCGTGCGGGGTTGAACTCCTGCCATCAAACACGGGCCGCGGGACAAGGCATCGGTGTTGCCCTGCAACCTACCGGCCCGGTGTTCAACCGTAAACCGGAAGTTCTGCAGAGAAAGGAACCACCGGGTAACCCGGGCATTCCGTTCCTTGGCGGACCTCATCCAGACCAGTGGAGAGTGATCCGTCACCAAGCGAAACTGACGTCCCAGCAGGTAATAGCGTAGGGACTCCAGGGCCCACTTGATCGCCAGGCACTCCTTCTCCACTACGCTATAATTCCGCTCGGGAGGGGTGAGCTTCCTACTTAAGAAGGTGACGGGGTGTTCCACCCCCTGAACCACCTGAGACAGCACTGCCCCCAGGCCGACCTCCGAGGCGTCAGTCTGTACTATGAACTCTTTCCGGAAATCAGGGTTTACAAGAACGGGCTGTCCGCACAGGACCACCTTCAGGGCCCGGAAGGAGTCCTCGGCCTGCGGAGTCCAGCGCACCATGACGGACTTCTTGCCTTTGAGAAGGTCCGTCAAGGGGGCTGATAGTCCCGCAAAATCTTTTACAAACCTCCTGTAGTACCCCACGATACCCAGGAAGGCCCTAACCTGCTTCGTGGTCAGGGGTCTAGGCCACTTCTGGAACGCCTCAACTTTGTTAATTTGGGGCTTAATCACTCCTTGGCCTATTACGTAGCCCAAGTAGTGGGCTTCCGTGAGTCCCAACGCACATTTCTTGGGATTGGCTGTCAATCCGGCTGTTCGAAGCGCGTCCACCACCGCTTGTACCTGTTCCAAGTGGGTCTGCCAATCGGAGCTGTAAATAATGATGTCATCAAGGTACGCTGATGCATACGCCTGGTGGGGTTCCAGCACTAAGTCCATCAACCTCTGGAACGTGGCCGGAGCGCCATGTAACCCAAAAGGCAAGACAACATAGTGGAAGAGACCCTCCGGCGTAACAAAAGCGGTTTTCTTCTTGGCGGACTCCGTTAGTGGCACCTGCCAGTACCCCTTGGTCAGGTCGAGCGTGGTAAAATATCGCGCCTGTCCCAGCCTATCAATCAGCTCATCCACCCAGGGCATGGGGTAGAGATCAAACTTGGATATTTCGTTCAATCTCCTAAAGTCATTGCAGAACCTTAAGGAGCCATCGGGTTTTGGTATTAGGACAATCGGACTAGCCCATTCACTCCGGGATTTTTCAATGACCCCCAGGCGTAACATTGTCTTTACTTCCTCCGATATGGCTTGTCGTCGAGCCTCCGGTACTCGGTATGTCTTCAGGCGTACCTTCAGGTGGGGCTCGGTGACAATATCATGTCGTATCAGACTGGTCCTACCGGGCAGCTCGGAGAAGACATCGGGGTTCTGCTGAACCAACCGTCTGGCCTCTCGCCTCTGTGTCTTGGTGAGGGCTTCTCCAATCCTTACTTCCGGTTCGTCCTCTCCGGAGGTCGCTGGAGCCGGATGTGAACGACCCGAAGAGGAGGGAGGTGGGGAAAAAACAGCCATCAGGCTTTCCCGTTCCTGCCAAGGTTTTAATAGGTTGACATGGTATATTTGTTCAGGTTTCCACCTACCGGGCTGCAATACTTTATAGTTAACCACCCCGACTCTTTCCTTTATCTCGTAGGGGCCTTGCCACTGAGCCAGGAATTTACTCTCCGCCGTGGGAATCAATACAAACACCCGATCCCCGGGATTAAAGGTCCGCACGGTGGCTTGTCTATTGTAGCGGCCGCTTTGCGCGGCCTGAGCCTCCTATAAATGCTCCTTCACAATTGGCATGACCGCGCTTATGCGGTTCTGCATACCCAAAATGTGTTCAATCACACTTTTATGGGGGGTGGGCTCCTGCTCCCAGGTTTCTTTTGCCAGGTCCAACAATCCCCGGGGATGTCGCCCGTATAACAATTCAAAAGGCGAAAACCCCGTGGATGCCTGTGGCACCTCTCGTATGGCAAACATCAAATAGGGAAGCATCATATCCCAGTCTTTCCCGTCTTTGGAAATCACCCTTTTGAGCATGGTTTTCAGGGTTTTATTGAATCGCTCCACTAAACCGTCCGTCTGAGGATGATACACAGACGTACGCAACTGCTTGATCTGGAGTAGCCGGCATAGCTCTTTGGTCACTTTAGACATGAATGGGGTCCCCTGATCCGTAAGGATCTCCTTGGGCAACCCCACCCGGCAGAACACAGCAAACAACTCCCGAGCTATAAGCTTGGCTGCAGTATGTCTGAGAGGTATCGCCTCTGGATACCGGGTGGCATAGTCAACGATCACTAGGATATGCTGGTGCCCTCGAGCAGACTTTACGAGGGGCCCCACCAGATCCATCCCTATCCGTTCAAAAGGGACTTCTATAATGGGTAACGGTACCAACGGACTGCGAAAGTGGGTCAGGGGTGCGGTAAGCTGACACTCCGGGCAGGTTTCGCAGAACCGTTTTACCTCCCCAAAGACCCCGGGCCAATAGAACCTTTGCAATATTCGCTCCTGCGTTTTCTTGACCCCTAGGTGACCACTCATCAGGTGTTTATGAGCCAAGTCGAGGACCCGCCGGCGATACGGCTGGGGCACCACCAACTGCTCTACCCCTACGCCCCGTATTTCATCTACCCGGTAGAGTAAATCCTGCTTAAGAGCGAAATGGGGGTATCTTACCTGGGCACCAGGCAGCTGTGCCACCCTGTCAACTACTGTCACCCGACTCCGGGCATGTATTAATGTAGGGTCCTGGAGTTGGGCTGTCCCAAACGTATCCGGGGACGCCTCCAACTCCGGGATGGGCTCGACCGTCTCAGCCTCTCCTGCCAATACCTCTAGGGGCGACCTATCAGGTTCACATCCTGTCCCTATCATGGGGACCCCTACGGCAGGCGTCCCGGATTCAGGATTGTAGGGCTCAGGTCCCGGACTGACCAATATCTGAGGGGACTTAGGAGGTCCCTTCCATAAAGTCCAAAAATAGGGCAGATCCCTTCCTAGGATCACATCATAGGGAAGAGTATTAATAAGTCCCACCTCATGTTGCACCTGACCGCAAGGTGCTGTGATGGTGACTATCCCCGTGGGATAGTCTCGGCGGTCCCCATGTATGCAAACCACCCCCACGGTACGTCCTGTGGCCTTTACTTTAGCCCTTAGGGTTGATCGCACAAGAGTCACTAAGCTTCCGGAATCCAACAAGCCTGTAACCGGACATCCATTCACCTGAATTTGGCACAAGTGGGGCTCAGTCTCTGGGTAGACCAGGTCAGCGGTACACACCACCTGAGCATACATTGAACCCCGCCGGGTAACCCCACAATCCATGGGCTCCGTGGTGAGTGGACACTGGGCTTCCATATGTCCCACCCGCTGGCACCGCCAACATCTAATAGGGAAGGACACCCCCTTGACGAGTTGTCGTTTAGGGTACATAGTTTTCCGGACCTCAGGGACGGAGGGTGCGGCTTCAGACGGGACGGTAGCGGACTCCCGCACCGGTGTCAGCGGTGGGTCCTTGGCCCTAGGCTTGGAGGGGCCGGACCGACGGGCGGTACGCAAAGTCTCAGTGTCCCGTATCAAGTCCTGCGTAGCCACATGCCGCTCTACCAGGGACACTAATTGGTCCAGGGTACTCGGGTCACCCTGTCCGACCCACCGTTGAACGGTGACGGGTAAAGTGCGCACAAAACGATCCACTACTACCCTTTCCACCATTTGCGCCGGGCTCAGAGTGTCAGGCTGCAACCACTTTTTTACAAGATGTAACAAGTCATAGGCCTGGGAGCGTACGGGTTTGGCTTCCTCAAAGAACCACTGATTTACCCGCTGAGCCCGTACATAGGTATTCACCCCCAACCGAGCCAGTATTTCGGCTTTCAGGGTCACATAGTCAATGGCGTCCTCGGTACAGAGGTCCAGGTATGCTTTTTGGGGTTCCCCCGTCAGATAGGGTGACAATACCTCAGCCCACTGCGGGGTCGGCAGCTTCTCCCGCTCGGCCACCCGTTCAAACACCGCCAGGAACGCTTCCACATCATCACCCGGGGTCATCTTTTGCAACGCTTGTCTCACCGCTTTCCGGACGCTGCCGTCGTCACCCGGTCCCTGGGTTGTTGCTGCCGGTCCGGCACGGATCGACTTGGCCAGGAGAACCATCTGTTCTTGGTGCCTTTTTTCCTGCAATTGCAAGACTTGCTGCTGACGTGCATTGGCCTGATCCATCTGTTCTTGGAATTTTTTTTCTGCACTTGCAAGGATTGGAGCAGGTGTGCATTGGTCTGTTGCTGCTGTGCATTAGCCTGTTGCTGCTGTGCATTAGCCTGAGCCAAATGCTTTATTATGTCCTCCATGGCGTCGCCGGGTTTGGGCTGTAGTATAGCCGCTCGAATCCAGGACATGCGAAGCTGGGTCACCAGGGATGGATGCTACACCTCACCGGCTGTCATGCCCGCCGATTCTCCACCATATGTGAGGTAGCGTCGTCGGCTGCGCTGCAGAAGACACGGGATCCAGGCACCAAGGTTCACAGCACACGGTTTATTCCAAAGAAAAAGTCCACAATAGTACATATGTGCCTTTCCGGCAGAGAACTCAGGGAGATGTGATCACTCCCTCACACCCGGCACACCTGCCCTTGTTCCTGAATCTTTTTAACCCTCCCTTCAGCCTGTAGGAAAACAGCATTAACCCTATAGTGGATTATCATGGAGTGAGCACAACCGGGGCGAGACATACCGGCCGTCATAGATAACCCCGGTCACAGTCTCACACCCCCCAAAGGAACAATTTCGCCTCAAAATGGCCAAAAGTTGCAATACCCCCCAAAGGAACAATTTCACATCAAAATGCCGAAAAGTTGCAATACCCCCCAAAAGGAACACTTTCGCTTCAAAATGGCCAAAAGTTGCAATACCCCCCTAAAGGAACAATTTCGCCTCAAAATGGCAAAAAATTGCAATACCCCCCCAAAGGAACAATTTCGCCTCAAAATGCCGAAAAGTTGCAATACCCCCCCAAAGGAACAATTTCGCTTCAAAATGGCCAAAAGTTGCAATACCCCCCCAAAGGAACAATTTCGCCTCAAAATGGCAAAAAATTGCAATACCCCCCCAAAGGAACAATTTCGCTTCAAAATGGCCAAAAGTTGCAATACCTCCCCAAAGGAACAATTTCGCCTCAAAATGGCAAAAAATTGCAATACCCCCCCAAAGGAACAATTTCGCCTAAAAATGCCGAAAAGTTGCAATACCCCCCGAAAGGAACAATTTCGCTTCAGAATTGCCAAAAGTTGCAATACCCCCCAAAGGAACAATTTCGCCTCAAAATGGCAAAAAATTGCAATACCCCCCCAAAGGAACAATTTCGCTTCAAAATGGCCAAAAGTTGCAATACCCCCCCAAAGGAACAATTTCGCCTCAAGATGCCGAAAAGTTGCAATACCCCCCGAAAGGAACAATTTCGCCTCAAAATGGCCAAAAATTGTAAAACCCCCCCAAAGGAACAATTTCGCTTCAATATGGCCAAAAGTTGCAATACCCCCCCAAAGGAACAATTTCGCCTCAACATGGAAAAAAAATTGCAATACCCCCCAAAGGAACAATTTCGCCTCAAAATGCCGAAAAGTTGCAATACCCCCCCAAAGGAACACTTTCGCCTCAAAATGGCAAAAAATTGCAATACCCCCCCCAAAGGAACAATTTCGCCTCAACATGGTTAAAAATTGCAATACCCCCCCAAAGGAACAATTTCGCCTCAAAATGGCAAAAAATTGCAATACCCCCCCCAAAGGAACAATTTCGCTTCAAAATGGCCAAAAGTTGCAATACCTCCCCAAAGGAACAATTTCGCCTCAAAATGGCAAAAAATTGCAATACCCCCCAAAGGAACAATTTCGCCTCAAAATGCCGAAAAGTTGCAATACCCCCCAAAGGAACAATTTCGCTTCAAAATGGCCAAAAGTTGCAATACCCCCCCAAAGGAACAATTTCGCCTCAAAATGCCGAAAAGTTGCAATACCCCCCCAAAGGAACACTTTCGCCTCAAAATGGCAAAAAATTGCAATACCCCCCCCAAAGGAACAATTTCGCCTCAACATGGTTAAAAATTGCAATACCCCCCCAAAGGAACAATTTCGCCTCAAAATGGCAAAAAATTGCAATACCCCCCCCAAAGGAACAATTTCGCTTCAAAATGGCCAAAAGTTGCAATATCTCCCCAAAGGAACAATTTCGCCTCAAAATGGCAAAAAATTGCAATACCCCCCAAAGGAACAATTTCGCCTCAAAATGCCGAAAAGTTGCAATACCCCCCAAAGGAACAATTTCGCTTCAAAATGGCCAAAAGTTGCAATACCCCCCCAAAGGAACAATTTCGCCTCAAAATGCTGAAAAGTTGCAATACCCCCCGAAAGGAACAATTTCGCTTCAAAATGGCCAAAAGTTGCAATACCCCCCCAAAGGAACAATTTCGCCTCAAAATGCCGAAAAGTTGCAATACCCCCCGAAAGGAACAATTTCGCTTCAAAATGGCCAAAAGTTGCAATACCCCCCCAAAGGAACAATTTCGCCTCAAAATGGCAAAAAATTGCAATACCCCCCCAAAGGAACAATTTCGCCTCAAAATGCCGAAAAGTTGCAATACCCCCCCAAAGGAACAATTTCGCTTCAAAATGGCCAAAAGTTGCAATACCCCCCCCCAAAGGAACAATTTCGCCTCAAAATGGCAAAAAATTGCAATACCCCCCCAAAGGAACAATTTCGCCTCAAAATGCCGAAAAGTTGCAATACCCCCCCAAAGGAACAATTTCGCTTTAAAATGGCCAAAAGTTGCAATACCCCCCCAAAGGAACAATTTCGCCTCAAAATGGCAAAAAATTGCAATACCCCCCAAAGGAACAATTTCGCTTCAAAATGGCCAAAAGTTGCAATACCCCCCCAAAGGAACAATTTCGCCTCAAAATGGCAAAAAATTGCAATACCCCCCCAAAGGAACAATTTCGCCTCAAAATGGCAAAAAATTGCAATACCCCCCCCAAAGGAACAATTTCGCTTCAAAATGGCCAAAAGTTGCAATACCTCCCCAAAGGAACAATTTCGCCTCAAAATGGCAAAAAATTGCAATACCCCCCCAAAGGAACAATTTCGCCTCAAAATGCCGAAAAGTTGCAATACCCCCCGAAAGGAACAATTTCGCTTCAAAATTGCCAAAAGTTGCAATACCCCCCAAAGGAACAATTTCGCCTCAAAATGGCAAAAAATTGCAATACCCCCCCAAAGGAACAATTTCGCTTCAAAATGGCCAAAAGTTGCAATACCCCCCCCAAAGGAACAATTTCGCCTCAAGATGCCGAAAAGTTGCAATACCCCCCGAAAGGAACAATTTCGCCTCAAAATGGCCAAAAATTGTAAAACCCCCCCAAAGGAACAATTTCGCTTCAATATGGCCAAAAGTTGCAATACCCCCCCAAAGGAACAATTTCGCCTCTAAATGGAAAAAAAATTGCAATACCCCCCAAAGGAACAATTTCGCCTCAAAATGCCGAAAAGTTGCAATACCCCCCCAAAGGAACACTTTCGCCTCAAAATGGCAAAAAATTGCAATACCCCCCCAAAGGAACAATTTCGCCTCAACATGGTTAAAAATTGCAATACCCCCCCAAAGGAACAATTTCGCTTCAATATGGCCAAAAGTTGCAATACCCCCCTAAAGGAACAATTTCGCCTCAAAATGCCGAAAAGTTGCAATACCCCCCCAAAGGAACAATTTCGCTTCAATATGGCCAAAAGTTGCAATACCCCCCCAAAGGAACAATTTCGCCTCAAAATGGCAAAAAATTGCAATACCCCCCCAAAGGAACAATTTCGCTTCAAATTGGCCAAAAGTTGCAATACCTCCCCAAAGGAACAATTTCGCCTCAAAATGGCAAAAAATTGCAATACCCCCCCAAAGGAACAATTTCGCCTCAAAATGCTGAAAAGTTGCAATACCCCCCGAAAGGAACAATTTCGCTTCAAAATGGCCAAAAGTTGCAATACCCTCCCAAAGGAACAATTTCGCCTCAAAATGCCGAAAAGTTGCAATACCCCCCGAAAGGAACAATTTCGCTTCAAAATGGCCAAAAGTTGCAATACCCCCCCCCAAAGGAACAATTTCGCCTCAAAATGGCAAAAAATTGCAATACCCCCCCAAAGGAACAATTTCGCCTCAGAATGCCGAAAAGTTGCAATACCCCCCCAAAGGAACAATTTCGCTTCAAAATGGCCAAAAGTTGCAATACCCCCCCAAAGGAACAATTTCGCCTCAAAATGGCAAAAAATTGCAATACCCCCCCAAAGGAACAATTTCGCCTCAAAATGCCGAAAAGTTGCAATACCCCCCCAAGGAACAATTTCGCTTTAAAATGGCCAAAAGTTGCAATACCCCCCCAAAGGAACAATTTCGCCTCAAAATGGCAAAAAATTGCAATACCCCCCCAAAGGAACAATTTCGCTTCAAAATGGCCAAAAGTTGCAATACCCCCCCAAAGGAACAATTTCGCCTCAAAATGGCAAAAAATTGCAATACCCCCCCAAAGGAACAATTTCGCCTCAAAATGGCAAAAAATTGCAATACCCCCCCAAAGGAACAATTTCGCTTCAATATGGCCAAAAGTTGCAATACCCCTCTAAAGGAACAATTTCGCCTTAAAATGCCGAAAAGTTGCAATACCCCCCAAAGGAACAATTTCGCTTCAATATGGCCAAAAGTTGCGATACCCCCCCAAAGGAACAATTTCGCCTCAAAATGGCAAAAAATTGCAATACCCCCCCCAAAGGAACAATTTCGCTTCAAAATGGCCAAAAGTTGCAATACCTCCCCAAAGGAACAATTTCGCCTCAAAATGGCAAAAAATTGCAATACCCCCCAAATGAACAATTTCGCTTCAAAATGGCTAAAAGTTGCAATACCCCCCCAAAGGAACAATTTCGCCTCAAAATGCCGAAAAGTTGCAATACCCCCCGAAAGGAACAATTTCGCCTCAAAATGGCCAAAAATTGTAAAAACCCCCCAAAGGAACAATTTCGCTTCAATATGGCCAAAAGTTGCAATACCCCCCAAGGAACAATTTCGCCTCAAAATGGCAAAAAATTGCAATACCCCCCAAAGGAACAATTTCGCTTCAAAATGGCCAAAAGTTGCAATACCCCCCCAAAGGAACAATTTCGCGTCAAAATGGCAAAAAATTGCAATACCCCCCCAAAGGAACAATTTCGCTTCAAAATGGCCAAAAGTTGCAATACCTCCCCAAAGGAACAATTTCGCCTCAAAATGGCAAAAAATTGCAATACCCCCCAAATGAACAATTTCGCTTCAAAATGGCTAAAAGTTGCAATACCCCCCCAAAGGAACAATTTCGCCTCAAAATGCCGAAAAGTTGCAATACCCCCCGAAAGGAACAATTTCGCCTCAAAATGGCCAAAAATTGTAAAAACCCCCCAAAGGAACAATTTCGCTTCAATATGGCCAAAAGTTGCAATACCCCCCAAGGAACAATTTCGCCTCAAAATGGCAAAAAATTGCAATACCCCCCAAAGGAACAATTTCGCCTCAAAATGGCAAAAAATTGCAATACCCCCCAAAGGAACAATTTCGCTTCAAAATGGCCAAAAGTTGCAATACCCCCCCAAAGGAACAATTTCGCCTCAAAATGGCAAAAAATTGCAATACCCCCCCAAAGGAACAATTTCGCCTCAAAATGGCAAAAAATTGCAATACCCCCCCCAAAGGAACAATTTCGCTTCAAAATGGCCAAAAGTTGCAATACCTCCCCAAAGGAACAATTTCGCCTCAAAATGGCAAAAAATTGCAATACCCCCCCAAAGGAACAATTTCGCCTCAAAATGCCGAAAAGTTGCAATACCCCCCGAAAGGAACAATTTCGCTTCAAAATTGCCAAAAGTTGCAATACCCCCCCAAAGGAACAATTTCGCCTCAAAATGGCAAAAAATTGCAATACCCCCCAAAGGAACAATTTCGCTTCAAAATGGCCAAAAGTTGCAATACCCCCCCCAAAGGAACAATTTCGCCTCAAGATGCCGAAAAGTTGCAATACCCCCCGAAAGGAACAATTTCGCCTCAAAATGGCCAAAAATTGTAAAACCCCCCCAAAGGAACAATTTCGCTTCAATATGGCCAAAAGTTGCAATACCCCCCCAAAGGAACAATTTCGCCTCTAAATGGAAAAAAAATTGCAATACCCCCCAAAGGAACAATTTCGCCTCAAAATGCCGAAAAGTTGCAATACCCCCCCAAAGGAACACTTTCGCCTCAAAATGGCAAAAAATTGCAATACCCCCCCAAAGGAACAATTTCGCCTCAACATGGTTAAAAATTGCAATACCCCCCCAAAGGAACAATTTCGCTTCAATATGGCCAAAAGTTGCAATACCCCCCTAAAGGAACAATTTCGCCTCAAAATGCCGAAAAGTTGCAATACCCCCCCAAAGGAACAATTTCGCTTCAATATGGCCAAAAGTTGCAATACCCCCCCAAAGGAACAATTTCGCCTCAAAATGGCAAAAAATTGCAATACCCCCCCCAAAGGAACAATTTCGCTTCAAATTGGCCAAAAGTTGCAATACCTCCCCAAAGGAACAATTTCGCCTCAAAATGGCAAAAAATTGCAATACCCCCCCAAAGGAACAATTTCGCCTCAAAATGCTGAAAAGTTGCAATACCCCCCGAAAGGAACAATTTCGCTTCAAAATGGCCAAAAGTTGCAATACCCTCCCAAAGGAACAATTTCGCCTCAAAATGCCGAAAAGTTGCAATACCCCCCGAAAGGAACAATTTCGCTTCAAAATGGCCAAAAGTTGCAATACCCCCCCCCAAAGGAACAATTTCGCCTCAAAATGGCAAAAAATTGCAATACCCCCCCAAAGGAACAATTTCGCCTCAGAATGCCGAAAAGTTGCAATACCCCCCCAAAGGAACAATTTCGCTTCAAAATGGCCAAAAGTTGCAATACCCCCCCAAAGGAACAATTTCGCCTCAAAATGGCAAAAAATTGCAATACCCCCCCAAAGGAACAATTTCGCCTCAAAATGCCGAAAAGTTGCAATACCCCCCCAAGGAACAATTTCGCTTTAAAATGGCCAAAAGTTGCAATACCCCCCCAAAGGAACAATTTCGCCTCAAAATGGCAAAAAATTGCAATACCCCCCCAAAGGAACAATTTCGCTTCAAAATGGCCAAAAGTTGCAATACCTCCCCAAAGGAACAATTTCGCCTCAAAATGGCAAAAAATTGCAATACCCCCCAAATGAACAATTTCGCTTCAAAATGGCTAAAAGTTGCAATACCCCCCCAAAGGAACAATTTCGCCTCAAAATGCCGAAAAGTTGCAATACCCCCCGAAAGGAACAATTTCGCCTCAAAATGGCCAAAAATTGTAAAAACCCCCCAAAGGAACAATTTCGCTTCAATATGGCCAAAAGTTGCAATACCCCCCAAGGAACATTTTCGCCTCAAAATGGCAAAAAATTGCAATACCCCCCAAAGGAACAATTTCGCTTCAAAATGGCCAAAAGTTGCAATACCCCCCCAAAGGAACAATTTCGCGTCAAAATGGCAAAAAATTGCAATACCCCCCCAAAGGAACAATTTCGCTTCAAAATGGCCAAAAGTTGCAATACCTCCCCAAAGGAACAATTTCGCCTCAAAATGGCAAAAAATTGCAATACCCCCCAAATGAACAATTTCGCTTCAAAATGGCTAAAAGTTGCAATACCCCCCCAAAGGAACAATTTCGCCTCAAAATGCCGAAAAGTTGCAATACCCCCCGAAAGGAACAATTTCGCCTCAAAATGGCCAAAAATTGTAAAAACCCCCCAAAGGAACAATTTCGCTTCAATATGGCCAAAAGTTGCAATACCCCCCAAGGAACAATTTCGCCTCAAAATGGCAAAAAATTGCAATACCCCCCAAAGGAACAATTTCGCTTCAAAATGGCCAAAAGTTGCAATACCCCCCCAAAGGAACAATTTCGCGTCAAAATGGCAAAAAATTGCAATACCCCCCCAAAGGAACAATTTCGCCTCAAAATGGCAAAAAATTGCAATACCCCCCAAAGGAACAATTTCGCCTCAAAATGCCGAAAAGTTGCAATACCCCCCGAAAGGAACAATTTCGCTTCAAAATGGCAAAAATTTGCAATACCCCCCCAAAGGAACAATTTCGCCTCAAAATGCTGAAAAGTTGCAATACCCCCCGAAAGGAAAAATTTCGCTTCAAAATGGCCAAAAGTTGCAATACCCCCCCAAAGGAACAATTTCGCCTCAAAATGCCGAAAAGTTGCAATACCCCCCGAAAGGAACAATTTCGCTTCAAAATGGCCAAAAGTTGCAATACCCCCCAAAGGAACAATTTCGCCTCAAAATGGCAAAAAATTGCAATACCCCCCCAAAGGAACAATTTCGCTTCAAAATGGCCAAAAGTTGCAATACCCCCCCAAAGGAACAATTTCGCCTCAAAATGCCGAAAAGTTGCAATACCCCCCGAAAGGAACAATTTCGCTTCAAAATGGCCAAAATTTGCAATACCCCTCAAAGGAACAATTTCGCCTCAAAATGGCAAAAAATTGCAATACCCCCCAAAGGAACAATTTCGCTTCAAAATGGCCAAAAGTTGCAATACCCCCCCAAAGGAACAATTTCGCATCAAAATGCCGAAAAGTTGAAACACCCCCCGAAAGGAACAATTTCGCTTCAAAATGGCCAAAAGTTGCAATACCCCCCCCAAAGGAACAATTTCGCCTCAAAATGGCAAAAAATTGCAATACCCCCCCAAAGGAACAATTTCGCCTCAAAATGCCGAAAAGTTGCAATACCCCCCCAAAGGAATAATTTCGCTTCAATATGGCCAAAAGTTGCAATACCCCCCCCAAAGGAACAATTTCGCCTCAAAATGGCAAAAAATTGCTATACCCCCCCAAAAGGAACAATTTCGCCTCAAAATGGCCAAAAGTTGCAATACCTCCCCAAAGGAACAATTTCGCCTCAAAATGGCAAAAAATTGCAATACCCCCCAAAGGAACAATTTCCCCTCAAAATGCCGAAAAGTTGCAATACCCCCCCAAAGGAACAATTTCGCTTCAAAATGGCCAAAAGTTGCAATACCCCCCCAAAGGAATAATTTCACCTCAAAATGCTGAAAAGTTGCAATACCCCCCGAAAGGAACAATTTCGCTTCAAAATGGCCAAAAGTTGCAATACCCCCCCAAAGGAACAATTTCGCCTCAAAATGCCGAAAAGTTGCAATACCCCCCGAAAGGAACAATTTCGCTTAAAAATGGCCAAAAGTTGCAATACCCCCCCCCAAAGGAACAATTTCGCCTCAAAATGGCAAAAAATTGCAATACCCCCCCAAAGGAACAATTTCTCCTCAAAATGCCGAAAAGTTGCAATACCCCCCGAAAGGAACAATTTCGCTTCAAAATGGCCAAAAGTTGCAATACCCCCCCAAAGGAACAATTTCGCCTCAAAATGGCAAAAAATTGCAATACCCCCCAAAGGAACAATTTCGCCTCAAAATGCCGAAAAGTTGCAATACCCCCCCAAAGGAACAATTTCGCTTTAAAATGGCCAAAAGTTGCAATACCCCCCCAAAGGAACAATTTCGCCTCAAAATGGCAAAAAATTGCAATACCCCCCCAAAGAAACAATTTCGCTTCAAAATGGCCAAAAGTTGCAATACCCCCCCAAAGGAACAATTTCGCCTCAAAATGGCAAAAAATTGCAATACCCCCCCCAAAGGAACAATTTCGCTTCAAAATGGCCAAAAGTTGCAATACCTCCCCAAAGGAACAATTTCGCCTCAAAATGGCAAAAAATTGCAATACCCCCCCAAAGGAACAATTTCGCCTCAAAATGCCGAAAAGTTGCAATACCCCCCGAAAGGAACAATTTCGCTTCAAAATGGCCAAAAGTTGCAATACCCTCCCAAAGGAACAATTTCGCCTCAAAATGCCGAAAAGTTGCAATACCCCCCGAAAGGAACAATTTCGCTTCAAAATGGCCAAAAGTTGCAATACCCCCCCAAAGGAACAATTTCGCCTCAAAATGGCAAAAAATTGCAATACCCCCCCAAAGGAACAATTTCGCCTCAGAATGCCGAAAAGTTGCAATACCCCCCCAAAGGAACAATTTCGCTTCAAAATGGCCAAAAGTTGCAATACCCCCCCAAAGGAACAATTTCGCCTCAAAATGGCAAAAAATTGCAATACCCCCCCAAAGGAACAATTTCGCCTCAAAATGCCGAAAAGTTGCAATACCCCCCCAAGGAACAATTTCGCTTTAAAATGGCCAAAAGTTGCAATACCCCCCCAAAGGAACAATTTCGCCTCAAAATGGCAAAAAATTGCAATACCCCCCCAAAGGAACAATTTCGCTTCAAAATGGCCAAAAGTTGCAATACCCCCCCAAAGGAACAATTTCGCTTCAAAATGGCCAAAAGTTGCAATACCTCCCCAAAGGAACAATTTCGCCTCAAAATGGCAAAAAATTGCAATACCCCCCAAATGAACAATTTCGCTTCAAAATGGCTAAAAGTTGCAATACCCCCCCAAAGGAACAATTTCGCCTCAAAATGCCGAAAAGTTGCAATACCCCCCGAAAGGAACAATTTCGCCTCAAAATGGCCAAAAATTGTAAAAACCCCCCAAAGGAACAATTTCGCTTCAATATGGCCAAAAGTTGCAATACCCCCCAAGGAACAATTTCGCCTCAAAATGGCAAAAAATTGCAATACCCCCCAAAGGAACAATTTCGCTTCAAAATGGCCAAAAGTTGCAATACCCCCCCAAAGGAACAATTTCGCGTCAAAATGGCAAAAAATTGCAATACCCCCCCAAAGGAACAATTTCGCTTCAAAATGGCCAAAAGTTGCAATACCTCCCCAAAGGAACAATTTCGCCTCAAAATGGCAAAAAATTGCAATACCCCCCAAATGAACAATTTCGCTTCAAAATGGCTAAAAGTTGCAATACCCCCCCAAAGGAACAATTTCGCCTCAAAATGCCGAAAAGTTGCAATACCCCCCGAAAGGAACAATTTCGCCTCAAAATGGCCAAAAATTGTAAAAACCCCCCAAAGGAACAATTTCGCTTCAATATGGCCAAAAGTTGCAATACCCCCCAAGGAACAATTTCGCCTCAAAATGGCAAAAAATTGCAATACCCCCCAAAGGAACAATTTCGCTTCAAAATGGCCAAAAGTTGCAATACCCCCCCAAAGGAACAATTTCGCGTCAAAATGGCAAAAAATTGCAATACCCCCCCAAAGGAACAATTTCGCCTCAAAATGGCAAAAAATTGCAATACCCCCCAAAGGAACAATTTCGCCTCAAAATGCCGAAAAGTTGCAATACCCCCCGAAAGGAACAATTTCGCTTCAAAATGGCAAAAATTTGCAATACCCCCCCAAAGGAACAATTTCGCCTCAAAATGCTGAAAAGTTGCAATACCCCCCGAAAGGAAAAATTTCGCTTCAAAATGGCCAAAAGTTGCAATACCCCCCCAAAGGAACAATTTCGCCTCAAAATGCCGAAAAGTTGCAATACCCCCCGAAAGGAACAATTTCGCTTCAAAATGGCCAAAAGTTGCAATACCCCCCAAAGGAACAATTTCGCCTCAAAATGGCAAAAAATTGCAATACCCCCCCAAAGGAACAATTTCGCTTCAAAATGGCCAAAAGTTGCAATACCCCCCCAAAGGAACAATTTCGCCTCAAAATGCCGAAAAGTTGCAATACCCCCCGAAAGGAACAATTTCGCTTCAAAATGGCCAAAATTTGCAATACCCCTCAAAGGAACAATTTCGCCTCAAAATGGCAAAAAATTGCAATACCCCCCAAAGGAACAATTTCGCTTCAAAATGGCCAAAAGTTGCAATACCCCCCCAAAGGAACAATTTCGCATCAAAATGCCGAAAAGTTGAAACACCCCCCGAAAGGAACAATTTCGCTTCAAAATGGCCAAAAGTTGCAATACCCCCCCCAAAGGAACAATTTCGCCTCAAAATGGCAAAAAATTGCAATACCCCCCCAAAGGAACAATTTCGCCTCAAAATGCCGAAAAGTTGCAATACCCCCCCAAAGGAATAATTTCGCTTCAATATGGCCAAAAGTTGCAATACCCCCCCCAAAGGAACAATTTCGCCTCAAAATGGCAAAAAATTGCTATACCCCCCCAAAAGGAACAATTTCGCCTCAAAATGGCCAAAAGTTGCAATACCTCCCCAAAGGAACAATTTCGCCTCAAAATGGCAAAAAATTGCAATACCCCCCAAAGGAACAATTTCCCCTCAAAATGCCGAAAAGTTGCAATACCCCCCCAAAGGAACAATTTCGCTTCAAAATGGCCAAAAGTTGCAATACCCCCCCAAAGGAATAATTTCACCTCAAAATGCTGAAAAGTTGCAATACCCCCCGAAAGGAACAATTTCGCTTCAAAATGGCCAAAAGTTGCAATACCCCCCCAAAGGAACAATTTCGCCTCAAAATGCCGAAAAGTTGCAATACCCCCCGAAAGGAACAATTTCGCTTAAAAATGGCCAAAAGTTGCAATACCCCCCCCCAAAGGAACAATTTCGCCTCAAAATGGCAAAAAATTGCAATACCCCCCCAAAGGAACAATTTCTCCTCAAAATGCCGAAAAGTTGCAATACCCCCCGAAAGGAACAATTTCGCTTCAAAATGGCCAAAAGTTGCAATACCCCCCCAAAGGAACAATTTCGCCTCAAAATGGCAAAAAATTGCAATACCCCCCAAAGGAACAATTTCGCCTCAAAATGCCGAAAAGTTGCAATACCCCCCCAAAGGAACAATTTCGCTTTAAAATGGCCAAAAGTTGCAATACCCCCCCAAAGGAACAATTTCGCCTCAAAATGGCAAAAAATTGCAATACCCCCCCAAAGAAACAATTTCGCTTCAAAATGGCCAAAAGTTGCAATACCCCCCCAAAGGAACAATTTCGCCTCAAAATGGCAAAAAATTGCAATACCCCCCCCAAAGGAACAATTTCGCTTCAAAATGGCCAAAAGTTGCAATACCTCCCCAAAGGAACAATTTCGCCTCAAAATGGCAAAAAATTGCAATACCCCCCCAAAGGAACAATTTCGCCTCAAAATGCCGAAAAGTTGCAATACCCCCCGAAAGGAACAATTTCGCTTCAAAATTGCCAAAAGTTGCAATACCCCCCCAAAGGAACAATTTCGCCTCAAAATGGCAAAAAATTGCAATACCCCCCCAAAGGAACAATTTCGCT
This sequence comes from Anomaloglossus baeobatrachus, assembly GCF_048569485.1. Classification (NCBI taxonomy): domain Eukaryota; kingdom Metazoa; phylum Chordata; class Amphibia; order Anura; family Aromobatidae; genus Anomaloglossus; species Anomaloglossus baeobatrachus. The sequence goes on from NW_027441880.1 coordinate 563,694, forward strand.
TCAAAATGGCCAAAAGTTGCAATACCCCCCCAAAGGAACAATTTCGCCTCAAGATGCCGAAAAGTTGCAATACCCCCCGAAAGGAACAATTTCGCCTCAAAATGGCCAAAAATTGTAAAACCCCCCCAAAGGAACAATTTCGCTTCAATATGGCCAAAAGTTGCAATACCCCCCCAAAGGAACAATTTGGCCTCAAAATGGAAAAAAAATTGCAATACCCCCCAAAGGAACAATTTTGCCTCAAAATGCCGAAAAGTTGCAATACCCCTCTAAAGGAACAATTTTGCCTCAAAATGCCGAAAAGTTGCAATACCCCCCCAAAGGAACAATTTCGCTTCAAAATGGCCAAAAGTTGCAATCCCCCCCCAAAGGAACAATTTCGCCTCAACATGGTTAAAAATTGCAATACCCCCCCAAAGGAACAATTTCGCTTCAATATGGCCAAAAGTTGCAATACCCCTCTAAAGGAACAATTTTGCCTCAAAATGCCGAAAAGTTGCAATACCCCCCCAAAGGAACAATTTCGCTTCAATATGGCCAAAAGTTGCGATACCCCCCCAAAGGAACAATTTCGCCTCAAAATGGCAAAAAATTGCAATACCCCCCCCCAAAGGAACAATTTCGCTTCAAAATGGCCAAAAGTTGCAATACCTCCCCAAAGGAACAATTTCGCCTCAAAATGGCAAAAAATTGCAATACCCCCCAAATGAACAATTTCGCTTCAAAATGGCCAAAAGTTGCAATACCCCCCCAAAGGAACAATTTCGCCTCAAAATGCCGAAAAGTTGCAATACCCACCGAAAGGAACAATTTCGCCTCAAAATGGCCAAAAGTTGCAATACCCCCCAAGGAACAATTTCGCCTCAAAATGGCAAAAAATTGCAATACCCCCCAAAGGAACAAGTTCGCTTCAAAATGGCCAAAAGTTGCAATACCCCCCCAAAGGAACAATTTCGCCTCAAAATGGCAAAAAATTGCAATACCCCCCAAAGGAACAATTTCGCCTCAAAATGCCGAAAAGTTGCAATACCCCCCCAAAGGAACAATTTCGCTTCAAAATTGCCAAAAGTTGCAATACCCCCCCAAAGGAAAAATTTCGCCTCAAAATGCCGAAAAGTTGCAATACCCCCCGAAAGGAACAATTTCGCTTCAAAATGGCCAAAAGTTGCAATACCCCCCAAAGGAACAATTTCGCCTCAAAATGGCAAAAAATTGCAATACCCCCCAAAGGAACAATTTCGCTTCAAAATGGCCAAAAGTTGCAATACCCCCCCAAAGGAACAATTTCGCATCAAAATGCCGAAAAGTTGCAACACCCCCCGAAAGGAACAATTTCGCTTCAAAATGGCCAAAAGTTGCAATACCCCCCCCAAAGGAACAATTTCGCCTCAAAATGGCAAAAAATTGCAATACCCCCCCAAAGGAACAATTTCGCCTCAAAATGCCGAAAAGTTGCAATACCCCCCCCAAAGGAACAATTTCGCTTCAAAATGGCCAAAAGTTGCAATACCCCCCCGAAGGAACAATTTCGCCTCAAAATGGCAAAAAATTGCTATACCCCCCCAAAAGGAACAATTTCGCCTCAAAATGGCCAAAAATTGTAAAACCCCCCCAAAGGAACAATTTTGCTTCAATATGGCCAAAAGTTGCAATACCCCCCAAGGAACAATTTCGCCTCAAAATGGCCAAAAATTGCAATACCCCCCAAAGGAACAATTTCGCCTCAAAATGCCGAAAAGTTGCAATACCCCCCCAAAGGAACACTTTCGCCTCAAAATGGCAAAAAATTGCAATACCCCCCCAAAGGAACAATTTCGCCTCAACATGGTTAAAAATTGCAATACCCCCCCAAAGGAACAATTTCGCTTCAATATGGCCAAAAGTTGCAATACCCCTCTAAAGGAACAACTTCGCCTTAAAATGCCGAAAAGTTGCAATACCCCCCAAAGGAACAATTTCGCTTCAATATGGCCAAAAGTTGCGATACCCCCCCAAAGGAACAATTTCGCCTCAAAATGGCAAAAAATTGCAATACCCCCCCCAAAGGAACAATTTCGCTTCAAAATGGCCAAAAGTTGCAATACCTCCCCAAAGGAACAATTTCGCCTCAAAATGGCAAAAAATTGCAATACCCCCCAAATGAACAATTTCGCCTCAAAATGGCAAAAAATTGCAATACCCCCCAAAGGAACAATTTCGCCTCAAAATGCCGAAAAGTTGCAATACCCCCCGAAAGGAACAATTTCGCTTCAAAATGGCCAAAAGTTGCAATACCCCCCCAAAGGAACAATTTCGCCTCAAAATGCTGAAAAGTTGCAATACCCCCCGAAAGGAACAATTTCGCTTCAAAATGGCCAAAAGTTGCAATACTCCCCCAAAGGAACAATTTCGCCTCAAAATGCCGAAAAGTTGCAATACCCCCCGAAAGGAACAATTTCGCTTCAAAATGGCCAAAAGTTGCAATACCCCCCAAAGGAACAATTTCGCCTCAAAATGGCAAAAAATTGCAATACCCCCCCAAAGGAACAATTTCGCTTCAAAATGGCCAAAAGTTGCAATACCCCCCCAAAGGAACAATTTCGCCTCAAAATGCCGAAAAGTTGCAATACCCCCCGAAAGGAACAATTTCGCTTCAAAATGGCCAAAAGTTGCAATACCCCCCAAAGGAACAATTTCGCCTCAAAATGGCAAAAAATTGCAATACCCCCCAAAGGAACAATTTCGCTTCAAAATGGCCAAAAGTTGCAATACCCCCCCAAAGGAACAATTTCGCATCAAAATGCCGAAAAGTTGAAACACCCCCCGAAAGGAACAATTTCGCTTCAAAATGGCCAAAAGTTGCAATACCCCCCCCAAAGGAACAATTTCGCCTCAAAATGGCAAAAAATTGCAATACCCCCCCAAAGGAACAATTTCGCCTCAAAATGCCGAAAAGTTGCAATACCCCCCCCAAAGGAATAATTTCGCTTCAATATGGCCAAAAGTTGCAATACCCCCCCAAAGGAACAATTTCGCCTCAAAATGGCAAAAAATTGCTATACCCCCCCAAAAGGAACAATTTCGCCTCAAAATGGCCAAAAGTTGCAATACCTCCCCAAAGGAACAATTTCGCCTCAAAATGGCAAAAAATTGCAATACCCCCCAAAGGAACAATTTCGCCTCAAAATGCCGAAAAGTTGCAATACCCCCCCAAAGGAACAATTTCGCTTCAAAATGGCCAAAAGTTGCAATACCCCCCCAAAGGAACAATTTCGCCTCAAAATGCCGAAAAGTTGCAATACCCCCCGAAAGGAACAATTTCGCTTAAAAATGGCCAAAAGTTGCAATACCCCCCCTCCAAAGGAACAATTTCGCCTCAAAATGGCAAAAAATTGCAATACCCCCCCAAAGGAACAATTTCTCCTCAAAATGCCGAAAAGTTGCAATACCCCCCGAAAGGAACAATTTCGCTTCAAAATGGCCAAAAGTTGCAATACCCCCCCCAAAGGAACAATTTCGCCTCAAAATGGCAAAAAATTGCAATACCCCCCCAAAGGAACAATTTCGCCTCAAAATGCCGAAAAGTTGCAATACCCCCCCAAAGGAACAATTTCGCTTCAAAATTGCCAAAAGTTGCAATACCCCCCCAAAGGAACAATTTCGCCTCAAAATGGCAAAAAATTGCAATACCCCCCCAAAGGAACAATTTCGCTTCAAAATGGCCAAAAGTTGCAATACCCCCCCAAAGGAACAATTTCGCCTCAAAATGGCAAAAAATTGCAATACCCCCCCAAAGAAACAATTTCGCTTCAAAATGGCCAAAAGTTGCAATACCCCCCCAAAGGAACAATTTCGCCTCAAAATGGCAAAAAATTGCAATACCCCCCCAAAGGAACAATTTCGCTTCAAAATGGCCAAAAGTTGCAATACCTCCCCAAAGGAACAATTTCGCCTCAAAATGGCAAAAAATTGCAATACCCCCCCAAAGGAACAATTTCGCCTCAAAATGGCAAAAAATTGCAATACCCCCCCAAAGGAACAATTTCGCTTCAAAATGGCCAAAAGTTGCAATACCCCCCCAAAGGAACAATTTCGCCTCAAGATGCCGAAAAGTTGCAATACCCACCGAAAGGAACAATTTCGCCTCAAAATGGCCAAAAATTGTAAAACCCCCCCAAAGGAACAATTTCGCTTCAATATGGCCAAAAGTTGCAATACCCCCCCAAAGGAACAATTTCGCCTCAAAATGGAAAAAAAATTGCAATACCCCCCAAAGGAACAATTTCGCCTCAAAATGCCAAAAAGTTGCAATACCCCCCCAAAGGAACACTTTCGCCTCAAAATGGCAAAAAATTGCAATACCCCCCCAAAGGAACAATTTCGCCTCAACATGGTTAAAAATTGCAATACCCCCCCAAAGGAAAAATTTCGCTTCAATATGGCCAAAAGTTGCAATACCCCTCTAAAGGAACAATTTTGCCTCAAAATGCCGAAAAGTTGCAATACCCCCCCAAAGGAACAATTTCGCTTCAATATGGCCAAAAGTTGCGATACCCCCCCAAAGGAACAATTTCGCCTCAAAATGGCAAAAAATTGCAATACCCCCCCCAAAGGAACAATTTTGCTTCAAAATGGCCAAAAGTTGCAATACCTCCCCAAAGGAACAATTTCGCCTCAAAATGGCAAAAAATTGCAATACCCCCCAAATGAACAATTTCGCTTCAAAATGGCCAAAAGTTGCAATACCCCCCCAAAGGAACAATTTCGCCTCAAAATGCCGAAAAGTTGCAATACCCCCCGAAAGGAACAATTTCGCCTCAAAATGGCCAAAAGTTGCAATACCCCCCAAGGAACAATTTCGCCTCAAAATGGCAAAAAATTGCAATACCCCCCAAAGGAACAATTTCTCTTCAAAATGGCAAAAAGTTGCAATACCCCCCCAAAGGAACAATTTCGCCTCAAAATGGCAAAAAATTGCAATACCCCCCCAAAGGAACAATTTCGCTTCAAAATGGCCAAAAGTTGCAATACCCCCCCAAAGGAACAATTTCGCCTCAAAATGCTGAAAAGTTGCAATACCCCCCGAAAGGAACAATTTCGCTTCAAAATGGCCAAAAGTTGCAATACCCCCCCAAAGGAACAATTTCGCCTCAAAATGCCGAAAAGTTGCAATACCCCCCGAAAGGAACAATTTCGCTTCAAAATGGCCAAAAGTTGCAATACCCCCCAAAGGAACAATTTCGCCTCAAAATGGCAAAAAATTGCAATACCCCCCCAAAGGAACAATTTCGCTTCAAAATGGCCAAAAGTTGCAATACCCCCCCAAAGGAAAAATTTCGCCTCAAAATGCCGAAAAGTTGCATGCAATACCCCCCGAAAGGAACAATTTCGCTTCAAAATGGCCAAAAGTTGCAATACCCCCCAAAGGAACAATTTCGCCTCAAAATGGCAAAAAATTGCAATACCCCCCAAAGGAACAATTTCGCTTCAAAATGGCCAAAAGTTGCAATACCCCCCCAAAGGAACAATTTCGCATCAAAATGCCGAAAAGTTGCAACACCCCCCGAAAGGAACAATTTCGCTTCAAAATGGCCAAAAGTTGCAATACCCCCCCCAAAGGAACAATTTCGCCTCAAAATGGCAAAAAATTGCAATACCCCCCCAAAGGAACAATTTCGCCTCAAAATGCCGAAAAGTTGCAATACCCCCCCCAAAGGAACAATTTCGCTTCAAAATGGCCAAAAGTTGCAATTCCCCCCCGAAGGAACAATTTCGCCTCAAAATGGCAAAAAATTGCTATACCCCCCCAAAAGGAACAATTTCGCCTCAAAATGGCCAAAAATTGTAAAACCCCCCCAAAGGAACAATTTTGCTTCAATATGGCCAAAAGTTGCAATACCCCCCAAGGAACAATTTCGCCTCAAAATGGCAAAAAATTGCAATACCCCCCAAAGGAACAATTTCGCTTCAAAATGGCCAAAAGTTGCAATACCCCCCCAAAGGAACAATTTCACCTCAAAATGGCAAAAAATTGCAAACCCCCCCCCAAAGAAACAATTTCGCTTCAAAATGCCGAAAAGTTGCAATACCCCCCGAAAGGAACAATTTCGATTCAAAATTGCCAAAAGTTGCAATACCCCCCCAAAGGAACAATTTCGCCTCAAAATGGCAAAAAATTGCAATACCCCCCAAAAGGAACAATTTCGCCTCAAAATGCCGAAAAGTTGCAATACCCCCCAAAGGAACAATTTCGCTTCAAAATGGCCAAAAGTTGCAATACCCCCCCAAAGGAACAATTTCGCCTCAAAATGGCAAAAAATTGCAATACCCCCCCAAAGGAACAATTTCGCCTCAAAATGGCAAAAAATTGCAATACACCCCCAAAGGAACAATTTCGCCTCAAAATGCCGAAAAGTTGCAATACCCCCCCAAAGGAACAATTTCGCTTCAAAATGGCCAAAAGTTGCAATACCCCCCCAAAGGAACAATTTCGCCTCAAAATGGCAAAAAATTGCAATACCCCCCCAAAGGAACAATTTCGCTTCAAAATGGCCAAAAGTTGCAATACCCCCCCAAAGGAACAATTTCTCCTTAAAATGGCAAAAAATTGCTATACCCCCCAAAGGAACAATTTCGCTTCAAAATGGCCAAAAGTTGCAATACCCCCCCAAAGGAACAATTTCGCCTCAAAATGCCGAAAAGTTGCAATACCCCCCAAAGGAACAATTTCGCCTCAAAATGCCGAAAAGTTGCAATACCCCCCGAAAGGAACAATTTCGCTTCAAAATGGCCAAAAGTTGCAATACCCCCCCAAAGGAACAATTTCGCCTCAAAATGCCGAAAAGTAGCAATACCCCCCGAAAGGAACAATTTCGCTTCAAAATGGCCAAAAATTGCAATACCCCCCCAAAGGAACAATTTCGCCTCAAAATGCTGAAAAGTTGCAATACCCCCCGAAAGGAACAATTTCGCTTCAAAATGGCCAAAAGTTGCAATACCCCCCAAAGGAACAATTTCGCCTCAATATGGCAAAAAATTGCAATACCCCCCAAAGGAACAATTTCGCTTCAAAATGGCCAAAAGTTGCAATACCCCCCCAAAGGAACAATTTCGCCTCAAAATGGCCAAAAGTTGCAATACCCCCCAAAGGAACAATTTCGCATCACAATGCCGAAAAGTTGCAATACCCCCCGAAAGGAACAATTTCGCTTCAAAATGGCCAAAAGTTGCAATACCCCCCCAAAGGAACAATTTCGCCTCAAAATGGCAAAAAATTGCTATACCCCCCCAAAGGAACAATTTCGCTTCAAAATGGCCAAAAGTTGCAATACCCCCCCAAAGGAACAATTTCGCCTCAAAATGGCAAAAAAGTGCAATACCCCCCAAAGGAACAATTTCGCTTCAAAATGGCCAAAAGTTGCAATACCCCCCCAAAGGAACAATTTCGCCTCAAAATGGCAAAAAATTGCTATACCCCCCAAAGGAACAATTTCGCTTCAAAATGGCCAAAAGTTGCAATACCCCCCCAAAGGAACAATTTCGCCTCAAAATGCAGAAAAGTTGCAATACCCCCCGAAAGGAACAATTTCGCCTCAAAATGGCCAAAAATTGTAAAACCCCCTCAAAGGAACAATTTCGCTTCAATATGGCCAAAAGTTGCAATACCCCCCAAGGAACAATTTCGCCTCAAAATGGCAAAAAATTGCAATACCCCCCAAAGGAACAATTTCGCTTCAAAATGGCCAAAAGTTGCAATACCCCCCCCCAAAGGAACAATTTCGCCTCAAAATGGCAAAAAATTGCAATACCCCCCCAAAGGAACAATTTCGCTTCAAAATGCCGAAAAGTTGCAATACCCCCCGAAAGGAACAATTTCGCTTCAAAATGGCCAAAAGTTGCAATACCCCCCCAAAGGAACAATTTCGCCTCAAAGTGGAAAAAAAATTGCAATACCCCCCAAAGGAACAATTTCGCCTCAAAATGCCGAAAAGTTGCAATACCCCCCCCAAAGGAACAATTTCGCCTCAAAATGGAAAAAATTGCTATACCCCCCCAAAGGAACAATTTCGCTTCAAAATGGCCAAAAGTTGCAATACCCCCCCAAAGGAACAATTTCGCCTCAAAATGGCAAAAAATTGCAATACCCCCCAAAGGAACAATTTCGCTTCAAAATGGCCAAAAGTTGCAATACCCCCCTAAAGGAACAATTTCGCCTCAAAATGGCAAAAAATTGCTATACACCCCCAAAGGAACAATTTCGCTTCAAAATGGCCAAAAGTTGCAATACCCCCCCAAAGGAACAATTTCGCCTCAAAATGGCAAAAAATTGCAATACCCCCCCAAAGGAACAATTTCGCCTCAAAATGCTGAAAAGTTGCAATACCCCCCGAAAGGAACAATTTCGCTTCAAAATGGCCAAAAGTTGCAATACCCCCCTAAAGGAACAATTTCGCCTCAAAATGCCGAAAAGTTGCAATACCCCCCGAAAGGAACAATTTCGCTTCAAAATGGCCAAAAGTTGCAATACCCCCCCAAAGGAACAATTTTGCCTCAAAATGGCAAAAAATTGCAATACCCCCCCAAAGGAACACTTTCGCTTCAAAATGGCCAAAAGTTGCAATACCCCCCCAAAGGAACAATTTCGCCTCAAAATGGGCAAAAGTTGCAATACCCCCCAAAGGAACAATTTCGCATCAAAATGCCGAAAACTTGCAATACCCCCCAAAGGAACAATTTCGCCTCAAAATGGCAAAAAATTGCAATACCCCCCCAAAGGAACAATTTCGCTTCAAAATGGCCAAAAGTTGCAATACCCCGCCAAAGGAACAATTTCGCCTCAAAATGCCGAAAAGTTGCAATACCCCCCCAAAGTAACAATTTCGCTTCAAAATGGCCAAAAGTTGCAATACCTTCCCAAAGGAACAATTTCGCCTCAAAATGAAAAATAAATTGCAATACCCCCCCAAAGGAACAATTTCGCTTCAAAATGCCGAAAAGTTGCAATACCCCCCAAAGGTACAATTTCGCTTCAAAATGGCCAAAAGTTGCAATACCCCCCCAAAGGAACAATTTCGCCTCAAAATGGAAAAAAAATTGCAATACCCCCCCAAAGGAACAATTTCGCCTCAAAATGCCGAAAAGTTGCAATACCCCCCCAAAGGAACAATTTCGCCTCAAAATGGCAAAAAATTGCAATACCCCCCCAAAGGAACAATTTCGCTTCAAAATGCCGAAAAGTTGCAATACCCCCCGAAAGGAACAATTTCGCTTCAAAATGGCCAAAAGTTGCAATACCCCCCCAAAGGAACAATTTCGCCTCAAAGTGGAAAAAAAATTGCAATACCCCCCAAAGGAACAATTTCGCCTCAAAATGCCGAAAAGTTGCAATACCCCCCCCAAAGGAACAATTTCGCCTCAAAATGGAAAAAATTGCTATACCCCCCCAAAGGAACAATTTCGCTTCAAAATGGCCAAAAGTTGCAATACCCCCCCAAAGGAACAATTTCGCCTCAAAATGGCAAAAAATTGCAATACCCCCCAAAGGAACAATTTCGCTTCAAAATGGCCAAAAGTTGCAATACCCCCCTAAAGGAACAATTTCGCCTCAAAATGGCAAAAAATTGCTATACACCCCCAAAGGAACAATTTCGCTTCAAAATGGCCAAAAGTTGCAATACCCCCCCAAAGGAACAATTTCGCCTCAAAATGGCAAAAAATTGCAATACCCCCCCAAAGGAACAATTTCGCCTCAAAATGCTGAAAAGTTGCAATACCCCCCGAAAGGAACAATTTCGCTTCAAAATGGCCAAAAGTTGCAATACCCCCCTAAAGGAACAATTTCGCCTCAAAATGCCGAAAAGTTGCAATACCCCCCGAAAGGAACAATTTCGCTTCAAAATGGCCAAAAGTTGCAATACCCCCCCAAAGGAACAATTTTGCCTCAAAATGGCAAAAAATTGCAATACCCCCCCAAAGGAACACTTTCGCTTCAAAATGGCCAAAAGTTGCAATACCCCCCCAAAGGAACAATTTCGCCTCAAAATGGGCAAAAGTTGCAATACCCCCCAAAGGAACAATTTCGCATCAAAATGCCGAAAACTTGCAATACCCCCCAAAGGAACAATTTCGCCTCAAAATGGCAAAAAATTGCAATACCCCCCCAAAGGAACAATTTCGCTTCAAAATGGCCAAAAGTTGCAATACCCCGCCAAAGGAACAATTTCGCCTCAAAATGCCGAAAAGTTGCAATACCCCCCCAAAGTAACAATTTCGCTTCAAAATGGCCAAAAGTTGCAATACCTTCCCAAAGGAACAATTTCGCCTCAAAATGAAAAATAAATTGCAATACCCCCCCAAAGGAACAATTTCGCTTCAAAATGCCGAAAAGTTGCAATACCCCCCAAAGGTACAATTTCGCTTCAAAATGGCCAAAAGTTGCAATACCCCCCCAAAGGAACAATTTCGCCTCAAAATGGAAAAAAAATTGCAATACCCCCCCAAAGGAACAATTTCGCCTCAAAATGCCGAAAAGTTGCAATACCCCACGAAAGGAACAATTTCGCTTCAAAATTGCCAAAAGTTGCAATACCCCCCCAAAGGAACAATTTCGCCTCAAAATGGCAAAAAATTTCAATACCCCCCCAAAGGAAAAATTTCGCTTCAAAATGGCCAAAAGTTGCAATACCCCCCCAAAGGAACAATTTCGCCTCAAAATGGCAAAAAATTGCAATACCCCCAAAGGAACAATTTCGCTTCAAAATGGCCAAAAGTTGCGATACCCCCCCAAAGGAACAATTTCGCCTCAAAATGCCGAAAAGTTGCAATACCCCCCGAAAGGAACAATTTCGCCTCAAAATGGCCAAAAATTGTAAAAACCCCCCAAAGGAACAATTTCGCTTCAATATGGCCAAAAGTTGCAATACCCCCCCAAAGGAACAATTTCGCCTCAAAATGGCAAAAAATTGCAACACCACCCCAAAGGAACAATTTCGCTTCAATATGGCCAAAAGTTGCAATACCCCCCAAAGGAACAATTTCGCCTCAAAATGGCAAAAAATTGCAATACCCCCCAAAGGAACAATTTCGCTTCAAAATGCCGAAAAGTTGCAATACCCCCCGAAAGGAACAATTTCGCTTCAAAATGGCCAAAAGTTGCAATACCCCCCCCAAAGGAACAATTTCGCCTCAAAATGCCGAAAAGTTGCAATACACCCCGAAAGGAACAATTTCGCTTCAAAATGGCCAAAAGTTGCAATACTCCCCCAAAGGAACAATTTCGCCTCAAAATGGCAAAAAATTGCAATACCCCCCCAAAGGAACAATTTCGCCTCAAAATGCTGAAAAGTTGCAATACCCCGACAAAGGAACAATTTCGCTTCAAAATGGCCAAAAGTTGCAATACCCCCCCAAAGGAACAATTTCGCCTCAAAATGCCGAAAAGTTGCAATACACCCCGAAAGGAACAATTTCGCTTCAAAATGGCCAAAAGTTGCAATACTCCCCCAAAGGAACAATTTCGCCTCAAAATGGCAAAAAATTGCAATACCCCCCCAAAGGAACAATTTCGCCTCAAAATGCCGAAAAGTTGCAATACCCCGACAAAGGAACAATTTCGCTTCAAAATGGCCAAAAGTTGCAATACCCCCCCAAAGGAACAATTTCGCCTCAAAATGGAAAAAATTGCTATACCCCCCAAAGGAACAATTTCGCTTCAAAATGGCCAAAAGTTGCAATACCCCCCCAAAGGAACAATTTCGCCTCAAAATGGCAAAAAATTGCAATACCCCCCAAAGGAACAATTTCGCTTCAAAATGGCCAAAAGTTGCAATACCCCCCTAAAGGAACAATTTCGCCTCAAAATGGCAAAAAATTGCTATACACCCCCAAAGGAACAATTTCGCTTCAAAATGGCCAAAAGTTGCAATACCCCCCCAAAGGAACAATTTCGCCTCAAAATGGCAAAAAATTGCAATACCCCCCCAAAGGAACAATTTAGCTTCAAAATGCCGAAAAGTTGCAAACCCCCCGAAAGGAACAATTTCGCCTCAAAATGCCGAAAAGTTGCAATACCCCCCCAAAGGAACAATTTCGCCTCAAAATGCTGAAAAGTTGCAATACCCCCCGAAAGGAACAATTTCGCTTCAAAATGGCCAAAAGTTGCAATACCCCCCCAAAGGAACAATTTCTCCTTAAAATGGCAAAAAATTGCTATACCCCCCAAAGGAACAATTTCGCTTCAAAATGGCCAAAAGTTGCAATACCCCCCCAAAGGAACAATTTCGCCTCAAAATGCCGAAAAGTTGCAATACCCCCCAAAGGAACAATTTCGCCTCAAAATGCCGAAAAGTTGCAATACCCCCCGAAAGGAACAATTTCGCTTCAAAATGGCCAAAAGTTGCAATACCCCCCCAAAGGAACAATTTCGCCTCAAAATGCCGAAAAGTAGCAATACCCCCCGAAAGGAACAATTTCGCTTCAAAATGGCCAAAAATTGCAATACCCCCCCAAAGGAACAATTTCGCCTCAAAATGCTGAAAAGTTGCAATACCCCCCGAAAGGAACAATTTCGCTTCAAAATGGCCAAAAGTTGCAATACCCCCCAAAGGAACAATTTCGCCTCAATATGGCAAAAAATTGCAATACCCCCCAAAGGAACAATTTCGCTTCAAAATGGCCAAAAGTTGCAATACCCCCCCAAAGGAACAATTTCGCCTCAAAATGGCCAAAAGTTGCAATACCCCCCAAAGGAACAATTTCGCATCACAATGCCGAAAAGTTGCAATACCCCCCGAAAGGAACAATTTCGCTTCAAAATGGCCAAAAGTTGCAATACCCCCCCAAAGGAACAATTTCGCCTCAAAATGGCAAAAAATTGCTATACCCCCCCAAAGGAACAATTTCGCTTCAAAATGGCCAAAAGTTGCAATACCCCCCCAAAGGAACAATTTCGCCTCAAAATGGCAAAAAAGTGCAATACCCCCCAAAGGAACAATTTCGCTTCAAAATGGCCAAAAGTTGCAATACCCCCCCAAAGGAACAATTTCGCCTCAAAATGGCAAAAAATTGCTATACCCCCCAAAGGAACAATTTCGCTTCAAAATGGCCAAAAGTTGCAATACCCCCCCAAAGGAACAATTTCGCCTCAAAATGCAGAAAAGTTGCAATACCCCCCGAAAGGAACAATTTCGCCTCAAAATGGCCAAAAATTGTAAAACCCCCTCAAAGGAACAATTTCGCTTCAATATGGCCAAAAGTTGCAATACCCCCCAAGGAACAATTTCGCCTCAAAATGGCAAAAAATTGCAATACCCCCCAAAGGAACAATTTCGCTTCAAAATGGCCAAAAGTTGCAATACCCCCCCCCCAAAGGAACAATTTCGCCTCAAAATGGCAAAAAATTGCAATACCCCCCCAAAGGAACAATTTCGCTTCAAAATGCCGAAAAGTTGCAATACCCCCCGAAAGGAACAATTTCGCTTCAAAATGGCCAAAAGTTGCAATACCCCCCCAAAGGAACAATTTCGCCTCAAAGTGGAAAAAAAATTGCAATACCCCCCAAAGGAACAATTTCGCCTCAAAATGCCGAAAAGTTGCAATACCCCCCCAAAGGAACAATTTCGCCTCAAAATGGAAAAAATTGCTATACCCCCCCAAAGGAACAATTTCGCTTCAAAATGGCCAAAAGTTGCAATACCCCCCCAAAGGAACAATTTCGCCTCAAAATGGCAAAAAATTGCAATACCCCCCAAAGGAACAATTTCGCTTCAAAATGGCCAAAAGTTGCAATACCCCCCTAAAGGAACAATTTCGCCTCAAAATGGCAAAAAATTGCTATACACCCCCAAAGGAACAATTTCGCTTCAAAATGGCCAAAAGTTGCAATACCCCCCCAAAGGAACAATTTCGCCTCAAAATGGCAAAAAATTGCAATACCCCCCCAAAGGAACAATTTCGCCTCAAAATGCTGAAAAGTTGCAATACCCCCCGAAAGGAACAATTTCGCTTCAAAATGGCCAAAAGTTGCAATACCCCCCTAAAGGAACAATTTCGCCTCAAAATGCCGAAAAGTTGCAATACCCCCCGAAAGGAACAATTTCGCTTCAAAATGGCCAAAAGTTGCAATACCCCCCCAAAGGAACAATTTTGCCTCAAAATGGCAAAAAATTGCAATACCCCCCCAAAGGAACACTTTCGCTTCAAAATGGCCAAAAGTTGCAATACCCCCCCAAAGGAACAATTTCGCCTCAAAATGGGCAAAAGTTGCAATACCCCCCAAAGGAACAATTTCGCATCAAAATGCCGAAAACTTGCAATACCCCCCAAAGGAACAATTTCGCCTCAAAATGGCAAAAAATTGCAATACCCCCCCAAAGGAACAATTTCGCTTCAAAATGGCCAAAAGTTGCAATATGCCGCCAAAGGAACAATTTCGCCTCAAAATGCCGAAAAGTTGCAATACCCCCCCAAAGTAACAATTTCGCTTCAAAATGGCCAAAAGTTGCAATACCTTCCCAAAGGAACAATTTCGCCTCAAAATGAAAAATAAATTGCAATACCCCCCCAAAGGAACAATTTCGCTTCAAAATGCCGAAAAGTTGCAATACCCCCCAAAGGTACAATTTCGCTTCAAAATGGCCAAAAGTTGCAATACCCCCCCAAAGGAACAATTTCGCCTCAAAATGGAAAAAAAATTGCAATACCCCCCCAAAGGAACAATTTCGCCTCAAAATGCCGAAAAGTTGCAATACCCCACGAAAGGAACAATTTCGCTTCAAAATTGCCAAAAGTTGCAATACCCCCCCAAAGGAACAATTTCGCCTCAAAATGGCAAAAAATTTCAATACCCCCCCAAAGGAAAAATTTCGCTTCAAAATGGCCAAAAGTTGCAATACCCCCCCAAAGGAACAATTTCGCCTCAAAATGGCAAAAAATTGCAATACCCCCAAAGGAACAATTTCGCTTCAAAATGGCCAAAAGTTGCGATACCCCCCCAAAGGAACAATTTCGCCTCAAAATGCCGAAAAGTTGCAATACCCCCCGAAAGGAACAATTTCGCCTCAAAATGGCCAAAAATTGTAAAAACCCCCCAAAGGAACAATTTCGCTTCAATATGGCCAAAAGTTGCAATACCCCCCCAAAGGAACAATTTCGCCTCAAAATGGCAAAAAATTGCAACACCACCCCAAAGGAACAATTTCGCTTCAATATGGCCAAAAGTTGCAATACCCCCCCAAAGGAACAATTTCGCCTCAAAATGGCAAAAAATTGCAATACCCCCCAAAGGAACAATTTCGCTTCAAAATGCCGAAAAGTTGCAATACCCCCCGAAAGGAACAATTTCGCTTCAAAATGGCCAAAAGTTGCAATACCCCCCCCAAAGGAACAATTTCGCCTCAAAATGCCGAAAAGTTGCAATACACCCCGAAAGGAACAATTTCGCTTCAAAATGGCCAAAAGTTGCAATACTCCCCCAAAGGAACAATTTCGCCTCAAAATGGCAAAAAATTGCAATACCCCCCCAAAGGAACAATTTCGCCTCAAAATGCTGAAAAGTTGCAATACCCCGACAAAGGAACAATTTCGCTTCAAAATGGCCAAAAGTTGCAATACCCCCCCAAAGGAACAATTTCGCCTCAAAATGCCGAAAAGTTGCAATACACCCCGAAAGGAACAATTTCGCTTCAAAATGGCCAAAAGTTGCAATACTCCCCCAAAGGAACAATTTCGCCTCAAAATGGCAAAAAATTGCAATACCCCCCCAAAGGAACAATTTCGCCTCAAAATGCCGAAAAGTTGCAATACCCCGACAAAGGAACAATTTCGCTTCAAAATGGCCAAAAGTTGCAATACCCCCCCAAAGGAACAATTTCGCCTCAAAATGGAAAAAATTGCTATACCCCCCAAAGGAACAATTTCGCTTCAAAATGGCCAAAAGTTGCAATACCCCCCCAAAGGAACAATTTCGCCTCAAAATGGCAAAAAATTGCAATACCCCCCAAAGGAACAATTTCGCTTCAAAATGGCCAAAAGTTGCAATACCCCCCTAAAGGAACAATTTCGCCTCAAAATGGCAAAAAATTGCTATACACCCCCAAAGGAACAATTTCGCTTCAAAATGGCCAAAAGTTGCAATACCCCCCCAAAGGAACAATTTCGCCTCAAAATGGCAAAAAATTGCAATACCCCCCCAAAGGAACAATTTAGCTTCAAAATGCCGAAAAGTTGCAAACCCCCCGAAAGGAACAATTTCGCCTCAAAATGCCGAAAAGTTGCAATACCCCCCCAAAGGAACAATTTCGCCTCAAAATGCTGAAAAGTTGCAATACCCCCCGAAAGGAACAATTTCGCTTCAAAATGGCCAAAAGTTGCAATACCCCCCTAAAGGAACAATTTCGCCTCAAAATGCCGAAAAGTTGCAATACCCCCCGAAAGGAACAATTTCGCTTCAAAATGGCCAAAAGTTGCAATACCCCCCCAAAGGAACAATTTTGCCTCAAAATGGCAAAAAATTGCAATACCCCCCCAAAGGAACACTTTCGCTTCAAAATGGCCAAAAGTTGCAATACCCCCCCAAAGGAACAATTTCGCCTCAAAATGGCCAAAAGTTGCAATACCCCCCAAAGGAACAATTTCGCATCAAAATGCCGAAAAGTTGCAATACCCCCCAAAGGAACAATTTCGCCTCAAAATGGCAAAAAATTGCAATACCCCCCCAAAGGAACAATTTCGCTTCAAAATGGCCAAAAGTTGCAATACCCCCCCAAAGGAACAATTTCGCCTCAAAATGCCGAAAAGTTGCAATACCCCCCCAAAGGAACAATTTCGCTTCAAAATGGCCAAAAGTTGCAATACCTTCCCAAAGGAACAATTTCGCCTCAAAATGGAAAAAAAATTGCAATACCCCCCCAAAGGAACAATTTCGCCTCAAAATGCCAAAAAGTTGCAATACCCCACGAAAGGATCAATTTCGCTTCAAAATTGCCAAAAGTTGCAATACCCCCCCAAAGGAACAATTTCGCCTCAAAATGGCAAAAAATTTCAATACCCCCCCCAAAGGAACAATTTCGCTTCAAAATGGCCAAAAGTTGCAATACCCCCCCAAAGGAACAATTTCGCCTCAAAATGGCAAAAAATTGCAATACCCCCAAAGGAACAATTTCGCTTCAAAATGGCCAAAAGTTGCAATACCCCCCCAAAGGAACAATTTCGCCTCAAAATGCCGAAAAGTTGCAATACCCCCCGAAAGGAACAATTTCGCCTCAAAATGGCCAAAAATTGTAAAAACCCCCCAAAGGAACAATTTCGCTTCAATATGGCCAAAAGTTGCAATACCCCCCCAAAGGAACAATTTCGCCTCAAAATGGCAAAAAATTGCAACACCACCCCAAAGGAACAATTTCGCTTCAAAATGGCCAAAAGTTGCAATACCCCCCCAAAGGAACAATTTCGCCTCAAAATGCCGAAAAGTTGCAATACACCCCGAAAGGAACAATTTCGCTTCAAAATGGCCAAAAGTTGCAATACTCCCCCAAAGGAACAATTTCGCCTCAAAATGGCAAAAAATTGCAATACCCCCCAAAGGAACAATTTCGCCTCAAAATGCCGAAAAGTTGCAATACCCCAACAAAGGAACAAATTCGCTTCAAAATGGCCAAAAGTTGCAATACCCCCCCAAAGGAACAATTTCGCCTCAAAATGCCGAAAAGTTGCAATACACCCCGAAAGGAACAATTTCGCTTCAAAATGGCCAAAAGTTGCAATACTCCCCCAAAGGAACAATTTCGCCTCAAAATGGCAAAAAATTGCAATACCCCCCAAAGGAACAATTTCGCATCACAATGCCGAAAAGTTGCAATACCCCCCGAAAGGAACAATTTAACTTCAAAATGGCAAAAAATTGCTATACCCCCCCAAAGGAACAATTTCGCTTCAAAATGGCCAAAAGTTGCAATACCCCCCCAAAGGAACAATTTCGCCTCAAAATGGCAAAAAAGTGCAATACCCCCCAAAGGAACAATTTCGCTTCAAAATGGCCAAAAGTTGCAATACCCCCCCAAAGGAACAATTTCGCCTCAAAATGGCAAAAAATTGCTATACCCCCCAAAGGAACAATTTCGCTTCAAAATGGCCAAAAGTTGCAATACCCCCCCAAAGGAACAATTTCGCCTCAAAATGCAGAAAAGTTGCAATACCCCCCGAAAGGAACAATTTCGCCTCAAAATGGCCAAAAATTGTAAAACCACCTCAAAGGAACAATTTCGCTTCAATATGGCCAAAAGTTGCAATACCCCCCAAGGAACAATTTCGCCTCAAAATGGCAAAAAATTGCAATACCCCCCAAAGGAACAATTTCGCTTCAAAATGGCCAAAAGTTGCAATACCCCCCCAAAGGAACAATTTCGCCTCAAAATGGCAAAAAATTGCAATACCCCCCCAAAGGAACAATTTCGCTTCAAAATGCCGAAAAGTTGCAATACCCCCCGAAAGGAACAATTTCGCTTCAAAATGGCCAAAAGTTGCAATACCCCCCCAAAGGAACAATTTCGCCTCAAAGTGGAAAAAAAATTGCAATACCCCCCAAAGGAACAATTTCGCCTCAAAATGCCGAAAAGTTGCAATACCCCCCCCAAAGGAACAATTTCGCCTCAAAATGGAAAAAATTGCTATACCCCCCCAAAGGAACAATTTCGCTTCAAAATGGCCAAAAGTTGCAATACCCCCCCAAAGGAACAATTTCGCCTCAAAATGGCAAAAAATTGCAATACCCCCCAAAGGAACAATTTCGCTTCAAAATGGCCAAAAGTTGCAATACCCCCCTAAAGGAACAATTTCGCCTCAAAATGGCAAAAAATTGCTATACACCCCCAAAGGAACAATTTCGCTTCAAAATGGCCAAAAGTTGCAATACCCCCCCAAAGGAACAATTTCGCCTCAAAATGGCAAAAAATTGCAATACCCCCCCAAAGGAACAATTTCGCCTCAAAATGCCGAAAAGTTGCAATACCCCCCCAAAGGAACAATTTCGCCTCAAAATGCTGAAAAGTTGCAATACCCCCCGAAAGGAACAATTTCGCTTCAAAATGGCCAAAAGTTGCAATACCCCCCTAAAGGAACAATTTCGCCTCAAAATGCCGAAAAGTTGCAATACCCCCCGAAAGGAACAATTTCGCTTCAAAATGGCCAAAAGTTGCAATACCCCCCCAAAGGAACAATTTTGCCTCAAAATGGCAAAAAATTGCAATACCCCCCCAAAGGAACACTTTCGCTTCAAAATGGCCAAAAGTTGCAATACCCCCCCAAAGGAACAATTTCGCCTCAAAATGGGCAAAAGTTGCAATACCCCCCAAAGGAACAATTTCGCATCAAAATGCCGAAAACTTGCAATACCCCCCAAAGGAACAATTTCGCCTCAAAATGGCAAAAAATTGCAATACCCCCCCAAAGGAACAATTTCGCTTCAAAATGGCCAAAAGTTGCAATACCCCCCCAAAGGAACAATTTCGCCTCAAAATGCCAAAAAGTTGCAATACCCCCCCAAAGTAACAATTTCGCTTCAAAATGGCCAAAAGTTGCAATACCTTCCCAAAGGAACAATTTCGCCTCAAAATGAAAAATAAATTGCAATACCCCCCCAAAGGAACAATTTCGCTTCAAAATGCCGAAAAGTTGCAATACCCCCCAAAGGTACAATTTTGCTTCAAAATGGCCAAAAGTTGCAATACCCCCCCAAAGGAACAATTTCGCCTCAAAATGGAAAAAAAATTGCAATACCCCCCCAAAGGAACAATTTCGCCTCAAAATGCCGAAAAGTTGCAATACCCCACGAAAGGAACAATTTCGCTTCAAAATTGCCAAAAGTTGCAATACCCCCCAAAGGAACAATTTCGCCTCAAAATGGCAAAAAATTTCAATACCCCCCCAAAGGAACAATTTCGCTTCAAAATGGCCAAAAGTTGCAATACCCCCCCAAAGGAACAATTTCGCCTCAAAATGGCAAAAAATTGCAATACCCCCAAAGGAACAATTTCGCTTCAAAATGGCCAAAAGTTGCAATACCCCCCCAAAGGAACAATTTCGCCTCAAAATGCCGAAAAGTTGCAATACCCCCCAAAAGGAACAATTTCGCCTCAAAATGGCCAAAAATTGTAAAAACCCCCCAAAAGAACAATTTCGCTTCAATATGGCCAAAAGTTGCAATACCCCCCCAAAGGAACAATTTCGCCTCAAAATGGCAAAAAATTGCAATACCCCCCAAAGGAACAATTTCGCTTCAAAATGGCCAAAAGTTGCAATACCCCCCCAAAGGAACAATTTCGCCTCAAAATGGCAAAAAATTGCAATACCCCCCCAAAGGAACAATTTCGCTTCAAAATGCCGAAAAGTTGCAATACCCCCCGAAAGGAACAATTTTGCTTCAAAATGGCCAAAAGTTGCAATACCCCCCCAAAGGAACAATTTCGCCTCAAAATGGAAAAAAAATTGCAATACCCCCCAAAGGAACAATTTCGCCTCAAAATGCTGAAAAGTTGCAATACCCCCCCAAAGGAACAATTTCGCCTCAAAATGGCAAAAAATTGCAATACCCCCCCAAAGGAACAATTTCGCCTCAAAATGCCGAAAAGTTGCAATACCCCCCAAAGGAACAATTTCGCTTCAAAATGGCCAAAAGTTGCAATACCCCCCCAAAGGAACAATTTCGCCTCAAAATGAAAAAAAAATTGCAATACCCCCCCCAAAGGAACAATTTCGCTTCAATATGGCCAAAAGTTGCAATACCCCCCCAAAGGAACAATTTCGCCTCAAAATGCCGAAAAGTTGCAATACCCCCCCAAAGGTACAATTTCGCTTCAATATGGCCAAAAGTTGCAATACCCCCCCAAAGGAACAATTTCGCCTCAAAATGGCAAAAAATTGCAATACCCCCCCAAGGAACAATTTCGCCTCAAAATGGCAAAAAATTGCAATACCCCCCAAAGGAACAATTTCGCTTCAAAATGGCCAAAAGTTGCAAACCCCCCCAAAGGAAAAATTTCGCCTCAAAAAGGCAAAAAAAATTGCAATAACCCCCAAAGGAACAATTTCGCTTCAAAATGGCCAAAAGTTGCAATACCCCCCCAAAGGAACAATTTCGCCTCAAAATGGCAAAAAATTGCAATACCCCCCAAAGGAACAATTTCGCTTCAAAATGGCCAAAAGTTGCAATACCCCCCCAAAGGAACAATTTCGCCTCAAAATGACGAAAAGTTGCAATACCCCCCCAAAGGAACAATTTTGCTTCAAAATGGCCAAAAGTTGCAATACCCCCCGAAAGGAACAATTTCGCTTCAAAATGGCCAAAAGTTGCAATACCCCCCCAAAGGAACAATTTCGCCTCAAAATGGCAAAAAATTGCAATACCCCCCAAAGGAACAATTTCGCTTCAAAATGGCCAAAAGTTGCAATACCCCCCCAAAGGAACAATTTCGCTTCAAAATGGCCAAAAGTTGCAATACCCCCCCAAAGGAACAATTTCGCCTGAAAATGAAAAAAAAATTGCAATACCCCCCCAAAGGAACAATTTCGCCTCAAAATGCCGAAAAGTTGCAATACCCCCCGAAAGGAACAATTTCGCCTCAAAATGGCCAAAAGTTGCAATACCCCCCAAAGGAACAATTTCGCTTCAAAATGGCCAAAAGTTGCAATACCCCCCCAAAGGAACAATTTCGCTTCAAAATGGCCAAAAGTTGCAATACCCCCCCAAAGGAACAATTTCGCCTGAAAATGAAAAAAAAATTGCAATACCCCCCAAAGGAACAATTTCGCCTCAAAATGCCGAAAAGTTGCAATACCCCCCGAAAGGAACAATTTCGCCTCAAAATGGCCAAAAGTTGCAATACCCCCCCAAAGGAACAATTTCGCCTCAAAATGGCAAAAAATTGCAATACCCCCCAAAGGAACAATTTCGCTTCAAAATGGCCAAAAGTTGCAATACCCACCCAAAGGAACAATTTCGCCTCAAAATGGCAAAAAATTGCAATACCCCCCAAAGGAACAATTTCGCTTCAAAATGGCCAAAAGTTGCAATACCCACCCAAAGGAACAATTTCGCCTCAAAATGGCAAAAAATTGCTATACCCCCCCAAGGGAACAATTTCGCTTCAAAATGGCCAAAAATTGTAAAACCCCCCCAAAGGAACAATTTCGCTTCAATATGGCCAAAAGTATCAATACCCCCAAGGAACAATTTCGCCTCAAAATGGCAAAAAATTGCAATACCCCCCAAAGGAACAATTTCGCTTCAAAATGGCCAAAAGTTGCAATACCCCCCCAAAGGAACAATTTCGCCTCAAAATGGCAAAAAATTGCAATACCCCCCCAAAGGAACAATTTCGCTTCAAAATGCCGAAAAGTTGCAATACCCCCCGAAAGGAACAATTTCGCTTCAAAATGGCTGAAAGTTGCAATACCCCCCCAAAGGAACAATTTCGCCTCAAAATGGAAAAAAAATTGCAATACCCCCCAAAGGAACAATTTCGCCTCAAAATGTCGAAAAGTTGCAATACCTCCCAAAGGAACAATTTCGCCTCAAAATGCTGAAAAGTTGCAATACCCCCCGAAAGGAACAATTTCGCTTCAAAATGGCCAAAAGTTGCAATACCCCCCCAAAGGAACAATTTCGCCTCAAAATGGTTAAAAATTGCAATACCCCCTCAAAGGAACAATTTCGCTTCAATATGGCCAAAAGTTGCAATACCCCCCAAAGGAACAATTTCGCCTCAAAATGCCGAAAAGTTGCAATACCCCCCCGAAAGGAACAATTTCGCTTCAAAATGGCCAAAAGTTGCAATACCCCCCCAAAGGAACAATTTCGCCTCAAAATGGCAAAAAATTGCAATACCCCCCCATAGGAACAATTTCGCTTTAAAATGGCCAAAAGTTGCAATACCCCCCAAAGGAACAATTTCGCCTCAAAATGGCAAAAAATTGCAACACCCCCCCAAAGGAACAATTTCGCTTCAAAATGGCAAAAAATTGCAATACCCCCAAAGGAACAATTTCGCTTCAAAATGCTGAAAAGTTGCAATACCCCCCGAAAGGAACAATTTCGCTTCAAAATGGCCAAAATTTGCAATACCCCCCCAAAGGAACAATTTCGCCTCAAAATGGAAAAAAAATTGCAATACCCCCCAAAGGAACAATTTCGCCTCAAAATGCCGAAAAGTTGCAATACCCCCCCAAAGGAACAATTTCGCCTCAAAATGGCAAAAAATTGCATTACCCCCCCAAAGGAACAATTTCGCCTCAAAATGCTGAAAAGTTGCAATACCCCCCGAAAGAAACAATTTCAATTCAAAATGGCCAAAAGTTGCAATACCCCCCCAAAGGAACAATTTCGCCTCAAAATGGTTAAAAATTGCAATACCCCCCCAAAGGAACAATTTCGCTTCAATATGGCCAAAAGTTGCAATACCCTCCCAAAGGAACAATTTCGCCTCAAAATGCCGAAAAGTTGCAATACCCCCCGAAAGGAACAATTTCGCTTCAAAATGGCCAAAAGTTGCAATACCCCCCCAAAGGAACAATTTCGCCTCAAAATGGCAAAAAATTGCAATACCCCCCCAAAGGAACAATTTCGCTTCAAAATGGCCAAAAGTTGCAATACCCCCCGAAAGGAACAATTTCGCCTCAAAATGGCCAAAAATTGTAAAACCCCCCAAAGGAAAAATTTCGCTTAAAATTGGCCAAAAGTTGCAATACCCCCCAAAGGAACAATTTCGCCATAAAATGGCAAAAAATTGCAATACCCCCCAAAGGAATAATTTCGCTTCAAAATGGCCAAAAGTTGCAATACCCCCCCAAAGGAACAATTTCGCCTCAAAATGGAAAAAAATTGCAATACCCCCCAAAGGAACAATTTCGCCTCAAAATGGCAAAAAATTGCAATACCCCCCCAAAGGAAAAATTTCACCTCAAAATGCTGAAAAGTTGCAATACCCCCCGAAAGGAACAATTTCGCTTCAAAATGGCCAAAAGTTGCAATACCCCCCCAAAGGAACAATTTCGCCTCAAAATGGTTAAAAATTGCAATACCCCCCCAAAGGAACAATTTCGCTTCCATATGGCCAAAAGTTGCAATACCCCCCCAAAGGAACAATTTCGCCTCAAAATGCCGAAAAGTTGCAATACCCCCCAAAAGGACAATTTCGCTTCAATATGGCCAAAAGTTACAATACCCCCCGAAAGGAACAATTTCGCTTAAAAATGGCCAAAAGTTGCAATAACTCGCCAAAGGAACAATTTCGCCTCAAAATGGCAAAAAATTGCAATACCCCCCAAAGGAACAATTTCGCTTCAAAATGGCCAAAAGTTGCAATACCCCCCCAAAGGAACAATTTCGCCTCAAAATGGCAAAAAATTGCAATACCCCCCCAAAGGAACAATTTCGCTTAAATATGGCCAAAAGTTGCAATACCCCCCAAAGGAACAATTTCGCCATAAAATGGAAAAAATTGCAATACCCCCCCAAAGGAATAATTTCGCTTCAAAATGGCCAAAAGTTGCAATACCCCCCCAAAGGAACAATTTCGCCTCAAAATGGAAAAAAATTGCAATACCCCCCAAAGGAACAATTTCGCCTCAAAATGCCGAAAAGTTGCAATACCCCCCAAAGGAACAATTTCGCCTCAAAATGGCAAAAAATTGCAATACCCCCCAAAGGAACAATTTCACCTCAAAATGCTGAAAAGTTGCAATACCCCCCGAAAGGAACAATTTCGCTTCAAAATGGCCAAAAGTTGCAATACCCCCCCAAAGGAACAATTTCGCCTCAAAATGGTTAAAAATTGCAATACCCCCCCAAAGGAACAATTTCGCTTCCATATGGCCAAAAGTTGCAATACCCCCCAAAGGAACAATTTCGCCTCAATATGGCCAAAAGTTACAATACCCTCCGAAAGGAACAATTTCGCTTCAAAATGGCCAAAAGTTGCAATAACCCCCCAAAGGAACAATTTCGCCTCAAAATGGCAAAAAATTGCAATACCCCCCAAAGGAACAATTTCGCCTCAAAATGCCGAAAAGTTGCAATACCCCCCGAAAGGAACAATTTCGCCTCAAAATGGCCAAAAATTGTAAAACCCCCCCAAAGGAACAATTTCGCTTCAATATGGCCAAAAGTTGCAATACCCCCCCAAAGAAACAATTTCACCTCAAAATGGCAAAAAATTGCAACACCCCCCCAAAGGAACAATTTCGCTTCAAAATGGCCAAAAGTTGCAATACCCCCCCAAAGGAACAATTTCGCCTCAAAATGGAAAAAAAATTGCAATACCCCCAAAGGAACAATTTCGCCTCAAAATGCCGAAAAGTTGCAATACCCCCCCAAAGGAACAATTTCGCCTCAAAATGGCAAAAAATTGCAATACCCCCCCAAAGGAACAATTTCGCCTCAAAATGCTGAAAAGTTGCAATACCCCCCGAAAGGAACAATTTCGCCTCAAAATTGCCAAAAGTTGCAATACCCCCCCAAAGGAACAATTTCGCCTCAAAATGGTTAAAAATTGCAATACACCCCCAAAGGAACAATTTCGCTTCAATATGGCCAAAAGTTGCAATACCCCCCCAAAGGAACAATTTCGCCTCAAAATGCCAAAAAGTTGCAATACCCCCCCAAAGGAACAATTTCGCTTCAAAATGGCCAAAAGTTGCAATACCCCCCCAAAGGAACAATTTCGCCTCAAAATGGCAAAAAATTGCAATACCCCCCCAAAGGAACAATTTCGCTTCAAAATGGCCAAAAGTTGCAATACCCCCCCAAAGGAACAATTTCGCCTCAAAATGGAAAAAAATTGCAATACCCCCCAAAGGAACAATTTCGCCTCAAAATGGCAAAAAATTGCAATACCCCCCCAAAGGAAAAATTTCACCTCAAAATGCTGAAAAGTTGCAATACCCCCCGAAAGGAACAATTTCGCTTCAAAATGGCCAAAAGTTGCAATACCCCCCCAAAGGAACAATTTCGCCTCAAAATGGTTAAAAATTGCAATACCCCCCCAAAGGAACAATTTCGCTTCCATATGGCCAAAAGTTGCAATACCCCCCCAAAGGAACAATTTCGCCTCAAAATGCCGAAAAGTTGCAATACCCCCCAAAAGGACAATTTCGCTTCAATATGGCCAAAAGTTACAATACCCCCCGAAAGGAACAATTTCGCTTAAAAATGGCCAAAAGTTGCAATAACTCGCCAAAGGAACAATTTCGCCTCAAAATGGCAAAAAATTGCAATACCCCCCAAAGGAACAATTTCGCTTCAAAATGGCCAAAAGTTGCAATACCCCCCCAAAGGAACAATTTCGCCTCAAAATGGCAAAAAATTGCAATACCCCCCCAAAGGAACAATTTCGCTTAAATATGGCCAAAAGTTGCAATACCCCCCAAAGGAACAATTTCGCCATAAAATGGAAAAAATTGCAATACCCCCCCAAAGGAATAATTTCGCTTCAAAATGGCCAAAAGTTGCAATACCCCCCCAAAGGAACAATTTCGCCTCAAAATGGAAAAAAATTGCAATACCCCCCAAAGGAACAATTTCGCCTCAAAATGCCGAAAAGTTGCAATACCCCCCAAAGGAACAATTTCGCCTCAAAATGGCAAAAAATTGCAATACCCCCCAAAGGAACAATTTCACCTCAAAATGCTGAAAAGTTGCAATACCCCCCGAAAGGAACAATTTCGCTTCAAAATGGCCAAAAGTTGCAATACCCCCCCAAAGGAACAATTTCGCCTCAAAATGGTTAAAAATTGCAATACCCCCCCAAAGGAACAATTTCGCTTCCATATGGCCAAAAGTTGCAATACCCCCCAAAGGAACAATTTCGCCTCAATATGGCCAAAAGTTACAATACCCCCCGAAAGGAACAATTTCGCTTCAAAATGGCCAAAAGTTGCAATAACCCCCCAAAGGAACAATTTCGCCTCAAAATGGCAAAAAATTGCAATACCCCCCAAAGGAACAATTTCGCCTCAAAATGCCGAAAAGTTGCAATACCCCCCGAAAGGAACAATTTCGCCTCAAAATGGCCAAAAATTGTAAAACCCCCCCAAAGGAACAATTTCGCTTCAATATGGCCAAAAGTTGCAATACCCCCCCAAAGAAACAATTTCACCTCAAAATGGCAAAAAATTGCAACACCCCCCCAAAGGAACAATTTCGCTTCAAAATGGCCAAAAGTTGCAATACCCCCCCAAAGGAACAATTTCGCCTCAAAATGGAAAAAAAATTGCAATACCCCCAAAGGAACAATTTCGCCTCAAAATGCCGAAAAGTTGCAATACCCCCCCAAAGGAACAATTTCGCCTCAAAATGGCAAAAAATTGCAATACCCCCCCAAAGGAACAATTTCGCCTCAAAATGCTGAAAAGTTGCAATACCCCCCGAAAGGAACAATTTCGCCTCAAAATTGCCAAAAGTTGCAATACCCCCCCAAAGGAACAATTTCGCCTCAAAATGGTTAAAAATTGCAATACACCCCCAAAGGAACAATTTCGCTTCAATATGGCCAAAAGTTGCAATACCCCCCCAAAGGAACAATTTCGCCTCAAAATGCCAAAAAGTTGCAATACCCCCCCAAAGGAACAATTTCGCTTCAAAATGGCCAAAAGTTGCAATACCCCCCCAAAGGAACAATTTCGCCTCAAAATGGCAAAAAATTGCAATACCCCCCCAAAGGAACAATTTCGCTTCAAAATGGCCAAAACTTGCAATAGCCCCCCAAAGGAACAATTTCGCCTCAAAATGGCAAAAAATTGCAATACCCCCCCAAAGGAACAATTTCGCTTCAAAATTGCCAAAAGTTGCAATACCCCCGCAAAGGAACAATTTCGCCTCAAAATGGAAAAAAAATTGCAATACCCCCCCAAAGGAACAATTTCGCCTCAAAATGCCGAAAAGTTGCAATACCCCCCCAAAGGAACAATTTCGCCTCAAAATGCTGAAAAGTTGCAATACCTTCCGAAAGGAACAATTTCGCTTCAAAATGGCCAAAAGTTGCAATACCCCCCCAAAGGAACAATTTCGCCTCAAAATGCCGAAAAGTTGCAATACCTTCCGAAAGGAACAATTTCGCCTCAAAATGGTTAAAAATTGCAATACCCCCCCAAAGGAACAATTTCGCTTCAATATGGCCAAAAGTTGCAATACCCTCCCAAAGGAACAATTTCGCTTCAATATGGCCAAAAGTTGCAATACCCCCCGAAAGGAACAGTTTCGCTTCAAAATGGCCAAAAGTTGCAATACCCCCCCAAAAGAACAATTTCGCCTCAAAATGGCAAAAAATTGCAATACCCCCCCAAAGGAACAATTTCGATTCAAAATGGCCAAAAGTTGCAATACCCCCCGAAAGGAACAATTTCGCCTCAAAATGGCCAAAAATTGTAAACCCCCCCCAAAGGAACAATTTCGCTTCAATATGGCCAAAAGTTGCAATACCCCCCCAAAGGAACAATTTCGCCTCAAAATGGCAAAAAATTGCAATACCCCCCAAAGAAATAATTTCGCTTCAAAATGGCCAAAAGTTGCAATACCCCCCCAAAGGAACAATTTCGCCTCAAAATGGAAAAAAAATTGCAATACCCCCCAAAGGAACAATTTCGCCTCAAAATACCGAAAAGTTGCAATACCCCCCAAAGGAACAATTTCGCCTCAAAATGGCAAAAAATTGCAATACCCCCCCAAAGGAACAATTTCGCCTCAAAATGCTGAAAAGTTGCAATACCCCCCGAAAAGAACAATTTTGCTTCAAAATGGCCAAAAGTTGCAATACCCCCCCAAAGGAACAATTTCGCCTCAAAATGGTTAAAAAATGCAATACCCCCCCAAAGGAACAATTTCGCCTCAAAATGCCGAAAAGTTGAAATACCCCCCCAAAGGAACAATTTCGCTTCAAAATGGCCAAAAGTTGCAATACCCCTCCAAAGGAACAATTTCGCCTCAAAATGCCGAAAAGTTGCAATACCCCCGAAAGGAACAATTTCGCCTCAAAATGGCCAAAAATTGTAAAAAACCCCCAAAGGAACAATTTCACTTCAATATGGCCAAAAGTTGCAATACCCCCCCAAAGGAACAATTTCGCCTCAAAATGGCAAAAAATTGCAATACCCCCCCAAAGGAACAATTTCGCTTCAAAATGGCCAAAAGTTGCAATACCCCCCCAAATGAACAATTTCGCCTCAAAATGGCAAAAAATTGCAATACCCCCCCAAAGGAACAATTTCGCCTCAAAATGGCAAAAAATTGCAATACCCCCCCAAAGGAACAATTTCGCTTCAAAATGCTGAAAAGTTGCAATACCCCCCGAAAGGAACAATTTCACTTCAAAATGGCCAAAAGTTGCAATACCCCCCCAAAGGAACAATTTCGCCTCAAAATGGTTAAAAATTGCAATACCCCCCCAAAGGAACAATTTCGCCTCAAAATGGCAAAAAATTGCAATACCCCCCCAAAGGAACAATTTCGCTTCAAAATGGCCAAAAGTTGCAATACCCCCCAAAGGAACAATTTCGCCTCAAAATGGCAAAAAAATGCAATACCCCCAAAGGAACAATTTCGCTTCAAAATGGCCAAAAGTTGCAATACCCCCCCAAAGGAACAATTTCACCTCAAAATGGCAAAAAATTGCAATACCTCCCCAAAGGAACAATTTCGCCTCAAAATGCCGAAAAGTTGCAATTCCCCCCTAAAGGAACAATTTCGCCTCAAAATGGAAAAAAATTTCTATACCACCCCAAAGGAACAATTTCGCCTCAAAATGATGAAAAGTTGCAATACCCCCCGAAAGGAACAATTTCGCTTCAAAATGGCCAAAAGTTGCAATACCCCCCCAAAGGAACAATTTCGCCTCAAAATGGTTAAAAATTGCAATACCCCCTCAAAGGAACAATTTCGCTTTAATATGGCCAAAAGTTGCAATACCCCCCCAAAGGAACAATTTCGCCTCAAAATGCCAAAAAGTTGCAATACCCCCCAAAAGGAACAATTTCGCTTCAAAATGGCCAAAAGTTGCAATACCCCCCCAAAGGAACAATTTCGCCTCAAAATGGCAAAAAATTGAAATACCCCCCCAAAGGAACAATTTCGCTTCAATATGGCCAAAAGTTGCAATACCCCCCGAAAGGAACAGTTTCGCTTCAAAATGGCCAAAAGTTGCAATACCCCCCCAAAGGAACAATTTCGCTTCAATATGGCCAAAAGTTGCAATACCCCCCGAAAGGAACAGTTTCGCTTCAAAATGGCCAAAAGTTGCAATACCCCCCCAAAGGAACAATTTCGCCTCAAAATGGCAAAAAATTGCAATACCCCCCCCAAAGGAACAATTTCGCTTCAAAATGGCCAA
Organism: Anomaloglossus baeobatrachus; assembly: GCF_048569485.1. NCBI lineage: Eukaryota > Metazoa > Chordata > Amphibia > Anura > Aromobatidae > Anomaloglossus > Anomaloglossus baeobatrachus. The sequence goes on from NW_027441880.1 coordinate 594,041, forward strand.
AAGTTGCAATACCCCCCCAAAGGAACAATTTCGCCTCAAAATGCCGAAAAGTTGCAATACCCCCCGAAAGGAACAATTTCGCCTCAAAATGGCCAAAAATTGTAAACCCCCCCCAAAGGAACAATTTCGCTTCAATATGGCCAAAAGTTGCAATACCCCCCAAAGGAACAATTTCGCCTCAAAATGGCAAAAATTGCAATACCCCCCAAAGAAATAATTTCGCTTCAAAATGGCTAAAAGTTGCAATACCCCCCCCAAGGAACAATTTCGCCTCAAAATGGAAAAAAAATTGCAATACCCCCCAAAGGAACAATTTCGCCTCAAAATACCGAAAAGTTGCAATACCCCCCGAAAGGAACAATTTCGCTTCAAAATGGCCAAAAGTTGCAATACCCCCCCAAAGGAACAATTTCGCCTCAAAATGCCGAAAAGTTGCAATACCCCCCCAAAGGAACAATTTCGCCTCAAAATGGCAAAAAATTGCAATACCCCCCCAAAAGGAACAATTTCGCCTCAAAATGCTGAAAAGTTGCAATACCCCCCGAAAGGAACAATTTCGCTTCAAAATGGCCAAAAGTTGCAATACCCCCCCAAAGGAACAATTTCGCCTCAAAATGGTTAAAAATTGCAATACCCCCCAAAGGAACAATTTCGCCTCAAAATGCCGAAAAGTTGCAATACCCCCCCAAAGGAACAATTTCGCCTCAAAATGGCAAAAAATTGCAATACCCCCCCAAAGGAACAATTTCGCCTCAAAATGGCAAAAAATTGCAATACCCCCCCAAAGGAACAATTTCGCCTCAAAATGCTGAAAAGTTGCAATACCCCCCGAAAGGAACAATTTCACTTCAAAATGGCCAAAAGTTGCAATACCCCCCCAAAGGAACAATTTCGCCTCAAAATGGTTAAAAATTGCAATACCCCCCAAAGGAACAATTTCGATTCAAAATGGCCAAAAGTTGCAATACCCCCCCAAGGAACAATTTCGCCTCAAAATGCCGAAAAGTTGCAATACCCCCCCAAAGGAACAATTTCGCCTCAAAAAGGCCAAAAGTTGCAATACCCCCCCAAAGGAACAATTTCGCCTCAAAATGGCAAAAAATTGCAATACCCCCCCAAAGGAACAATTTCGCTTCAAAATGGCCAAAAGTTGCAATACCCCCCCAAAGGAACAATTTCGCCTCAAAATGGCAAAAAAATGCAATACCCCCAAAGGAACAATTTCGCTTCAAAATGGCCAAAAGTTGCAATACCCCCCCAAAGGAACAATTTCGCCTCAAAATGGCAAAAAATTGCAATACCCCCCCAAAGGAACAATTTCGCTTCAAAATGCTGAAAAGTTGCAATACCCCCCGAAAGGAACAATTTCACTTCAAAATGGTCAAAAGATGCAATACCCCCCCAAAGGAACAATTTCGCCTCAAAATGGTTAAAAATTGCAATACCCCCCCAAAGGAACAATTTCGCTTCAAAATGGCCAAAAGTTGCAATACCCCCCCAAGGAACAATTTCGCCTTAAAATGCCGAAAAGTTGCAATACCCCCCCAAAGGAACAATTTCGCCTCAAAAAGGCCAAAAGTTGCAATACCCCCCCAAAGGAACAATTTCGCCTCAAATAGGCAAAAAATTGCAATACCCCCCCAAAGGAACAATTTCGCTTCAAAATGGCCAAAAGTTGCAATACCCCCCCAAAGGAACAATTTCACCTCAAAATGGCAAAAAATTGCAATACCTCCCCAAAGGAACAATTTCGCCTCAAAATGCCGAAAAGTTGCAATACCCCCCCAAAGGAACAATTTCGCTTCAAAATGGCCAAAAGTTGCAATACCCCCCCAAAGGAACAATTTCACCTCAAAATGGCAAAAAATTGCAATACCTCCCCAAAGGAACAATTTCGCCTCAAAATGCCGAAAAGTTGCAATACCCCCCCAAAGGAACAATTTCGCCTCAAAATGGCAAAAAATTGCAATACCCCCCAAATCAACAATTTCGCTTCAAAATGGCCAAAATTTGCAATACCCCCCCAAAGGAACAATTTCGCCTCAAAATGAAAAAAAAATTGCAATACCCCCCCAAAGGAACAATTTCGCTTCAAAATGGCCAAAAGTTGCAATACCCCTCCAAAGGAACAATTTCGCCTCAAAATGGCAAAAAATTGCAATACCCCCCAAAGGAACAATTTCTCTTCAAAATGCCGAAAAGTTGCAATACCCCCCGAAAGGAACAATTTCGCTTCAAAATGGCCAAAAGTTGCAATACCCCCCCAAAGGAACAATTTCGCCTCAAAATGGAAAAAAAATTGCAATACCCCCCAAAGGAACAATTTCGCCTCAAAATGGCCAAAAATTGTAAAACCCCCCCAAAGGAACAATTTCGCTTCAATATGGCCAAAAGTTGCAATACCCCCCCAAAGGAACAATTTCGCCTCAAAATGGCAAAAAATTGCAATACCCCCCAAAGAAATAATTTCGCTTCAAAATGGCCAAAAGTTGCAATACCCCCCCAAAGGAACAATTTCGCCTCAAAATGGCAAAAAATTGCAATACCCCCCAAAGGAACAATTTCTCTTCAAAATGCCGAAAAGTTGCAATACCCCCCGAAAGGAACAATTTCGCTTCAAAATGGCCAAAAGTTGCAATACCCCCCCAAAGGAACAATTTCGCTTCAAAATGCTGAAAAGTTGCAATACCCCCCGAAAGGAACAATTTCACTTCAAAATGGTCAAAAGTTGCAATACCCCCCCAAAGGAACAATTTCGCCTCAAAATGGTTAAAAATTGCAATACCCCCCCAAAGGAACAATTTCGCTTCAAAATGGCCAAAAGTTGCAATACCCCCCCAAGGAACAATTTCGCCTTAAAATGCCGAAAAGTTGCAATACCCCCCCAAAGGAACAATTTCGCCTCAAAAAGGCCAAAAGTTGCAATACCCCCCCAAAGGAACAATTTCGCCTCAAATAGGCAAAAAATTGCAATACCCCCCCAAAGGAACAATTTCGCTTCAAAATAACCAAAAGTTGCAATACCCCCCCAAAGGAACAATTTCACCTCAAAATGGCAAAAAATTGCAATACCTCCCCAAAGGAACAATTTCGCCTCAAAATGCCGAAAAGTTGCAATACCCCCCCAAAGGAACAATTTCGCCTCAAAATGGCAAAAAATTGCAATACCCCCCAAATCAACAATTTCGCTTCAAAATGGCCAAAATTTGCAATACCCCCCCAAAGGAACAATTTCGCCTCAAAATGAAAAAAAAATTGCAATACCCCCCCAAAGGAACAATTTCGCTTCAAAATGGCCAAAAGTTGCAATACCCCTCCAAAGGAACAATTTCGCCTCAAAATGGCAAAAAATTGCAATACCCCCCAAAGGAACAATTTCTCTTCAAAATGCCGAAAAGTTGCAATACCCCCCGAAAGGAACAATTTCGCTTCAAAATGGCCAAAAGTTGCAATACCCCCCCAAAGGAACAATTTCGCCTCAAAATGGAAAAAAAATTGCAATACCCCCCAAAGGAACAATTTCGCCTCAAAATGGCCAAAAATTGTAAAACCCCCCCAAAGGAACAATTTCGCTTCAATATGGCCAAAAGTTGCAATACCCCCCCAAAGGAACAATTTCGCCTCAAAATGGCAAAAAATTGCAATACCCCCCAAAGAAATAATTTCGCTTCAAAATGGCCAAAAGTTGCAATACCCCCCCAAAGGAACAATTTCGCCTCAAAATGGCAAAAAATTGCAATACCCCCCAAAGGAACAATTTCTCTTCAAAATGCCGAAAAGTTGCAATACCCCCCGAAAGGAACAATTTCGCTTCAAAATGGCCAAAAGTTGCAATACCCCCCCAAAGGAACAGTTTCGCCTCAAAATGGAAAAAAAATTGCAATACCCCCCAAAGGAACAATTTCGCCTCAAAATGCCGAAAAGTTGCAATACCCCCCTAAAGGAACAATTTCGCCTCAAAATGGAAAAAAATTGCAATACCCCCCCAAAGGAACAATTTCGCCTCAAAATGATGAAAAGTTGCAATACCCCCCGAAAGGAACAATTTCGCTTCAAAATGGCCAAAAGTTGCAATACCCCCCCAAAGGAACAATTTCGCCTCAAAATGGTTAAAAATTGCAATACCCCCCCAAAGGAACAATTTCGCTTTAATATGGCCAAAAGTTGCAATACCCACCCAAAGGAACAATTTCGCTTCAAAATGGCCAAAAGTTGCAATACCCCCAAAGGAACAATTTCGCTTCAAAATGGCCAAAAGTTGCAATACCCCCCCAAAAGAACAATTTCACCTCAAAATGGCAAAAAATTGCAATACCTCCCCAAAGGAACAATTTCGCCTCAAAATGCCGAAAAGTTGCAATACCCCCCCAAAGGAACAATTTCGCCTCAAAATGGAAAAAAAATTGCAATACCCCCCAAAGGAACAATTTCGCCTCAAAATGGCCAAAAATTGTAAAACCCCCCCAAAGGAACAATGTCGCTTCAATATGGCCAAAAGTTGCAATACCCCCCCAAAGGAACAATTTCGCCTCAAAATGGCAAAAAATTGCAATACCCCCCAAAGAAATAATTTCGCTTCAAAATGGCCAAAAGTTGCAATACCCCCCCAAAGGAACAATTTCGCCTCAAAATGGCAAAAAATTGCAATACCCTCCAAAGGAACAATTTCTCTTCAAAATGCCGAAAAGTTGCAATACCCCCCGAAAGGAACAATTTCGCTTCAAAATGGCCAAAAGTTGCAATACCCCCCCAAAGGAACAATTTCGCCTCAAAATGGAAAAAAAATTGCAATACCCCCCAAAGGAACAATTTCGCCTCAAAATGCCGAAAAGTTGCAATACCCCCCTAAAGGAACAATTTCGCCTCAAAATGGAAAAAAATTGCAATACCCCCCCAAGGAACAATTTCGCCTCAAAATGATGAAAAGTTGCAATACCCCCCGAAAGGAACAATTTCGCTTCAAAATGGCCAAAAGTTGCAATACCCCCCCAAAGGAACAATTTCGCCTCAAAATGGTTAAAAATTGCAATACCCCCCCAAAGGAACAATTTCGCTTTAATATGGCCAAAAGTTGCAATACCCACCCAAAGGAACAATTTCGCTTCAAAATGGCCAAAAGTTGCAATACCCCCCCAAAGGAACAATTTCGCCTCAAAATGGCAAAAAATTGCAATACCCCCCCAAAGGAACAATTTCGCTTCAATATGGCCAAAAGTTGCAAAACCCCCCGAAAGGAACAGTTTCGCTTCAAAATGGCCAAAAGTTGCAATACCCCCCCAAAAGGAACAATTTCGCCTCAAAATGGCCAAATATTGTAAAACCACCCCAAAGGAACAATTTCGCTTCAATATGGCCAAAAGTTGCAATACCCCCCCAAAGGAACAATTTCGCCTCAAAATGGCAAAAAATTGCAATACCCCCCAAAGAAATAATTTCGCTTCAAAATGGCCAAAAGTTGCAATACCCCCCAAAGGAACAATTTTGCCTCAAAATGGAAAAAAAATTGCAATACCCCCCAAAGGAACAATTTCGCTTCAAAATGGCCAAAAGTTGCAATACCCCCCCAAGGAACAATTTCGCCTCAAAATGCCGAAAAGTTGCAATACCCCCCCAAAGGAACAATTTCGCCTCAAAAAGGCCAAAAGTTGCAATACACCCCCAAAGGAACAATTTCGCCTCAAAATGGCAAAAAATTGCAATACCCCCCCAAAGGAACAATTTCGCTTCAAAATGGCCAAAAGTTGCAATACCCCCCCAAAGGAACAATTTCGCCTCAAAATGGCAAAAAAATGAAATACCCCCAAAGGAACAATTTCGCTTCAAAATGGCCAAAAGTTGCAATACCCCCCCAAAGGAACAATTTCGCTTCAAAATGGCCAAAAGTTGCAATACCCCTCCAAAGGAACAATTTCGCCTCAAAATGCCGAAAAGTTGCAATACCCCCCGAAAGGAACAATTTCGCCTCAAAATGGCCAAAAATTATAAAAACCCCCCAAAGGAACAATTTCGCTTCAATATGGCCAAAAGTTGCAATACCCCCCCAAAGGAACAATTTCGCCTCAAAATGGCAAAAAATTGCAATACCCCCCAAAGAAATAATTTCGCTTCAAAATGGCCAAAAGTTGCAATACCCCCCAAAGGAACAATTTCGCCTCAAAATGGAAAAAAAATTGCAATACCCCCCAAAGGAACAATTTCGCCTCAAAATGCTGAAAAGTTGCAATACCCCCCGAAAGGAACAATTTCGCTTCAAAATGGCCAAAAGTTGCAATACCCCCCCAAAGGAACAATTTCGCCTCAAAATGGTTAAAAATTGCAATACCCCCCAAAGGAACAATTTCGCCTCAAAAAGCCGAAAAGTTGCAATACCCCCCCAAAGGAACAATTTCGCTTCAAAATGGCCAAAAGTTGCAATACCCCCCCAAAGGAACAATTTCGCCTCAAAATGGCAAAAAATTGCAATACCCCCCAAAGGAACAATTTCGCCTCAAAATGGCAAACAATTGCAATACCCCCCCAAAGGAACAATTTCGCTTCAAATTGCTGAAAAGTTGCAATACCCCCCGAAAGGAACAATTTCACTTCAAAATGGCCAAAAGTTGCAATACCCCCCCAAAGGAACAATTTCGCCTCAAAATGGTTAAAAATTGCAATACCCCCCCAAAGGAACAATTTCGCTTCAAAATGGCCAAAAGTTGCAATACCCCCCCAAGGAACAATTTCGCCTCAAAATGCCGAAAAGTTGCAATACCCCCCCAAAGGAACAATTTCGCCTCAAAAAGGCCAAAAGTTGCAATACACCCCCAAAGGAACAATTTCGCCTCAAAATGGCAAAAAATTGCAATACCCCCCCAAAGGAACAATTTCGCTTCAAAATGGCCAAAAGTTGCAATACCCCCCCAAAGGAACAATTTCGCCTCAAAAAGGCCAAAAGTTGCAATACACCCCCAAAGGAACAATTTCGCCTCAAAATGGCAAAAAATTGCAATACCCCCCCAAAGGAACAATTTCGCTTCAAAATGGCCAAAAGTTGCAATACCCCCCCAAAGGAACAATTTCGCTTCAAAATGGCCAAAAGTTGCAATACCCCTCCAAAGGAACAATTTCGCCTCAAAATGCCGAAAAGTTGCAATACCCCCCGAAAGGAACAATTTCGCCTCAAAATGGCCAAAAATTATAAAAACCCCCCAAAGGAACAATTTCGCTTCAATATGGCCAAAAGTTGCAATACCCCCCGAAAGGAACAATTTCGCTTCAAAATGGCCAAAAGTTGCAATACCCCCCCAAAGGAACAATTTCGCCTCAAAATGGTTAAAAATTGCAATACCCCCCCAAAGGAACAATTTCGCTTCAAAATGGCCAAAAGTTGCAATACCCCCCCAAAGGAACAATTTCGCCTCAAAATGGTTAAAACTTGCAATACCCCCCCAAAGGAACAATTTCGCCTCAAAATGGCCAAAAATTATAAAAACCCCCCAAAGGAACAATTTCGCTTCAATATGGCCAAAAGTTGCAATACCCCCCGAAAGGAACAATTTCGCTTCAAAATGGCCAAAAGTTGCAAAACCCCCCGAAAGGAACAGTTTCGCTTCAAAATGGCCAAAAGTTGCAATACCCCCCCAAAAGGAACAATTTCGCCTCAAAATGGCCAAATATTGTAAAACCCCCCCAAAGGAACAATTTCGCTTCAATATGGCCAAAAGTTGCAATACCCCCCCAAAGGAACAATTTCGCCTCAAAATGGCCAAAAGTTGCAATACCCCCCCAAAGGAACAATTTCGCCTCAAAATGGTTAAAAATTGCAATACCCCCCCAAAGGAACAATTTCGCTTCAAAATGGCCAAAAGTTGCAATACCCCCCCAAGGAACAATTTCGCCTCAAAATGCCGAAAAGTTGCAATACCCCCCCAAAGGAACAATTTCGCCTCAAAAAGGCCAAAAGTTGCAATACACCCCCAAAGGAACAATTTCGCCTCAAAATGGCAAAAAATTGCAATACCCCCCCAAAGGAACAATTTCGCTTCAAAATGGCCAAAAGTTGCAATACCCCCCCAAAGGAACAATTTCGCCTCAAAAAGGCCAAAAGTTGCAATACACCCCCAAAGGAACAATTTCGCCTCAAAATGGCAAAAAATTGCAATACCCCCCCAAAGGAACAATTTCGCTTCAAAATGGCCAAAAGTTGCAATACCCCCCCAAAGGAACAATTTCGCTTCAAAATGGCCAAAAGTTGCAATACCCCTCCAAAGGAACAATTTCGCCTCAAAATGCCGAAAAGTTGCAATACCCCCCGAAAGGAACAATTTCGCCTCAAAATGGCCAAAAATTATAAAAACCCCCCAAAGGAACAATTTCGCTTCAATATGGCCAAAAGTTGCAATACCCCCCGAAAGGAACAATTTCGCTTCAAAATGGCCAAAAGTTGCAATACCCCCCCAAAGGAACAATTTCGCCTCAAAATGGTTAAAAATTGCAATACCCCCCCAAAGGAACAATTTCGCCTTAAAATGCCGAAAACTTGCAATACCCCCCCAAAGGAACAATTTCGCTTTAAAATGGCCAAAAGTTGCAATACCCCTCCAAAGGAACAATTTCGCCTCAAAATGCCGAAAAGTTGCAATACCCCCCGAAAGGAACAATTTCGCCTCAAAATGGCAAAAAATTGCAATACCCCCCCAAAGGAACAATTTCGCTTCAAAATGGCCAAAAGTTGCAATACCCCCCCAAAGGAACAATTTCGCCTCAAAATGGCAAAAAATTGCAATACCCCCCCAAAGGAACAATTTCGCTTCAAAATGGCCAAAAGTTGCAATACCCCCCCAAAGGAACAATTTCGCCTCAAAATGGTTAAAAATTGCAATACCCCCCCAAAGGAACAATTTCGCTTCAAAATGGCCAAAAGTTGCAATACCCCCCCAAGGAACAATTTCGCCTCAAAATGCCGAAAAGTTGCAATACCCCCCCAAAGGAACAATTTCGCCTCAAAAAGGCCAAAAGTTGCAATACCCCCCCAAAGGAACAATTTCGCCTCAAAATGGCAAAAAATTGCAATACCCCCACAAAGGAACAATTTCGCTTCAAAATGGCCAAAAGTTGCAATACCCCCCCAAAGGAACAATTTCGCCTCAAAATGGCAAAAAATTGCAATACCCCCCAAAGAAATAATTTCGCTTCAAAATGGCCAAAAGTTGCAATACTCCCCCAAGGAACAATTTCGCCTCAAAATGCCGAAAAGTTGCAATACCCCCCCAAAGGAACAATTTCGCCTCAAAATGGCCAAAAGTTGCAATACCCCCCCAAAGGAACAATTTCGCTTCAAAATGGCCAAAAGTTGCAATACCCCCCCAAAGGAACAATTTCGCCTCAAAATGGCAAAAAGTTGCAATACCCCCCCAAAGGAACAATTTCGCCTCAAAATTGCAAAAAATTGCAATACCCCCCCAACGGAACAATTTCGCTTCAAAATGCTGAAAAGTTGCAATACCCCCCGAAAGGAACAATTTCACTTCAAAATGGCCAAAAGCTGTAATACCCCCCCAAAGGAACAATTTCGCCTCAAAATGGTTAAAAAATTTCAATACCCCCCCAAAGGAACAATTTCGCTTCAAAATGGCCAAAAGTTGCAATACCCCCCCAAAGGAACAATTTCGCCTCAAAATGGTTAAAAATTGCAATACCCCCCCAAAGGAACAATTTTGCTTCAAAAAGGCCAAAAGTTGCAATACCCCCCCAAAGGAACAATTTCGCTTCAAAATGGCCAAAAGTTGCAATACCCCCCCAAAGGAACAATTTCGCCTCAAAATGGTTAAAAATTGCAATACCCCCCCAAAGGAACAATTTTGCCTCAAAATGGTTAAAAATTGCAATACCCCCCCAATGGAACAATTTCGCTTCAAAATGGCCAAAAGTTGCAATACCCCCCCAAAGGAACAATTTCGCCTCAAAATGGCAAAAAATTGCAATACCCCCCCAAAGGAACAATTTCGCTTCAATATGGCCAAAAGTTGCAATACCCCCCGAAAGGAACAGTTTCGCTTCAAAATGGCCAAAAGTTGCAATACCCCCCCAAAAGGAACAATTTCGCCTCAAAATGGCAAAAAATTGCAATACCCCCCAAAAGGAACAATTTCGCCTCAAAATGCCGAAAAGTTGCAATACCCCCCGAAAGGAACAATTTCGCCTCAAAATGGCCAAAAATTGTAAAACCCCCCCAAAGGAACAATTTCGCCTCAAAATGCCGAAAAGTTGCAATACCCCCCGAAAGGAACAATTTCGCCTCAAAATGGCAAAAAATTGCAATACCCCCCAAAGAAATAATTTCGCTTCAAAATGGCCAAAAGTTGCAATATCCCCCAAAGGAACAATTTCGCCTCAAAATGGAAAAAAAATTGCAATACCCCCCAAAGGAACAATTTCGCCTCAAAATGCTGAAAAGTTGCAATACCCCCAAAGGAACAATTTCGCCTCAAAATGGTTAAAAATTGCAATACCCCCCCAAAGGAACAATTTCGCCTCAAAATGGTTAAAAATTGCAATACCCCCCCAAAGGAACAATTTCGCCTCAAAATGCCGAAAAGTTGCAATACCCCCCCAAAGGAACAATTTCGCTTCAAAATGGCCAAAAGTTGCAATACCCCCCCAAAGGAACAATTTCGCCTCAAAATGGCAAAAAATTGCAATACCCCCCCAAAGGAACAATTTCGCCTCAAAATGGCAAAAAATTGCAATACCCCCCCAAAGGAACAATTTCGCTTCAAATTGCTGAAAAGTTGCAATACCCCCCGAAAGGAACAATTTCACTTCAAAATGGCCAAAAGTTGCAATACCCCCCCAAAGGAACAATTTCGCCTCAAAATGGTTAAAAATTGCAATACCCCCCCAAAGGAACAATTTCGCTTCAAAATGGCCAAAAGTTGCAATACCCCCCCAAGGAACAATTTCGCCTCAAAATGCCGAAAAGTTGCAATACCCCCCCAAAGGAACAATTTCGCCTCAAAAAGGCCAAAAGTTGCAATACACCCCCAAAGGAACAATTTCGCCTCAAAATGGCAAAAAATTGCAATACCCCCAAAGGAACAATTTCGCTTCAAAATGGCCAAAAGTTGCAATACCCCCCCAAAGGAACAATTTCGCTTCAAAATGGCCAAAAGTTGCAATACCCCTCCAAAGGAACAATTTCGCCTCAAAATGCCAAAAAGTTGCAATACCCCCCGAAAGGAACAATTTCGCCTCAAAATGGCCAAAAATTATAAAAACCCCCAAAGGAACAATTTCGCTTCAATATGGCCAAAAGTTGCAATACCCCCCGAAAGGAACAATTTCGCTTCAAAATGGCCAAAAGTTGCAATACCCCCCCAAAGGAACAATTTCGCCTCAAAATGGTTAAAAATTGCAATACCCCCCCAAAGGAACAATTTCGCCTCAAAATGCCGAAAAGTTGCAATACCCCCCGAAAGGAACAATTTCGCTTCAAAATGGCCAAAAGTTGCAATACCCCCCCAAAGGAACAATTTCGCCTCAAAATGGCAAAAAATTGCAATACCCCCCCAAAGGAACAATTTCGCCTCAAAATGGCAAAAAATTGCAATACCCCCCCAAAGGAACAATTTCGCCTCAAAATGGTTAAAAATTGCAATACCCCCCCAAAGGAACAATTTCGCTTCAAAATGGCCAAAAGTTGCAATACCCCCCCAAGGAACAATTTCGCCTCAAAATGCCGAAAAGTTGCAATACCCCCCCAAAGGAACAATTTCGCCTCAAAAAGGCCAAAAGTTGCAATACCCGCCCAAAGGAACAATTTCGCCTCAAAATGGCAAAAAATTGCAATACCCCCCCAAAGGAACAATTTCGCTTCAAAATGGCCAAAAGTTGCAATACCCCCCCAAAGGAACAATTTCGCCTCAAAATGGCAAAAAATTGCAATACCCCCCAAAGAAATAATTTCGCTTCAAAATGGCCAAAAGTTGCAATACCCCCCCAAAGGAACAATTTCGCCTCAAAATGGCAAAAAATTGCAATACCCCCCCAAGGAACAATTTCGCCTCAAAATGCCGAAAAGTTGTAATACCCCCCCAAAGGAACAATTTCGCCTCAAAAAGGCCAAAAGTTGCAATACCCCCCCAAAGGAACAATTTCGCCTCAAAATGGCAAAAAATTGCAATACCCCCCCAAAGGAACAATTTCGCTTCAAAATGGCCAAAAGTTGCAATACCCCCCCAAAGGAACAATTTCGCCTCAAAATGGTTAAAAATTGCAATACCCCCCCAAAGGAACAATTTCGCTTCAAAATGGCCAAAAGTTGCAATACCCCCCCAAGGAACAATTTCGCCTCAAAATGCCGAAAAGTTGCAATACCCCCCCAAAGGAACAATTTCGCCTCAAAAAGGCCAAAAGTTGCAATACCCCCCCAAAGGAACAATTTCGCCTCAAAATGGCAAAAAATGGCAATACCCCCCCAAAGGAACAATTTCGCTTCAAAATGGCCAAAAGTTGCAATACCCCCCCAAAGGAACAATTTCGCCTCAAAATGGCAAAAAATTGCAATACCCCCCCAAGGAACAATTTCGCCTCAAAATGCCGAAAAGTTGTAATACCCCCCAAAGGAACAATTTCGCCTCAAAAAGGCCAAAAGTTGCAATACCCCCCCAAAGGAACAATTTCGCCTCAAAATGGCAAAAAATTGCAATACCCCCCCAAAGGAACAATTTCGCTTCAAAATGGCCAAAAGTTGCAATACCCCCCCAAAGGAACAATTTCGCCTCAAAATGGCAAAAAATTGCAATACCCCCCAAAGGAACAATTTCGCCTCAAAATGCTGAAAAGTTGCAATACCCCCCGAAAGGAACAATTTCGCTTCAAAATGGCCAAAAGTTGCAATACCCCCCCAAAGGAACAATTTCGCCTCAAAATGGTTAAAAATTGCAATACCCCCCCAAAGGAACAATTTCGCCTCAAAATGCCGAAAAGTTGCAATACCCCCCCAAAGGAACAATTTCGCTTCAAAATGGCCAAAAGTTGCAATACCCCCCCAAAGGAACAATTTCGCCTCAAAATGGCAAAAAATTGCAATACCCCCCCAAAGGAACAATTTCGCCTCAAAATGGCAAAAAATTGCAATACCCCCCAAAGGAACAATTTCGCTTCAAAATGCTGAAAAGTTGCAATACCCCCCGAAAGGAACAATTTCACTTCAAACTGGCCAAAAGTTGCAATACCCCCCCAAAGGAACAATTTCGCCTCAAAATGGTTAAAAATTGCAATACCCCCCCAAAGGAACAATTTCGCTTCAAAATGGTCAAAAGTTGCAATACCCCCCCAAGGAACAATTTTGCCTCAAAATGCCGAAAAGTTGCAATACCCCCCAAAGGAACAATTTCGCCTCAAAATGCTGAAAAGTTGCAATACCCCCCGAAAGGAACAATTTCGCTTCAATATGGCCAAAAGTTGCAATACCCCCCGAAAGGAACAGTTTCGCTTCAAAATGGCCAAAAGTTGCAATAACCCCCCAAAGGAACAATTTCGTCTCAAAATGGCAAAAAATTGCAATACCCCCCCAAAGGAACAATTTCGCTTCAAAATGGCCAAAAGTTGCAATACCCCCCCAAAGGAACAATTTCGCCTCAAAATGCCGAAAAGTTGCAATACCCCCCCAAAGGAACAATTTCGCCTCAAAATGCCGAAAAGTTGCAATACCCCCCGAAAGGAACAATTTCGCCTCAAAATGACCAAAAGTTGCAATACCCCCCCAAAGGAACAATTTCGCTTCAATATGGCCAAAAGTTGCAATACCCCCCCAAAGGAACAATTTCGCCTCAAAATGGCAAAAAATTGCAATACCCCCCAAAGAAATAACTTCGCTTCAAAATGGCCAAAAGTTGCAATACCCCCCCAAAGGAACAATTTCGCCTCAAAATGGAAAAAAAATTGCAATACCCCCCAAAGGAACAATTTCGCCTCAAAATACCGAAAAGTTGCAATACCCCCCAAAGGAACAATTTCGCCTCAAAATGGCAAAAAATTGCAATACCCCCCCAAAGGAACAATTTCGCCTCAAAATGCTGAAAAGTTGCAATACCCCCCGAAAGGAACAATTTCGCTTCAAAATGGCGAAAAGTTGCAATACCCCCCCAAAGGAACAATTTTGCCTCAAAATGGTTAAAAATTGCAATACCCCCCCAAAGGAACAATTTCGCTTCAAAATGGCCAAAAGTTGCAATACCCCCCCAAAGGAACAATTTCGCCTCAAAATGGCAAAAAATTGCAATACCCCCCAAAGAAATAATTTCGCTTCAAAACGGCCAAAAGTTGCAATACCCCCCCAAAGGAACAATTTCGCCTCAAAATGGCAAAACATTGCAATACCCCCCAAAGAAATAATTTCGCTTCAAAATGGCCAAAAGTTGCAATACCCCCCCAAAGGAACAATTTCGCCTCAAAATACCGAAAAGTTGCAATACCCCCCAACGGAACAATTTCGCCTCAAAATGGCAACAAATTGCAATACCCCCCCCAAAGGAACAATTTCGCCTCAAAATGCTGAAAAGTTGCAATACCCCCCGAAAGGAACAATTTCGCTTCAAAATGGCCAAAAGTTGCAATACCCCCCCAAAGGAACAATTTCGCCTCAAAATGGTTAAAAATTGCAATACCCCCCAAAGGAACAATTTCGCCTCAAAATGCCGAAAAGTTGCAATACCCCCCAAAGGAACAATTTCGCTTCAAAATGGCCAAAAGGAACAATTTCGCCTCAAAATGGCAAAAAATTGCAATACCCCCCAAAGGAACAATTTTGCCTCAAAATGGCAAAAAATTGCAATACCCCCCCAAAGGAACAATTTCGCTTCAAAATGCTGAAAAGTTGCAATACCCCCCGAAAGGAACAATTTCACTTCAAAATGGCCAAAAGTTGCAATACCCCCCGAAAGGAACAATTTCGCCTCAAAATGGTTAAAAATTGCAATACCCCCCCAAAGGAACAATTTCGCTTCAAAATGGCCAAAAGTTGCAATACCCCCCCAAGGAACAATTTCGCCTCAAAATGCCGAAAAGTTGCAATACCCCCCAAAGGAACAATTTCGCCTCAAAATGCTGAAAAGTTGCAATACCCCCCGAAAGGAACAGTTTCGCTTCAAAATGGCCAAAAGTTGCAATACCCCCCCAAAGGAACAATTTCGCCTCAAAATGGCAAAAAATTGCAATACCCCCCCAAAGGAACAATTTCGCTTCAAAATGGCCAAAAGTTGCAATACCCCCCCAAAGGAACAATTTCGCCTCAAAATGCCGAAAAGTTGCAATACCCCCAGAAAGGAACAATTTCGCCTCAAAATGGCCAAAAATTGTAAAACCCCCCCAAAGGAACAATTTCGCTTCAATATGGCCAAAAGTTGCAATAACCCCCCAAAGGAACAATTTCGCCTCAAAATGGCAAAAAATTGCAATACCCCCCAAAGAAATAATTTCGCTTCAAAATGGCCAAAAGTTGCAATAACCAACCAAAGGAACAATTTCGCCTCAAAATGGAAAAAAAATTGCAATACCCCCCAAAGGAACAATTTCGCCTCAAAATACCGAAAAGTTGCAATACCCCCCAAAGGAACAATTTCGCCTCAAAATGGCAAAAAATTGCAATACCCCCCCAAAGGAACAATTTCGCCTCAAAATGCTGAAAAGTTGCAATACCCCCCGAAAGGAACAATTTCGTTTCAAAATGGCCAAAAGTTGCAATACCCCACCCAAAGGAACAATTTCGCCTCAAAATGGTTAAAAATTGCAATACCCCCCAAAGGAACAATTTCGCCTCAAAATGCCGAAAAGTTGCAATACCCCCCCAAAGGAACAATTTCGCTTCAAAATGGCCAAAAGTTGCAATACCCCCCCAAAGGAACAATTTCGCCTCAAAATGGCAAAAAATTGCAATACCCCCCAAAGGAACAATTTCGCTTCAAAATGCTGAAAAGTTGCAATACCCCCCGAAAGGAAAAATTTCACTTCAAAATGGCCAAAAGTTGCAATACCCCCCCAAAGGAACAATTTCGCCTCAAAATGGTTAAAAATTGCAATACCCCCCCAAAGGAACAATTTCGCTTCAAAATGGCCAAAAGTTGCAATACCCCCCCAAGGAACAATTTCGCCTCAAAATGCCGAAAAGTTGCAATACCCCCCCAAAGGAACAATTTCGCCTCAAAAAGGCCAAAAGTTGCAATACCCCCCCAAAGGAACAATTTCGCCTCAAAATGGCAAAAAATTGCAATACCCCCCCAAAGGAACAATTTCGCTTCAAAATGGCCAAAAGTTGCAATACCCCCCCAAAGGAACAATTTCGCCTCAAAATGGCAAAAAAATGCAATACCCCCAAAGGAACAATTTCGCCTCAAAAAGGCCAAAAGTTGCAATACCCCCCCAAAGGAACAATTTCGCCTCAAAATGGCAAAAAATTGCAATACCCCCCTAAAGGAACAATTTCGCTTCAAAATGGCCAAAAGTTGCAATACCCCCCAAAGGAACAATTTCGCCTCAAAATGGCAAAAAAATGCAATACCCCCAAAGGAACAATTTCGCTTCAAAATGGCCAAAAGTTGCAATACCCCCCCAAAGGAACAATTTCGCTTCAAAATGGCCAAAAGTTGCAATACCCCTCCAAAGGAACAATTTCGCCTCAAAATGCCGAAAAGTTGCAATACCCCCCGAAAGGAACAATTTCGCCTCAAAATGGCCAAAAATTGTAAAAACCCCCCAAAGGAACAATTTCGCTTCAATATGGCCAAAAGTTGCAATACCCCCCGAAAGGAACAATTTCGCTTCAAAATGGCCAAAAGTTGCAATACCCCCCCAAAGGAACAATTTCGCCTCAAAATGGTTAAAAATTGCAATACCCCCCCAAAGGAACAATTTCGCCTCAAAATGCCGAAAAGTTGCAATACCCCCCCAAAGGAACAATTTCGCTTCAAAATGGCCAAAAGTTGCAATACCCCTCCAAAGGAACAATTTCGCCTCAAAATGCCGAAAAGTTGCAATACCCCCCGAAAGGAACAATTTCGCCTCAAAATGGCCAAAAATAGTAAAAACCCCCCAAAGGAACAATTTCGCTTCAATATGGCCAAAAGTTGCAATACCCCCCCAAAGGAACAATTTCGCCTCAAAATGGCAAAAAATTGCAATACCCCCCCAAAGGAACAATTTCGCTTCAAAATGGCCAAAAGTTGCAATACCCCCCCAAAGGAACAATTTCGCTTCAAAATGCTGAAAAGTTGCAATACCCCCCGAAAGGAACAATTTCACTTCAAAATGGCCAAAAGTTGCAATACCCCCCCCAAAGGAACAATTTCGCCTCAAAATGGTTAAAAATTGCAATACCCCCCCAAAGGAACAATTTCGCTTCAAAATGGCCAAAAGTTGCAATACCCCCCCAAGGAACAATTTCGCCTCAAAATGCCGAAAAGTTGCAATACCCCCCCAAAGGAACAATTTCGCCTCAAAAAGGCCAAAAGTTGCAATACCCCCCCAAAGGAACAATTTTGCCTCAAAATGGCTAAAAATTGCAATACCCCCCCAAAGGAACAATTTCGCCTCAAAATGGCAAAAAATTGCAATACCCCCCCAAAGAAACAATTTCGCCTCAAAATACCGAAAAGTTGCAATACCCCCCAAAGGAACAATTTCGCCTCAAAATGCTGAAAAGTTGCAATACCCCCCGAAAGGAACAATTTCGCTTCAAAATGGCCAAAAGTTGCAATACCCCCCCAAAGGAACAATTTCGCCTCAAAATGGTTAAAAATTGCAATACCCCCAAAAGGAACAATTTCGCCTCAAAATGCCGAAAAGTTGCAATACCCCCCCAAAGGAACAATTTCGCTTCAAAATGGCCAAAAGTTGCAATACCCCCCCAAAGGAACAATTTCGCCTCAAAATGGCAAAAAATTGCAATACCCCCCCAAAGGAACAATTTCGCTTCAAAATGCTGAAAAGTTGCAATACCCCCCGAAAGGAAAAATTTCACTTCAAAATGGCCAAAAGTTGCAATACCCCCCCAAAGGAACAATTTCGCCTCAAAATGGTTAAAAATTGCAATACCCCCCCAAAGGAACAATTTCGCTTCAAAATGGCCAAAAGTTGCAATACCCCCCCAAGGAACAATTTCGCCTCAAAATGCCGAAAAGTTGCAATACCCCCCCAAAGGAACAATTTCGCCTCAAAAAGGCCAAAAGTTGCAATACCCCCCCAAAGGAACAATTTCGCCTCAAAATGGCAAAAAATTGCAATACCCCCCCAAAGGAACAATTTCGCTTCAAAATGGCCAAAAGTTTCAATACCCCCCCAAAGGAACAATTTCGCCTCAAAATGGCAAAAAAATGCAATACCCCCAAAGGAACAATTTCGCTTCAAAATGGCCAAAAGTTGCAATACCCCCCCAAAGGAACAATTTCGCCTCAAAATGCCGAAAAGTTGCAATACCCCCCCAAAGGAACAATTTCGCCTCAAAAAGGCCAAAAGTTGCAATACCCCCCCAAAGGAACAATTTCGCCTCAAAATAGCAAAAAATTGCAATACCCCCCTAAAGGAACAATTTCGCTTCAAAATGGCCAAAAGTTGCAATACCCCCCCCAAAGGAACAATTTCGCCTCAAAATGGCAAAAAAATGCAATACCCCCAAAGGAACAATTTCACTTCAAAATGGCCAAAAGTTGCAATACCCCCCCAAAGGAACAATTTCGCTTCAAAATGGGCAAAAGTTGCAATACCCCTCCAAAGGAACAATTTCGCCTCAAAATGCCGAAAAGTTGCAATACCCCCCGAAAGGAACAATTTCGCCTCAAAATGGCCAAAAATTGTAAAAACCCCCCAAAGGAACAATTTCGCTTCAATATGGCCAAAAGTTGCAATACCCCCCGAAAGGAACAATTTCGCTTCAAAATGGCCAAAAGTTGCAATACCCCCCCAAAGGAACAATTTCGCCTCAAAATGGTTAAAAATTGCAATACCCCCCCAAAGGAACAATTTCGCCTCAAAATGCCGAAAAGTTGCAATACCCCCCCAAAGGAACAATTTCGCTTCAAAATGGCCAAAAGTTGCAATACCCCTCCAAAGGAACAATTTCGCCTCAAAATGCCGAAAAGTTGCAATACCCCCCGAAAGGAACAATTTCGCCTCAAAATGGCCAAAAATTGTAAAAACCCCCCAAAGGAACAATTTCGCTTCAATATGGCCAAAAGTTGCAATACCCCCCAAAGGAACAATTTCGCCTCAAAATGGCAAAAAATTGCAATACCCCCCCAAAGGAACAATTTCGCTTCAAAATGGCCAAAAGTTGCAATACCCCCCCAAAGGAACAATTTCGCTTCAAAATGCTGAAAAGTTGCAATACCCCCCGAAAGGAACAATTTCACTTCAAAATGGCCAAAAGTTGCAATACCCCCCCCAAAGGAACAATTTCGCCTCAAAATGGTTAAAAATTGCAATACCCCCCAAAGGAACAATTTCGCTTCAAAATGGCCAAAAGTTGCAATACCCCCCCAAGGAACAATTTCTCCTCAAAATGCCGAAAAGTTGCAATACCCCCCCAAAGGAACAATTTCGCCTCAAAAAGGCCAAAAGTTTCAATACCCCCCCAAAGGAACAATTTTGCCTCAAAATGGCAAAAAATTGCAATACCCCCCCAAAGGAACAATTTCGCTTCAAAATGGCCAAAAGTTGCAATACCCCCCCAAAGGAACAATTTCGCCTCAAAATGGCAAAAAATTGCAATACCCCCCAAAGAAATAATTTCGCTTCAAAATACCGAAAAGTTGCAATACCCCCCAAAGGAACAATTTCGCCTCAAAATGGCAAAAAATTGCAATACCCCCCAAAGGAACAATTTCGCCTCAAAATGCTGAAAAGTTGCAATACCCCCCGAAAGGAACAATTTCGCTTCAAAATGGCCAAAAGTTGCAATACCCCCCCAAAGGAACAATTTCGCCTCAAAATGGCAAAAAATTGCAATACCCCCCTAAGGAACAATTTCGCTTTAAAATGCTGAAAAGTTGCAATACCCCTCGAAAGGAACAATTTCACTTCAAAATGGCCAAAAGTTGCAATACCCCCCCAAAGGAACAATTTCGCCTCAAAATGGTTAAAAATTGCAATACCCCCCCAAAGGAACAATTTCGCTTCAAAATGGCCAAAAGTTGCAATATTCCCCCCCAAGGAACAATTTCGCCTCAAAATGCCGAAAAGTTGCAATACCCCCCCAAAGGAACAATTTCGCCTCAAAATGGCAAAAAATTGCAATACCCCCCCAAAGGAACAATTTCGCTTCAAAATGGCCAAAAGTTGCAATACCCCCCCAAAGGAACAATTTCGCCTCAAAATGGCAAAAAAATGCAATACCCCCAAAGGAACAATTTCGCTTCAAAATGGCCAAAAGTTGCAATACCCCCCCAAAGGAACAATTTCGCTTCAAAATGGCCAAAAGTTGCAATACCCCTCCAACGGAACAATTTCGCCTCAAAATGCCGAAAAGTTGCAATACCCCTCCAACGGAACAATTTCGCTTCAATATGGCCAAAAGTTGCAATACCCCCCGAAAGGAACAATTTCGCTTCAAAATGGCCAAAAGTTGCAATACCCCCCCAAAGGAACAATTTCGCCTCAAAATGGTTAAAAATTGCAATACCCCCCAAAGGAACAATTTCGCTTCAAAATGGACAAAAGTTGCAATACCCCCCCAAAGGAACAATTTCGCTTCAAAATGCTGAAAAGTTGCAATACCCCCCGAAAGGAACAATTTCACTTCAAAATGGCCAAAAGTTGCAATACCCCCCCCAAAGGAACAATTTCGCCTTAAAATGGTTAAAAATTGCAATACCCCCCAAAGGAACAATTTCGCTTCAAAATGGCCAAAAGTTGCAATACCCCCCCAAGGAACAATTTCTCCTCAAAATGCCGAAAAGTTGCAATACCCCCCCAAAGGAACAATTTCGCCTCAAAAAGGCCAAAAGTTTCAATACCCCCCCAAAGGAACAATTTCGCCTCAAAATGGCAAAAAATTGCAATACCCCCCCAAAGGAACAATTTCGCTTCAAAATGGCCAAAAGTTGCAATACCCCCCCAAAGGAACAATTTCGCCTCAAAATGGCAAAAAATTGCAATACCCCCCAAAGAAATAATTTCGCTTCAAAATACCGAAAAGTTGCAATACCCCCCAAAGAAACAATTTCGCCTCAAAATGGCAAAAAATTGCAATACCCCCCCAAAGGAACAATTTCGCCTCAAAATGCTGAAAAGTTGCAATACCCCCCGAAAGGAACAATTTCGCCTCAAAATGGTTAAAAATTGTAATACCCCCCCAAAGGAACAATTTCGCCTCAAAATGCCGAAAAGTTGCAATACCCCCCCAAAGGAACAATTTCGCTTCAAAATGGCCAAAAGTTGCAATACCCCCCCAAAGGAACAATTTCGCCTCAAAATGGCAAAAAATTGCAATACCCCCCCAAAGGAACAATTTCGCCTCAAAATGGCAAAAAATTGCAATACCCCCCAAAGGAAAAATTTCGCTTTAAAATGCTGAAAAGTTGCAATACCCCTCGAAAGGAACAATTTCACTTCAAAATGGCCAAAAGTTGCAATACCCCCCCAAAGGAACAATTTCGCCTCAAAATGGCAAAAAAATGCAATACCCCCAAAGGAACAATTTCGCTTCAAAATGGCCAAAAGTTGCAATACCCCCCAAAGGAACAATTTCGCCTCAAAATGCCGAAAAGTTGCAATACCCCCCCAAAGGAACAATTTCGCCTCAAAAAGGCCAAAAGTTGCAATACCCCCCCAAAGGAACAATTTCGCCTCAAAATGGCAAAAAATTGCAATACCCCCCTAAAGGAACAATTTCGCTTCAAAATGGCCAAAAGTTGCAATACCCCCCCAAAGGAACAATTTCGCCTCAAAATGGCAAAAAAATGCAATACCCCCAAAGGAACAATTTCGCTTCAAAATGGCCAAAAGTTGCAATACCCCCCCAAAGGAACAATTTCGCTTCAAAATGGCCAAAAGTTGCAATACCCCTCCAAATGAACAATTTCGCCTCAAAATGCCGAAAAGTTGCAATACCCCCCGAAAGGAACAATTTCGCCTCAAAATGGCCAAAAATTGTAAAAACCCCCCAAAGGAACAATTTCGCTTCAATATGGCCAAAAGTTGCAATACCCCCCCAAAGGAACAATTTCGCCTCAAAATGGTTAAAAATTGCAATACCCCCCCAAAGGAACAATTTCGCTTCAAAATGGCCAAAAGTTGCAATACTTCTCCAAAGGAACAATTTCGCCTCAAAATGCCGAAAAGTTGCAATAACCCCCGAAAGGAACAATTTCGCCTCAAAATGGCCAAAAATAGTAAAAACCCCCCAAAGGAACAATTTCGCTTCAATATGGCCAAAAGTTGCAATACCCCCCAAAGGAACAATTTCGCCTCAAAATGGCAAAAAATTGCAATACCCCCCCAAAGGAACAATTTCGCTTCAAAATGGCCAAAAGTTGCAATACCCCCCCAAAGGAACAATTTCGCTTCAAAATGCTGAAAAGTTGCAATACCCCCCCAAAGGAACAATTTCACTTCAAAATGGCCAAAAGTTGCAATACCCCCCCAAGGAACAATTTCGCCTCAAAATGCCGAAAAGTTGCAATACCCCCCGAAAGGAACAATTTCGCCTCAAAATGGGCAAAAATTGTAAAAAAACCCCAAAGGAACAATTTCGCTTCAATATGGCAAAAAATTGCAATACCCCCCCAAAGGAACAATTTCGCTTCAAAATGGCCAAAAGTTGCAATACCCCCCCAAAGGAACAATTTCGCTTCAAAATGCTGAAAAGTTGCAATACCCCCCGAAAGGAACAATTTCACTTCAAAATGGCCAAAAGTTGCAATACCCCCCCAAGGAACAATTTCGCTTCAAAATGCTGAAAAGTTGCAATACCCCCCGAAAGGAACAATTTCACTTCAAAATGGCCAAAAGTTGCAATACCCCCCCCAAGGAACAATTTCGCCTCAAAATGGTTAAAAATTGCAATACCCCCCAAAGGAACAATTTCGCTTCAAAATGGCCAAAAGTTGCAATACCCCCCCAAGGAACAATTTCTCCTCAAAATGCCGAAAAGTTGCAATACCCCCCCAAAGGAACAATTTCGCCTCAAAAAGGCCAAAAGTTTCAATACCCCCCCAAAGGAACAATTTCGCCTCAAAATGGCAAAAAATTGCAATACCCCCCCAAAGGAACAATTTCGCTTCAAAATGGCCAAAAGTTGCAATACCCCCCCAAAGGAACAATTTCGCCTCAAAATGGCAAAAAATTGCAATACCCCCCAAAGAAATAATTTCGCTTCAAAATACCGAAAAAGTTGCAATACCCCCCAAAGAAACAATTTAGCCTCAAAATGGCAAAAAATTGCAATACCCCCCCAAAGGAACAATTTCGCCTCAAAATGCTGAAAAGTTGCAATACCCCCCGAAAGGAACAATTTCGCCTCAAAATGGTTAAAAATTGTAATACCCCCCCAAAGGAACAATTTCGCCTCAAAATGCCGAAAAGTTGCAATACCCCCCCAAAGGAACAATTTCGCTTCAAAATGGCCAAAAGTTGCAATACCCCCCCAAAGGAACAATTTCGCCTCAAAATGGCAAAAAATTGCAATACCCCCCCAAAGGAACAATTTCGCCTCAAAATGGCAAAAAATTGCAATACCCCCCAAAGGAAAAATTTCGCTTTAAAATGCTGAAAAGTTGCAATACCCCTCGAAAGGAACAATTTCACTTCAAAATGGCCAAAAGTTGCAATACCCCCCCAAAGGAACAATTTCGCCTCAAAATGGCAAAAAAATGCAATACCCCCAAAGGAACAATTTCGCTTCAAAATGGCCAAAAGTTGCAATACCCCCCAAAGGAACAATTTCGCCTCAAAATGCCGAAAAGTTGCAATACCCCCCCAAAGGAACAATTTCGCCTCAAAAAGGCCAAAAGTTGCAATACCCCCCCAAAGGAACAATTTCGCCTCAAAATGGCAAAAAATTGCAATACCCCCCTAAAGGAACAATTTCGCTTCAAAATGGCCAAAAGTTGCAATACCCCCCCAAAGGAACAATTTCGCCTCAAAATGGCAAAAAAATGCAATACCCCCAAAGGAACAATTTCGCTTCAAAATGGCCAAAAGTTGCAATACCCCCCCAAAGGAACAATTTCGCTTCAAAATGGCCAAAAGTTGCAATACCCCTCCAAATGAACAATTTCGCCTCAAAATGCCGAAAAGTTGCAATACCCCCCGAAAGGAACAATTTCGCAACAAAATGGCCAAAAATTGTAAAAACCCCCCAAAGGAACAATTTCGCTTCAATATGGCCAAAAGTTGCAATACCCCCCGAAAGGAACAATTTCGCTTCAAAATGGCCAAAAGTTGCAATACCCCCCCAAAGGAACAATTTCGCCTCAAAATGGTTAAAAATTGCAATACCCCCCCAAAGGAACAATTTCGCTTCAAAATGGCCAAAAGTTGCAATACCCCTCCAAAGGAACAATTTCGCCTCAAAATGCCGAAAAGTTGCAATAACCCCCGAAAGGAACAATTTCGCCTCAAAATGGCCAAAAATAGTAAAAACCCCCCAAAGGAACAATTTCGCTTCAATATGGCCAAAAGTTGCAATACCCCCCCAAAGGAACAATTTCGCCTCAAAATGGCAAAAAATTGCAATACCCCCCCAAAGGAACAATTTCGCTTCAAAATGGCCAAAAGTTGCAATACCCCCCCAAAGGAACAATTTCGCTTCAAAATGCTGAAAAGTTGCAATACCCCCCGAAAGGAACAATTTCGCTTCAAAATGGCCAAAAGTTGCAATACCCCCCCAAGGAACAATTTCGCCTCAAAATGCCGAAAAGTTGCAATACCCCCCCAAAGGAACAATTTCGTCTCAAAAAGGCCAAAAGTTGCAATACCCCCCCAAAGGAACAATTTTGCCTCAAAATGGCTAAAAATTGCAATACCCCCCCAAAGGAACAATTTCGCCTCAAAATGGCAAAAAATTGCAATAACCCCCCAAAGGAACAATTTCGCCTCAAAATACCGAAAAGTTGCAATACCCCCCAAAGGAACAATTTCGCCTCAAAATGGCAAAAAATTGCAATACCCCCCCAAAGGAACAATTTCGCCTCAAAATGCTGAAAAGTTGCAATACCCCCCGAAAGGAACAATTTCGCTTCAAAATGGCCAAAAGTTGCAATACCCCCCCAAAGGAACAATTTCGCCTCAAAATGGCAAAAAATTGCAATACCCCCCCAAAGGAACAATTTCGCTTCAAAATGCTGAAAAGTTGCAATAGCCCCCGAAAGGAAAAATTTCACTTCAAAATGGCCAAAAGTTGCAATACCCCCCCAAAGGAACAATTTCGCCTCAAAATGGTTAAAAATTGCAATACCCCCCCAAAGGAACAATTTCGCTTCAAAATGGCCAAAAGTTGCAATACCCCCCCAAGGAACAATTTCGCCTCAAAATGCCGAAAAGTTGCAATACCCCCCCCAAAGGAACAATTTCGCCTCAAAAAGGCCAAAAGTTGCAATACCCCCCCAAAGGAACAATTTCGCCTCAAAATGGCAAAAAATTGCAATACCCCCCCAAAGGAACAATTTCGCTTCAAAATGGCCAAAAGTTTCAATACCCCCCCAAAGGAACAATTTCGCCTCAAAATGGCAAAAAAATGCAATACCCCCAAAGGAACAATTTCGCTTCAAAATGGCCAAAAGTTGCAATACCCCCCCAAAGGAACAATTTCGCCTCAAAATGCCGAAAAGTTGCAATACCCCCCCAAAGGAACAATTTCGCCTCAAAAAGGCCAAAAGTTGCAATACCCCCCCAAAGGAACAATTTCGCCTCAAAATAGCAAAAAATTGCAATACCCCCCTAAAGGAACAATTTCGCTTCAAAATGGCCAAAAGTTGCAATACCCCCCCAAAGGAACAATTTCGCCTCAAAATGGCAAAAAAATGCAATACCCCCAAAGGAACAATTTCACTTCAAAATGGCCAAAAGTTGCAATACCCCCCCAAAGGAACAATTTCGCTTCAAAATGGCCAAAAGTTGCAATACCCCTCCAAAGGAACAATTTCGCCTCAAAATGCCGAAAAGTTGCAATACCCCCCGAAAGGAACAATTTCGCCTCAAAATGGCCAAAAATTGTAAAAACCCCCCAAAGGAACAATTTCGCTTCAATATGGCCAAAAGTTGCAATACCCCCCGAAAGGAACAATTTCGCTTCAAAATGGCCAAAAGTTGCAATACCCCCCCAAAGGAACAATTTCGCCTCAAAATGGTTAAAAATTGCAATACCCCCCCAAGGAACAATTTCGCCTCAAAATGCCGAAAAGTTGCAATACCCCCCCAAAGGAACAATTTCGCTTCAAAATGGCCAAAAGTTGCAATACCCCTCCAAAGGAACAATTTCGCCTCAATATGGCCAAAAGTTGCAATACCCCCCCAAAGGAACAATTTCGCCTCAAAATGGCAAAAAATTGCAATACCCCCCCAAAGGAACAATTTCGCTTCAAAATGCTGAAAAGTTGCAATACCCCCCGAAAGGAACAATTTCACTTCAAAATTGCCAAAAGTTGCAATACCCATCCAAAGGAACAATTTCGCCTCAAAATGGTTAAAAATTGCAATACCCCCCCAAAGGAACAATTTCGCTTCAAAATGGCCAAAAGTTGCAATACCCCCCCAAAGGAACAATTTCGCCTCAAAAAGGCCAAAAGTTGCAATACCCCCCCAAAGGAACAATTTCGCCTCAAAATGGCAAAAAATTGCAATACCCCCCCAAAGGAACAATTTCGCCTCAAAATGGCAAAAAATTGCAATACCCCCCCAAAGGAACAATTTCGCTTCAAAATGCTGAAAAGTTGCAATACCCCCCGAAAGGAACAATTTCACTTCAAAATGGCCAAAAGTTGCAATACCCCCCCAAAGGAACAATTTCGCCTCAAAATGGTTAAAAATTGCAATACCCCCCCAAAGGAACAATTTCGCCTCAAAATGGCAAAAAAATGCAATACCCCCAAAGGAACAATTTCGCTTCAAAATG
Source organism: Anomaloglossus baeobatrachus (assembly GCF_048569485.1). Lineage (NCBI taxonomy): Eukaryota > Metazoa > Chordata > Amphibia > Anura > Aromobatidae > Anomaloglossus > Anomaloglossus baeobatrachus. The sequence goes on from NW_027441880.1 coordinate 621,123, forward strand.
GCCAAAAGTTGCAATACCCCTCCAAAGGAACAATTTCGCCTCAAAATGCCGAAAAGTTGCAATACCCCCCGAAAGGAACAATTTCGCCTCAAAATGGCCAAAAATTGTAAAAACCCCCCAAAGGAACAATTTCGCTTCAATATGGCCAAAAGTTGCAATACCCCCCCAAAGGAACAATTTCGCCTCAAAATGGCAAAAAATTGCAATACCCCCCCAAAGGAACAATTTCGCTTCAAAATGGCCAAAAGTTGCAATACCCCCCCAAAGGAACAATTTCGCTTCAAAATGCTGAAAAGTTGCAATACCCCCCGAAAGGAACAATTTCACTTCAAAATGGCCAAAAGTTGCAATACCCCCCACAAAGGAACAATTTCGCCTCAAAATGGTTAAAAATTGCAATACCCCCCAAAGGAACAATTTCGCTTCAAAATGGCCAAAAGTTGCAATACCCCCCCAAGGAACAATTTCTCCTCAAAATGCCGAAAAATTGCAATACCCCCCCAAAGGAACAATTTCGCCTCAAAAAGGCCAAAAGTTTCAATACCCCCCCAAAGGAACAATTTCGCCTCAAAATATCAAAAAATTGCAATACCCCCCCAAAGGAACAATTTCGCTTCAAAATGGCCAAAAGTTGCAATACCCCCCCAAAGGAACAATTTCGCCTCAAAATGGCAAAAAATTGCAATACCCCCCAAAGAAATAATTTCGCTTCAAAATACCGAAAAGTTGCAATACCCCCCAAAGGAACAATTTCGCCTCAAAATGGCAAAAAATTGCAATACCCCCCCAAAGGAACAATTTCGCCTCAAAATGCTGAAAAGTTGCAATACCCCCCGAAAGGAACAATTTCGCCTCAAAATGGCAAAAAATTGCAATACCCCCCCAAAGGAACAATTTCGCCTCAAAATGGCAAAAAATTGCAATACCCCCCAAAGGAACAATTTCGCTTTAAAATGCTAAAAAGTTGCAATACCCCTCGAAAGGAACAATTTCACTTCAAAATGGCCAAAAGTTGCAATACCCCCCCAAAGGAACAATTTCGCCTCAAAATGGTTAAAAATTGCAATACCCCCCCAAAGGAACAATTTCGCTTCAAAATGGCCAAAAGTTGCAATATTCCCCCCCAAGGAACAATTTCGCCTCAAAATGCCGAAAAGTTGCAATACCCCCCCAAAGGAACAATTTCGCCTCAAAATGCCGAAAAGTTGCAATACCCCCCCAAAGGAACAATTTCGCCTCAAAATGGCAAAAAATTGCAATACCCCCCCAAAGGAACAATTTCGCTTCAAAATGGCCAAAAGTTGCAATACCCTCCAAAGGAACAATTTCGCCTCAAAATGGCAAAAAAATGCAATACCCCCAAAGGAACAATTTCGCTTCAAAATGGCCAAAAGTTGCAATACCCCCCCAAAGGAACAATTTCGCTTCAAAATGGCCAAAAGTTGCAATACCCCTCCAACGGAACAATTTCGCCTCAAAATGCCGAAAAGTTGCAATACCCCCCGAAAGGAACAATTTCGCCTCAAAATGGCCAAAAATTGTAAAAAAACCCCAAAGGAACAATTTCGCTTCAAAATGGCCAAAAGTTGCAATACCCCCCCAAAGGAACAATTTCGCTTCAAAATGGCCAAAAGTTGCAATACCCCCCCAAAGGAACAATTTCGCTTCAAAATGCTGAAAAGTTGCAATACCCCCCGAAAGGAACAATTTCACTTCAAAATGGCCAAAAGTTGCAATACCCCCCCAAAGGAACAATTTCGCCTCAAAATGGTTAAAAATTGCAATACCCCCCAAAGGAACAATTTCGCTTCAAAATGGCCAAAAGTTGCAATACCCCCCCAAGGAACAATTTCTCCTCAAAATGCCGAAAAGTTGCAATACCCCCCCAAAGGAACAATTTCGCCTCAAAAAGGCCAAAAGTTTCAATACCCCCCCAAAGGAACAATTTCGCCTCAAAATGGCAAAAAATTGCAATACCCCCCAAAGGAACAATTTCGCTTCAAAATGGCCAAAAGTTGCAATACCCCCCCAAAGGAACAATTTCGCCTCAAAATGGCAAAAAATTGCAATACCCCCCAAAGAAATAATTTCGCTTCAAAATACCGAAAAGTTGCAATACCCCCCAAAGGAACAATTTCGCCTCAAAATGGCAAAAAATTGCAATACCCCCCCAAAGGAACAATTTCGCCTCAAAATGCTGAAAAGTTGCAATACCCCCCGAAAGGAACAATTTCGCCTCAAAATGGTTAAAAATTGTAATACCCCCCCAAAGGAACAATTTCGCCTCAAAATGCCGAAAAGTTGCAATACCCCCCCAAAGGAACAATTTCGCCTCAAAATGGCAAAAAATTGCAATACCCCCCAAAGGAACAATTTCGCCTCAAAATGGCAAAAAATTGCAATACCCCCCAAAGGAACAATTTCGCTTTAAAATGCTGAAAAGTTGCAATACCCCTCGAAAGGAACAATTTCACTTCAAAATGGCCAAAAGTTGCAATACCCCCCCAAAGGAACAATTTCGCCTCAAAATGGTTAAAAATTGCAATACCCCCCAAAGGAACAATTTCGCTTCAAAATGGTTAAAAGTTGCAATATTCCCCCCCAAGGAACAATTTCGCCTCAAAATGCCGAAAAGTTGCAATACCCCCCCAAAGGAACAATTTCGCCTCAAAATGCCGAAAAGTTGCAATACCCCCCCAAAGGAACAATTTCGCCTCAAAATGGCAAGAAATTGCAATACCCCCCCAAAGGAACAATTTCGCTTCAAAATGGCCAAAAGTTGCAATACCCCCCCAAAGGAACAATTTCGCCTCAAAATGGCAAAAAAATGCAATACCCCCAAAGGAACAATTTCGCTTCAAAATGGCCAAAAGTTGCAATACCCCTCCAACGGAACAATTTCGACTCAAAATGCCGAAAAGTTGCAATACCCCCCGAAAGGAACAATTTCGCCTCAAAATGGCCAAAAATTGTAAAAAAAACCCCAAAGGAACAATTTCGCTTCAATATCGCCAAAAGTTGCAATACCCCCCGAAAGGAACAATTTCGCTTCAAAATGGCCAAAAGTTGCAATACCCCCCCAAAGGAACAATTTCGCCTCAAAATGGTTAAAAATTGCAATACCCCCCCAAAGGAACAATTTCGCCTCAAAATGCCGAAAAGGTACAATACCCCTCCAAAGGAACAATTTCGCCTCAAAATGCCGAAAAGTTGCAATACCCCCCGAAAGGAACAATTTCGCCTCAAAATGGCCAAAAATTGTAAAAACCCCCCAAAGGAACAATTTCGCTTCAATATGGCCAAAAGTTGCAATACCCCCCAAAGGAACAATTTCGCCTCAAAATGGCAAAAAATTGCAATACCCCCCCCAAAGGAACAATTTCGCTTCAAAATGCTGAAAAGTTGCAATACCCCCCGAAAGGAACAATTTCATTTCAAAATGGCCAAAAGTTGCAATACCCCCCCAAAGGAACAATTTCGCCTCAAAATGGTTAAAAATTGCAATACCCCCCCAAAGGAACAATTTCGCTTCAAAATGGCCAAAAGTTGCAATACCCCCCCAAGGAACAATTTCGCCTCAAAATGCCGAAAAGTTGCAATACCCCCCCAAAGGAACAATTTCGCCTCAAAAAGGTCAAAAGTTGCAATACCCCCCCAAAGGAACAATTTCGCCTCAAAATGGCAAAAAATTGCAATACCCCCCCAAAGGAACAATTTCGCTTCAAAATGGCCAAAAGTTGCAATACCCCCCCAAAGGAACAATTTCGCCTCAAAATGGCAAAAAAATGCAATACCCCCAAAGGAACAATTTCGCTTCAAAATGGCCAAAAGTTGCAATACCCCCCCAAAGGAACAATTTCACCTCAAAATGGCAAAAAATTGCAATACCTCCCCAAAGGAACAATTTCGCCTCAAAATGCCGAAAAGTTGCAATACCCCCCCAAAGGAACAATTTCGCCTCAAAATGGCAAAAAATTGCAATACCCCCCCAAAGGAACAATTTCGCTTCAAAATGGCCAAAATTTGCAATACCCCCCCCAAAGGAACAATTTCGCCTCAAAATGAAAAAAAAATTGCAATACCCCCCAAAGGAACAATTTCGCTTCAAAATGGCCAAAAGTTGCAATACCCCCCCAAAGGAACAATTTCACCTCAAAATGGCAAAAAATTGCAATACCCCCCAAAGGAACAATTTCTCTTCAAAATGCCGAAAAGTTGCAATACCCCCCGAAAGGAACAATTTCGCTTCAAAATGGCCAAAAGTTGCAATACCCCCCCAAAGGAACAATTTCGCCTCAAAATGGCAAAAAATTGCAATACCCCCCCAAAGGAACAATTTCGCCTCAAAATGGCAAAAAATTGCAATACCCCCCCAAAGGAACAATTTCGCTTCAAAATGGCCAAAAGTTGCAATACCCCCCCAAAGGAACAATTTCGCCTCAAAATGGCAAAAAAATGCAATACCCCCAAAGGAACAATTTCGCTTCAAAATGGCCAAAAGTTGCAATACCCCCCCAAAGGAACAATTTTGATTCAAAATGGCCAAAAGTTGCAATACCCCTCCAAAGGAACAATTTCGCCTCAAAATGCCCAAAAATTGTAAAAACCCCCCAAAGGAACAATTTCGCTTCAATATCGCCAAAAGTTGCAATACCCCCCGAAAGGAACAATTTCGCTTCAAAATGGCCAAAAGTTGCAATACCCCCCCAAAGGAACAATTTCGCCTCAAAATGGTTAAAAATTGCAATACCCCCCCAAAGGAACAATTTCGCCTCAAAATGCCGAAAAGGTACAATACCCCTCCAAAGGAACAATTTCGCCTCAAAATGCCGAAAAGTTGCAATACCCCCCGAAAGGAACAATTTCGCCTCAAAATGGCCAAAAATTGTAAAAACCCCCCAAAGGAACAATTTCGCTTCAATATGGCCAAAAGTTGCAATACCCCCCAAAGGAACAATTTCGCCTCAAAATGGCAAAAAATTGCAATACCCCCCCCAAAGGAACAATTTCGCTTCAAAATGCTGAAAAGTTGCAATACCCCCCGAAAGGAACAATTTCATTTCAAAATGGCCAAAAGTTGCAATACCCCCCCAAAGGAACAATTTCGCCTCAAAATGGTTAAAAATTGCAATACCCCCCCAAAGGAACAATTTCGCTTCAAAATGGCCAAAAGTTGCAATACCCCCCCAAGGAACAATTTCGCCTCAAAATGCCGAAAAGTTGCAATACCCCCCCAAAGGAACAATTTCGCCTCAAAAAGGTCAAAAGTTGCAATACCCCCCCAAAGGAACAATTTCGCCTCAAAATGGCAAAAAATTGCAATACCCCCCCAAAGGAACAATTTCGCTTCAAAATGGCCAAAAGTTGCAATACCCCCCCAAAGGAACAATTTCGCCTCAAAATGGCAAAAAAATGCAATACCCCCAAAGGAACAATTTCGCTTCAAAATGGCCAAAAGTTGCAATACCCCCCCAAAGGAACAATTTCACCTCAAAATGGCAAAAAATTGCAATACCTCCCCAAAGGAACAATTTCGCCTCAAAATGCCGAAAAGTTGCAATACCCCCCCAAAGGAACAATTTCGCCTCAAAATGGCAAAAAATTGCAATACCCCCCCAAAGGAACAATTTCGCTTCAAAATGGCCAAAATTTGCAATACCCCCCCCAAAGGAACAATTTCGCCTCAAAATGAAAAAAAAATTGCAATACCCCCCAAAGGAACAATTTCGCTTCAAAATGGCCAAAAGTTGCAATACCCCCCCAAAGGAACAATTTCACCTCAAAATGGCAAAAAATTGCAATACCCCCCAAAGGAACAATTTCTCTTCAAAATGCCGAAAAGTTGCAATACCCCCCGAAAGGAACAATTTCGCTTCAAAATGGCCAAAAGTTGCAATACCCCCCCAAAGGAACAATTTCGCCTCAAAATGGCAAAAAATTGCAATACCCCCCCAAAGGAACAATTTCGCCTCAAAATGGCAAAAAATTGCAATACCCCCCCAAAGGAACAATTTCGCTTCAAAATGGCCAAAAGTTGCAATACCCCCCCAAAGGAACAATTTCGCCTCAAAATGGCAAAAAAATGCAATACCCCCAAAGGAACAATTTCGCTTCAAAATGGCCAAAAGTTGCAATACCCCCCCAAAGGAACAATTTTGATTCAAAATGGCCAAAAGTTGCAATACCCCTCCAAAGGAACAATTTCGCCTCAAAATGCCCAAAAATTGTAAAAACCCCCCAAAGGAACAATTTCGCTTCAATATGGCCAAAAGTTGCAATACCCCCCGAAAGGAACAATTTCGCTTCAAAATGGCCAAAAGTTGCAATACCCCCCCAAAGGAACAATTTCGCCTCAAAATGGTTAAAAATTGCAATACCCCCCCAAAGGAACAATTTCGCCTCAAAATGCCGAAAAGTTGCAATACGCCCCCAAAGGAACAATTTCGCTTCAAAATGGCCAAAAGTTGCAATATCCCCCCAAAGGAACAATTTCGCCTCAAAATGGCAAAAAATTGCAATACCCCCCGAAAGGAACAATTTCGCCTCAAAATGGCAAAAAATTGCAATACCCCCAAAGGAACAATTTCGCCTCAAAATGGCAAAAAATTGCAATACCCCCCAAAGGAACAATTTCGCCTCAAAATGCTGAAAAATTGCAATACCCCCCCAAAGGAACAATTTCGCTTCAATATGGCCAAAAGTTGCAATACCCCCCGAAAGGAACAGTTTCGCTTCAAAATGGCCAAAAGTTGCAATACCCCCCCAAAGGAACAATTTCGCCTCAAAATGGCAAAAAATTGCAATACCCCCCCAAAGGAACAATTTCGCTTCAAAATGGCCAAAAGTTGCAATACCCCCCCAAAGGAACAATTTCGCCTCAAAATGCCGAAAAGTTGCAATACCCCCCGAAAGGAACAATTTCGCCTCAAAATGGCCAAAAATTGTAAAACCCCCCCAAAGGAACAATTTCGCTTCAATACGACCAAAAGTTGCAATACCCCCCAAAGGAACAATTTCGCCTCAAAATGGCAAAAAATTGCAATACCCCCAAAGAAATAATTTCGCTTCAAAATGGCCAAAAGTTGCAATACCCCCCCAAAGGAACAATTTCGCCTCAAAATGGAAAAAAAATTGCAATACCCCCCAAAGGAACAATTTCGCCTCAAAATACCGAAAAGTTGCAATACCCCCCAAAGGAACAATTTCGCCTCAAAATGGCAAAAAATTGCAATACCCCCCCAAAAGAACAATTTCGCCTCAAAATGCTGAAAAGTTGCAATACCCCCGAAAGGAACAATTTCGCTTCAAAATGGCCAAAAGTTGCAATACCCCCCCAAAGGAACAATTTCGCCTCAAAATGGCAAAAAATTGCAATACCCCCCCAAAGGAACAATTTCGCCTCAAAATGGCAAAAAATTGCAATACCCCCCCAAAGGAACAATTTCGCTTCAAAATGGCCAAAAGTTGCAATACCCCCCCAAAGGAACAATTTCGCCTCAAAATGGCAAAAAAATGCAATACCCCCAAAGGAACAATTTCGCTTCAAAATGGCCAAAAGTTGCAATACCCCCCAAAGGAACAATTTTGATTCAAAATGGCCAAAAGTTGCAATACCCCTCCAAAGGAACAATTTCGCCTCAAAATGCCCAAAAATTGTAAAAACCCCCCAAAGGAACAATTTCGCTTCAATATGGCCAAAAGTTGCAATACCCCCCGAAAGGAACAATTTCGCCTCAAAATGGTTAAAAATTGCAATACCCCCCCAAAGGAACAATTTCGCCTCAAAATGCCGAAAAGTTGCAATACCCCCCCAAAGGAACAATTTCGCTTCAAAATGGCCAAAAGTTGCAATACCCCTCCAAAGGAACAATTTCGCCTCAAAATGCCGAAAAGTTGCAATACCCCCCGAACGGAACAATTTCACCTCAAAATAGCCAAAAATTGTAAAAACCCCCCAAAGGAACAATTTCGCTTCAATATGGCCAAAAGTTGCAATACCCCCCCAAAGGAACAATTTCGCCTCAAAATGGCAAAAAATTGCAATACCCCCCCAAAGGAACAATTTCGCTTCAAAATGGCCAAAAGTTGCAATACCCCCCCAAAGGAACAATTTCGCCTCAAAATGGCAAAAAATTGCAATACCCCCCCAAAGGAACAATTTCGCTTCAAAATGCTGAAAAGTTGCAATACCCCCCGAAAGGAACAATTTCACTTCAAAATGGCCAAAAGTTGCAATACCCCCCCAAAGGAACAATTTCGCCTCAAAATGGTTAAAAATTGCAATACCCCCCCAAAGGAACAATTTCGCTTCAAAATGGCCAAAAGTTGCAATACCCCCCCAAGGAACAATTTCGCCTCAAAATGCCGAAAAGTTGCAATACCCCCCCAAAGGAACAATTTCGCCTCAAAAAGGCCAAAAGTTGCAATACCCCCCCAAAGGAACAATTTCGCCTCAATATGGCAAAAAATTGCAATACCCCCCCAAAGGAACAATTTCGCTTCAAAATGGCCAAAAGTTGCAATACCCCCCCAAAGGAACAATTTCGCCTCAAAATGGCAAAAATTTGCAATACCCCCCAAAGAAATAATTTCGCTTCAAAATGGCCAAAAGTTGCAATACCCCCCCAAAGGAACAATTTCGCCTCAAAATGGAAAAAAAATTGCAATACCCCCCAAAGGAACAATTTCGCCTCAAAATACCGAAAAGTTGCAATACCCCCCAAAGGAACAATTTCGCCTCAAAATGGCAAAAAATTGCAATACCCCCCCAAAGGAACAATTTCGCCTCAAAATGCTGAAAAGTTGCAATACCCCCCGAAAGGAACAATTTCGCTTCAAAATGGCCAAAAGTTGCAATACCCCCCCAAAGGAACAATTTCGCCTCAAAATGGTTAAAAATTGCAATACCCCCCAAAGGAACAATTTCGCCTCAAAATGCCGAAAAGTTGCAATACCCCCCCAAAGGAACAATTTCGCTTCAAAATGGCCAAAAGTTGCAATACCCCCCCAAAGGAACAATTTCGCCTCAAAATGGCAAAAAATTGCAATACCCCCCCAAAGGAACAATTTCGCCTCAAAATGGCAAAAAATTGCAATACCCCCCCAAAGGAACAATTTCGCTTCAAAATGACCAAAAGTTGCAATACCCCCCAAAGGAACAATTTCGCCTCAAAATGGCAAAAAATTGCAATACCCCCCCCAAAGGAACAATTTCGCCTCAAAATGCTGAAAAGTTGCAATACCCCCCCGAAAGGAACAATTTCGCTTCAAAATGGCCAAAAGTTGCAATACCCCCCCAAAGGAACAATTTCGCCTCAAAATGGTTAAAAATTGCAATACCCCCCCAAAGGAACAATTTCGCTTCAATATGGCCAAAAGTTGTAATACCCCCCCAAAGGAACAATTTCGCCTCAAAATGGCAAAAAGTTGCAATACCCACCCAAAGGAACAATTTCGCCTCAAAATGGAAAAAAAATTGCAATACCCCCCTAAAGGAACAATTTCGCCTCAAAATGCCGAAAAGTTGCAATACCCCCCAAAGGAACAATTTCGCCTCAAAATGGCAAAAAATTGCAATACCCCCATAAAGGAACAATTTCGCCTCAAAATGCTGAAAAGTTGCAATACCCCCCGAAAGGAACAATTTCGCTTCAAAATGGCCAAAAGTTGCAATACCCCCCCAAAGGAACAATTTCGCCTCAAAATGGTTAAAAATTGCAATACCCCCCCAAAGGAACAATTTCGCTTCAATATGGCCAAAAGTTGCAATACCCCCCGAAAGGAACAATTTCGCTTCAAAATGGCCAAAAGTTGCAATACCCCCCCAAAGGAACAATTTCGCCTCAAAATGGCAAAAAATTGCAATACCCCCCCAAAGGAACAATTTCTCTTCAAAATGACCAAAAGTTGCAATACCCCCCCAAAGGAACAATTTCGCCTCAAAATGGCAAAAAATTGCAATACCCCCCCAAAGGAACAATTTCACCTCAAAATGCTGAAAAGTTGCAATACCCCCCGAAAGGAACAATTTCGCTTCAAAATGCCGAAAAGTTGCAATACCCCCCCAAAGGAACAATTTCGCCTCAAAATGGCAAAAAATTGCAATACCCCCCCAAAGGAACAATTTCTCTTCAAAATGACCAAAAGTTGCAATACCCCCCCAAAGGAACAATTTCGCCTCAAAATGGCAAAAAATTGCAATACCCCCCCAATGGAACAATTTCGCTTCAAAATGGCCAAAAGTTGTAATACCCCCCCAAAGGAACAATTTCGCCTCAAAATGGCAAAAAATTGCAATACCCCCCCAAAGGAACAATTTCGCTTCAAAATGGCCAAAAGTTGCAATACCCCCCCAAAGGAACAATTTCGCCTCAAAATGGCAAAAAATTGCAATACCCCCCCAATGGAACAATTTCGCTTCAAAATGGCCAAAAGTTGCAATACCCCCCCAAAGGAACAATTTCGCCTCAAAATGGCAAAAAATTGCAACACCCCCCCAAAGGAACAATTTCGCTTCAAAATGGCCAAAAGTTGCAATACCCCCCGAAAGGAACAACTTCGCCTCAAAATGGCCAAAAATTGCAACACCCCCCCAAAGGAACAATTTCGCTTCAAAATGGCCAAAAGTTGCAATACCCCCCCAAAGGAACAATTTCGCCTCAAAATGGAAAAAAAATTGCAATACCCCCCAAAGGAACAATTTCTCCTCAAAATGCCGAAAAGTTGCAATACCCCCCCAAAGGAACAATTTCGCTTCAATATGGCCAAAAGTTGCAATACCCCCGAAAAGAACAATTTCGCTTCAAAATGGCCAAAAGTTGCAATACCCCCCCAAAGGAACAATTTCTCTTCAAAATGGCCAAAAGTTGCAATACCCCCCCAAAGGAACAATTTCGCCTCAAAATGCCGAAAAGTTGCAATACCCCCCAAAGTAACAATTTCGCCTCAAAATGGCCAAAAGTTGCAATACCCCCCCAAAGGAACAATTTCGCCTCAAAATGGTTAAAAATTGCAATACACCCCCAAAGGAACAATTTCGCTTCAATATGGCCAAAAGTTCTAATACCCCCCCAAAGGAACAATTTCGCCTCAAAATGCCAAAAAGTTGCAATACCCCCCCAAAGGAACAATTTCGCTTTAATATGGCCAAAAGTTGCAATACCCCCGAAAAGAACAATTTCGCTTCAAAATGGCCAAAAGTTGCAATACCCCCCAAAGGAACAATTTCGCCTCAAAATGGCAAAAATTTGCAATACCCCCCAAAGGAACAATTTCGCTTCAAAATGGCCAAAAGTTGCAATACCCCCCCAAAGGAACAATTTCGCCTCAAAATGGCAAAAAATTGCAATACCCCCCCAAAGGAACAATTTCGCTTCAAAATGGCCAAAAGTTGCAATACCCCCCCAAACGAACAATTTCGCCTCAAAATGCCGAAAAGTTGCAATACCCCCCAAAAGGAACAATTTCGCCTCAAAATGGCCAAAAATTGTAAAACCCCCCCAAAGGAACAATTTCGCTTCAATATGGCCAAAAGTTGCAATACCCCCCCAAAGGAACAATTTCGCCTCAAAATGGCAAAAAATTGCAATACCCCCCCAAAGGAATAATTTCGCTTCAAAATGGCCAAAAGTTGCAATACCCCCCCAAAGGAACAATTTCGCCTTAAAATGGAAAAAAAATTGCAATACCCCCCAAAGGAACAATTTCGCCTCAAAATGCCGAAAAGTTGCAATACCCCCCAAAGGAACAATTTCGCCTCAAAATGGCAAAAAATTGCAATACCCCCCCAAAGGAACAATTTCGCCTCAAAATGCTGAAAAGTTGCAATACCCCCCGAAAGGAACAATTTCGCTTCAAAATGGCCAAAAGTTGCAATACCCCCCCAAAGGAACAATTTCGCCTCAAAATGGTTAAAAATTGCAATACCCCCCCAAAGGAACAATTTCGCTTCAATATGGCCAAAAGTTGCAATACCCCCCCAAAGGAACAATTTCGCCTCAAAATGCAAAAAGTTGCAATACCCCCCCAAAGGAACAATTTCGCTTCAATATGGCCAAAAGTTGCAATACCCCCCGAAAGGAACAGTTTCGCTTCAAAATGGCCAAAAGTTGCAATACCCCCCCAAAGGAACAATTTCGCCTCAAAATGGCAAAAAATTGCAATACCCCCCAAAGGAATAATTTCGCTTCAAAATGGCCAAAAGTTGCAATACCCCCCCAAAGGAACAATTTCGCCTCAAAATGGCCAAAAATTGTAAAACCCCCCCAAAGGAACAATTTCGCTTCAATATGGCCAAAAGTTGCAATACCCCCCCAAAGGAACAATTTCGCCTCAAAATGGCAAAAAATTGCAACACCCCCCCAAAGGAACAATTTCGCTTCAAAATGGCCAAAAGTTGCAATACCCCCCCAAAGGAACAATTTCGCCTCAAAATGGAAAAAAAATTGCAATACCCCCCAAAGGAACAATTTCTCCTCAAAATGCCGAAAAGTTGCAATACCCCCCAAAAGGAACAATTTCGCCTCAAAATGGCAAAAAATTGCAATACCCCCCCAAAGGAACAATTTCGCCTCAAAATGCTGAAAAGTTGCAATACCCCCCAAAGGAACAATTTCGCCTCAAAATGCCGAAAAGTTGCAATACCCCCCCAAAGGAACAATTTCGCCTCAAAATGGCCAAAAGTAGCAATACCCCCCCAAAGGAACAATTTCGCCTCAAAATGGTTAAAAATTGCAATACACCCCCAAAGGAACAATTTCGCTTCAATATGGCCAAAAGTTGCAATACCCCCCCAAAGGAATAATTTCGCCTCAAAATGGTTAAAAATTGCAATACCCCCCCAAAGGAATAATTTCGATTCAATATGGCCAAAAGTTGCAATACCCCCCGAAAAGAACAATTTCGCTTCAAAATGGCCAAAAGTTGCAATACCCCCCCAAAGGAACAATTTCGCCTCAAAATGGCAAAAAATTGCAATACCCCCCAAAGGAACAATTTCGCTTCAAAATGGCCAAAAGTTGCAATACCCCCCCAAAGGAACAATTTCGCCTCAAAATGGCAACAAATTGCAATACCCCCCCAAAGGAACAATTTCGCTTCAAAATGGCCAAAAGTTGCAATACCCCCCCAAAGGAACAATTTCGCCTCAAAATGCCGAAAAGTTGCAATACCCCCCGAAAGGAACAATTTCGCCTCAAAATGGCCAAAAATTGTAAAACCCCCCCAAAGGAACAATTTTGCTTCAAAATGGCCAAAAGTTGCAATACCCCCCCAAAGGAACAATTTCGCCTCAAAATGCCGAAAAGTTGCAATACCCCCCGAAAGGAACAATTTCGCCTCAAAATGGCCAAAAATTGTAAAACCCCCCCAAAGGAACAATTTCGCTTCAATATGGCCAAAAGTTGCAATACCCCCCCAAAGGAACAATTTCGCCTTAAAATGGAAAAAAAATTGCAATACCCCCCAAAGGAACAATTTCGCCTCAAAATGCCGAAAAGTTGCAATACCCCCCAAAGGAACAATTTCGCCTCAAAATGGCAAAAAATTGCAATACCCCCCCAAAGGAACAATTTCGCCTCAAAATGCTGAAAAGTTGCAATACCCCCCGAAAGGAACAATTTCGCTTCAAAATGGCCAAAAATTGCAATACCCCCCCAAAGGAACAATTTCGCTTCAATATGGCCAAAAGTTGCAATACCCCCCCAAAGGAACAATTTCGCCTCAAAATGCAAAAAGTTGCAATACCCCCCCAAAGGAACAATTTCGCCTCAAAATGGCAAAAAATTGCAATACCCCCCCAAAGGAACAATTTCGCTTCAAAATGACCAAAAGTTGCAATACCCCCCAAAGGAACAATTTCGCCTCAAAATGGCAAAAAATTGCAATACCCCCCCAAAGGAACAATTTCGCCTCAAAATGCTGAAAAGTTGCAATACCCCCCCGAAAGGAACAATTTCGCTTCAAAATGGCCAAAAGTTGCAATACCCCCCCAAAGGAACAATTTCGCCTCAAAATGGTTAAAAATTGCAATACCCCCCCAAAGGAACAATTTCGCTTCAATATGGCCAAAAGTTGTAATACCCCCCCAAAGGAACAATTTCGCCTCAAAATGGCAAAAAGTTGCAATACCCACCCAAAGGAACAATTTCGCCTCAAAATGGAAAAAAAATTGCAATACCCCCCTAAAGGAACAATTTCGCCTCAAAATGCCGAAAAGTTGCAATACCCCCCAAAGGAACAATTTCGCCTCAAAATGGCAAAAAATTGCAATACCCCCATAAAGGAACAATTTCGCCTCAAAATGCTGAAAAGTTGCAATACCCCCCGAAAGGAACAATTTCGCTTCAAAATGGCCAAAAGTTGCAATACCCCCCCAAAGGAACAATTTCGCCTCAAAATGGTTAAAAATTGCAATACCCCCCCAAAGGAACAATTTCGCTTCAATATGGCCAAAAGTTGCAATACCCCCCGAAAGGAACAATTTCGCTTCAAAATGGCCAAAAGTTGCAATACCCCCCCAAAGGAACAATTTCGCCTCAAAATGGCAAAAAATTGCAATACCCCCCCAAAGGAACAATTTCTCTTCAAAATGACCAAAAGTTGCAATACCCCCCCAAAGGAACAATTTCGCCTCAAAATGGCAAAAAATTGCAATACCCCCCCAAAGGAACAATTTCACCTCAAAATGCTGAAAAGTTGCAATACCCCCCGAAAGGAACAATTTCGCTTCAAAATGCCGAAAAGTTGCAATACCCCCCCAAAGGAACAATTTCGCCTCAAAATGGCAAAAAATTGCAATACCCCCCCAAAGGAACAATTTCTCTTCAAAATGACCAAAAGTTGCAATACCCCCCCAAAGGAACAATTTCGCCTCAAAATGGCAAAAAATTGCAATACCCCCCCAATGGAACAATTTCGCTTCAAAATGGCCAAAAGTTGTAATACCCCCCCAAAGGAACAATTTCGCCTCAAAATGGCAAAAAATTGCAATACCCCCCAAAGGAACAATTTCGCTTCAAAATGGCCAAAAGTTGCAATACCCCCCCAAAGGAACAATTTCGCCTCAAAATGGCAAAAAATTGCAATACCCCCCCAATGGAACAATTTCGCTTCAAAATGGCCAAAAGTTGCAATACCCCCCCAAAGGAACAATTTCGCCTCAAAATGGCAAAAAATTGCAACACCCCCCCAAAGGAACAATTTCGCTTCAAAATGGCCAAAAGTTGCAATACCCCTGAAAGGAACAACTTCGCCTCAAATGGCCAAAAATTGCAACACCCCCCCAAAGGAACAATTTCGCTTCAAAATGGCCAAAAGTTGCAATACCCCCCCAAAGGAACAATTTCGCCTCAAAATGGAAAAAAAATTGCAATACCCCCCAAAGGAACAATTTCTCCTCAAAATGCCGAAAAGTTGCAATACCCCCCCAAAGGAACAATTTCGCTTCAATATGGCCAAAAGTTGCAATACCCCCGAAAAGAACAATTTCGCTTCAAAATGGCCAAAAGTTGCAATACCCCCCCAAAGGAACAATTTCTCTTCAAAATGGCCAAAAGTTGCAATACCCCCCCAAAGGAACAATTTCGCCTCAAAATGCCGAAAAGTTGCAATACCCCCCAAAGTAACAATTTCGCCTCAAAATGGCCAAAAGTTGCAATACCCCCCCAAAGGAACAATTTCGCCTCAAAATGGTTAAAAATTGCAATACACCCCCAAAGGAACAATTTCGCTTCAATATGGCCAAAAGTTCTAATACCCCCCCAAAGGAACAATTTCGCCTCAAAATGCCAAAAAGTTGCAATACCCCCCCAAAGGAACAATTTCGCTTTAATATGGCCAAAAGTTGCAATACCCCCGAAAAGAACAATTTCGCTTCAAAATGGCCAAAAGTTGCAATACCCCCCAAAGGAACAATTTCGCCTCAAAATGGCAAAAATTTGCAATACCCCCCAAAGGAACAATTTCGCTTCAAAATGGCCAAAAGTTGCAATACCCCCCCAAAGGAACAATTTCGCCTCAAAATGGCAAAAAATTGCAATACCCCCCCAAAGGAACAATTTCGCTTCAAAATGGCCAAAAGTTGCAATACCCCCCCAAACGAACAATTTCGCCTCAAAATGCCGAAAAGTTGCAATACCCCCCAAAAGGAACAATTTCGCCTCAAAATGGCCAAAAATTGTAAAACCCCCCCAAAGGAACAATTTCGCTTCAATATGGCCAAAAGTTGCAATACCCCCCCAAAGGAACAATTTCGCCTCAAAATGGCAAAAAATTGCAATACCCCCCCAAAGGAATAATTTCGCTTCAAAATGGCCAAAAGTTGCAATACCCCCCCAAAGGAACAATTTCGCCTTAAAATGGAAAAAAAATTGCAATACCCCCCAAAGGAACAATTTCGCCTCAAAATGCCGAAAAGTTGCAATACCCCCCAAAGGAACAATTTCGCCTCAAAATGGCAAAAAATTGCAATACCCCCCCAAAGGAACAATTTCGCCTCAAAATGCTGAAAAGTTGCAATACCCCCCGAAAGGAACAATTTCGCTTCAAAATGGCCAAAAGTTGCAATACCCCCCCAAAGGAACAATTTCGCCTCAAAATGGTTAAAAATTGCAATACCCCCCCAAAGGAACAATTTCGCTTCAATATGGCCAAAAGTTGCAATACCCCCCCAAAGGAACAATTTCGCCTCAAAATGCAAAAAGTTGCAATACCCCCCCAAAGGAACAATTTCGCTTCAATATGGCCAAAAGTTGCAATACCCCCCGAAAGGAACAGTTTCGCTTCAAAATGGCCAAAAGTTGCAATACCCCCCCAAAGGAACAATTTCGCCTCAAAATGGCAAAAAATTGCAATACCCCCCCAAAGGAATAATTTCGCTTCAAAATGGCCAAAAGTTGCAATACCCCCCCAAAGGAACAATTTCGCCTCAAAATGGCCAAAAATTGTAAAACCCCCCCAAAGGAACAATTTCGCTTCAATATGGCCAAAAGTTGCAATACCCCCCCAAAGGAACAATTTCGCCTCAAAATGGCAAAAAATTGCAACACCCCCCCAAAGGAACAATTTCGCTTCAAAATGGCCAAAAGTTGCAATACCCCCCCAAAGGAACAATTTCGCCTCAAAATGGAAAAAAAATTGCAATACCCCCCAAAGGAACAATTTCTCCTCAAAATGCCGAAAAGTTGCAATACCCCCCAAAAGGAACAATTTCGCCTCAAAATGGCAAAAAATTGCAATACCCCCCCAAAGGAACAATTTCGCCTCAAAATGCTGAAAAGTTGCAATACCCCCCAAAGGAACAATTTCGCCTCAAAATGCCGAAAAGTTGCAATACCCCCCCAAAGGAACAATTTCGCCTCAAAATGGCCAAAAGTAGCAATACCCCCCCAAAGGAACAATTTCGCCTCAAAATGGTTAAAAATTGCAATACACCCCCAAAGGAACAATTTCGCTTCAATATGGCCAAAAGTTGCAATACCCCCCCAAAGGAATAATTTCGCCTCAAAATGGTTAAAAATTGCAATACCCCCCCAAAGGAATAATTTCGATTCAATATGGCCAAAAGTTGCAATACCCCCCGAAAAGAACAATTTCGCTTCAAAATGGCCAAAAGTTGCAATACCCCCCCAAAGGAACAATTTCGCCTCAAAATGGCAAAAAATTGCAATACCCCCCAAAGGAACAATTTCGCTTCAAAATGGCCAAAAGTTGCAATACCCCCCCAAAGGAACAATTTCGCCTCAAAATGGCAAAAAATTGCAATACCCCCCCAAAGGAACAATTTCGCTTCAAAATGGCCAAAAGTTGCAATACCCCCCCAAAGGAACAATTTCGCCTCAAAATGCCGAAAAGTTGCAATACCCCCCGAAAGGAACAATTTCGCCTCAAAATGGCCAAAAATTGTAAAACCCCCCCAAAGGAACAATTTTGCTTCAAAATGGCCAAAAGTTGCAATACCCCCCCAAAGGAACAATTTCGCCTCAAAATGCCGAAAAGTTGCAATACCCCCCGAAAGGAACAATTTCGCCTCAAAATGGCCAAAAATTGTAAAACCCCCCCAAAGGAACAATTTCGCTTCAATATGGCCAAAAGTTGCAATACCCCCCCAAAGGAACAATTTCGCCTTAAAATGGAAAAAAAATTGCAATACCCCCCAAAGGAACAATTTCGCCTCAAAATGCCGAAAAGTTGCAATACCCCCCAAAGGAACAATTTCGCCTCAAAATGGCAAAAAATTGCAATACCCCCCCAAAGGAACAATTTCGCCTCAAAATGCTGAAAAGTTGCAATACCCCCCGAAAGGAACAATTTCGCTTCAAAATGGCCAAAAATTGCAATACCCCCCCAAAGGAACAATTTCGCTTCAATATGGCCAAAAGTTGCAATACCCCCCCAAAGGAACAATTTCGCCTCAAAATGCAAAAAGTTGCAATACCCCCCCAAAGGAACAATTTCGCTTCAATATGGCCAAAAGTTGCAATACCCCCCCGAAAGGAACAGTTTCGCTTCAAAATGGCCAAAAGTTGCAATACCCACCCAAAGGAACAATTTCGCCTCAAAATGGCAAAAAATTGCAATACCCCCCAAAGGAATAATTTCGCTTCAAAATGGCCAAAAGTTGCAATACCCCCCCAAAGGAACAATTTCGCCTCAAAATGGCAAAAAATTGCAATACCCCCCCAAAGGAACAATTTCGCCTCAAAATGCCGAAAAGTTGCAATACCCCCCGAAAGGAACAATTTCACCTCAAAATGGCCAAAAATTGTAAAACCCCCCCAAAGGAACAATTTCGCTTCAATATGGCCAAAAGTTGCAATACCCACCCAAAGGAACAATTTCGCCTCAAAATGGCAAAAAATTGCAATACCCCCCCAAAGGAATAATTTCGCTTCAAAATGGCCAAAAGTTGCAATACCCACCCAAAGGAACAATTTCGCCTCAAAATGGAAAAAAAAATTGCAATACCCCCCAAAGGAACAATTTCGCCTCAAAATGCCGAAAAGCTGCAATACCCTCCAAAGGAACAATTTCGCCTCAAAATGGCAAAAAATTGCAATACCCCCCCAAAGGAGCAATTTCGCCTCAAAATGCCGAAAAGTTGCAATACCCCCCGAAAGGAACAATTTCGCCTCAAAATGGCCAAAAATTGTAAAACCCCCCCAAAGGAACAATTTCGCTTCAAAATGGCCAAAAGTTGCAATACCCCCCCAAAGGAACAATTTCGCCTCAAAATGGTTAAAAATTGCAATACCCCCCCAAAGGAACAATTTCGCTTCAATATGGCCAAAAGTTGCAACACCCCCCCAAAGGAACAATTTCGCCTCAAAATGCCGAAAAGTTGCAATACCCCCCGAAAGGAACAATTTCGCTTCAATATGGCCAAAAGTTGCAATACCCCCCGAAAGGAACAATTTCGCTTCAAAATAGCTAAAAGTTGCAATACCCCCCCCAAAGGAACAATTTCGCCTCAAAATGGCAAAAAATTGCAATACCCCCCAAAGGAACAATTTCGCCTCAAAATGCTGAAAAGTTGCAATACCCCCCGAAAGGAACAATTTCGCTTCAAAATGGCCAAAAGTTGCAATACCCCCCCAAAGGAACAATTTCGCCTCAAAATGGTTAAAAATTGCAATACCCCCCCAAAGGAACAATTTCGTTTCAATATGGCCAAAAGTTGCAATACCCCCCAAAGGAACAATTTCGCCTCAAAATGCCGAAAAGTTGCAATACCCCCCAAAGGAACAATTTCGCTTCAATATGGCCAAAAGTTGCAATACCCCCCGAAAGGAACAATTTCGCTTCAAAATGGCCAAAAGTTGCAATACCCCCCCAAAGGAACAATTTCGCCTCAAAATGGCAAAAAATTGCAATACCCCCCCAAAGGAACAATTTCGCTTCAAAATGGCCAAAAGTTGCAATACCCCCCCAACGGAACAATTTCGCCTCAAAATGGCAAAAAATTGCAATACCCTCCCAAAGGAACAATTTCGCTTCAAAATGGCCAAAAGTTGCAATACTCCCCCAAAGGAACAATTTCGCCTTAAAATGGCAAAAAATTGCAATACCCCCGAAAGGAACAATTTCGCTTCAAAATGGCAAAAAATTGCAATACCCCCCCAAAGGAACAATTTCGCTTCAAAATGGCCAAAAGTTGCAATACCCCCCGAAAGGAACAATTTCGCCTCAAAATGGCTAAAAATTGTAAAACCCCCCCAAAGGAACAATTTCGCTTCAATATGGCCAAAAGTTGCAATACTCCCCCAAAGGAACAATTTCGCCTCAAAATGGCAAAAAATTGCAACACCCCCCCAAAGGAACAATTTCGCTTCAAAATGGCCAAAAGTTGCAATACCCCCCCAAAGGAACAATTTCGCCTCAAAATGGTTAAAAATTGCAATACCCCCCCAAAGGAACAATTTCGCTTCAATATGGCCAAAAGTTGCAATACCCCCCCAAAGGAACAATTTCGCTTCAAAATGGCCAAAAGTTGCAATACCCCCCCAAAGGAACAATTTCGCCTCAAAATGGCCAAAAGTTGCAATACCCCCCGAAAGGAACAGTTTCGCTTCAATATGGCCAAAAGTTGCAATACCCCCCCAAAGGAACAATTTCGCTTCAAAATGGCAAAAAATTGCAATACCCCCCCAAAGGAACAATTTCGCTTCAAAATGGCCAAAAGTTGCAATACCCCCCGAAAGGAACAGTTTCGCTTCAAAATGGCCAAAAGTTGCAATACCCCCCCAAAGGAACAATTTCGCCTCAAAATGGCAAAAAATTGCAATACCCCCCCAAAGGGACAATTTCGCCTCAAAATGCTGAAAAGTTGCAATACCCCCCGAAAGGAACAATTTCGCCTCAAAATGGCCAAAAGTTGCAATACCCCCCCAAAGGAACAATTTCGCCTCAAAATAGTTAAAAATTGCAATACCCCCCCAAAGGAACAATTTCGCTTCAATATGGCCAAAAGTTGCAATACCCCCCCAAAGGAACAATTTCGCTTCAAAATGGCCAAAAGTTGCAATACCCCCCCAAAGGAACAATTTCGCCTCAAAATGGCAAAAAATTGCAATACCCCCCCAAAGGAACAATTTCGCTTCAAAATGGCCAAAAGTTGCAATACCCCCCCAAAGGAACAATTTCGCCTCAAAATGGCAAAAAATTGCAATACCCCCCCAAAGGAACAATTTCGCTTCAAAATGGCCAAAAGTTGCAATACTCCCCCAAAGGAACAATTTCGCCTCAAAATGCCGAAAAGTTGCAATACCCCCCGAAAGGAACAATTTCGCTTCAATATGGCCAAAAGTTGCAATACCCCCCCAAAGGAACAATTTCGCCTCAAAATGGCATAAAATTGCAATACCCCCCCAAAGGAACAATTTCGCCTCAAAATGCTGAAAATTTGCAATACCCCCCGAAAGGAACAATTTCGCTTCAAAATGGCCAAAAGTTGCAATACCCCCCCAAAGGAACAATTTCGCCTCAAAATGGTTAAAAATTGCAATACCCCCCCAAAGGAACAATTTCGCATCAATATGGCCAAAAGTTGCAATACCCCCCCAAAGGAACAATTTCGACTCAAAATGCCGAAAAGTTGCAATACCCCCCCAAAGGAACAATTTCGCTTCAATATGGCCAAAAGTTGCAATACCCCCGAAAGGAACAATTTCGCTTCAAAATGGCCAAAAGTTGCAATACCCCCACAAAGGAACAATTTCGCCTCAAAATGGCAAAAAATTGCAACACCCCCCCAAAGGAACAATTTCGCTTCAAAATGGCCAAAAGTTGCAATACCCCCCGAAAGGAACAACTTCGCCTCAAAATGGCCAAAAATTGTAAAACCCCCCCAAAGGAACAATTTCGCTTCAATATGGCCAAAAGTTGCAATACCCCCCGAAAAGAACAATTTCGCTTTAAAATGGCCAAAAGTTGCAATACCCCCCCAAAGGAACAATTTCGCCTCAAAATGGCAAAAAATTGCAATACCCCCCAAAGGAACAATTTCGCTTCAAAATGGCCAAAAGTTGCAATACCCCCCCAAAGGAACAATTTCGCCTCAAAATGCCGAAAAGTTGCAATACCCCCCGAAAGGAACAATTTCGCCTCAAAATGGCCAAAAATTGTAAAACCCCCCCAAAGGAACAATTTCGCTTCAATATGGCCAAAAGTTGCAATACCCCCCCCAAAGGAACAATTTCGCCTCAAAATGGCAAAAAATTGCAATACCCCCCCAAAGGAATAATTTCGCTTCAAAATGGCCAAAAGTTGCAATACCCCCCAAAGGAACAATTTCGCCTCAAAATGCCGAAAAGTTGCAATACCCCCCAAAGGAACAATTTCGCCTCAAAATGGCAAAAAATTGCAATACCCCCCCAAAGGAACAATTTCGCCTCAAAATGCTGAAAAGTTGCAATACCCCCCGAAAGGAACAATTTCGCTTCAAAATGGCCAAAAGTTGCAATACCCCCCCAAAGGAACAATTTCGCCTCAAAATGGCAAAAAATTGCAATACCCCCCCAAAGGAACAATTTTGCCTCAAAATGCTGAAAAGTTGCAATACCCCCCCAAAGGAACAATTTCGCCTCAAAATGCCGAAAAGTTGCAATACCCCCCCAAAGGAACAATTTCGCCTCAAAATGGCCAAAAGTTGCAATACCCCTCCAAAGGAACAATTTCGCCTCAAAATGGTTAAAAATTGCAATACACCCCCAAAGGAACAATTTCGCTTCAATATGGCCAAAAGTTGCAATACCCCCCCAAAGGAACAATTTCGCCTCAAAATGCCAAAAAGTTGCAATACCCCCCCAAAGGAACAATTTCGCTTCAATATGGCCAAAAGTTGCAATACCCCCCGAAAAGAACAATTTCGCTTTAAAATGGCCAAAAGTTGCAATACCCCCCCAAAGGAACAATTTCGCTTCAAAATGGCAAAAAATTGCAATACCCCCCAAAGGAACAATTTCGCTTCAAAATGGCCAAAAGTTGCAATACCCCCCCAAAGGAACAATTTCGCTTCAAAATGGCCAAAAGTTGCAATACCCCCCCAAAGGAACAATTTCGCCTCAAAATGCCGAAAAGTTGCAATACCCCCCGAAAGGAACAATTTCGCCTCAAAATGGCCAAAAATTGTAAAACCCCCCCAAAGGAACAATTTCGCTTCAAAATGGCCAAAAGTTGCAATACCCCCCGAAAGGAACAGTTTCGCTTCAAAATGGCCAAAAGTTGCAATACCCCCCCAAAGGAACAATTTCGCTTCAAAATGGCCAAAAGTTGCAATACCCCCCCAAAGGAACAATTTCGCCTCAAAATGCCGAAAAGTTGCAATACCCCCCGAAAGGAACAATTTCGCCTCAAAATGGCCAAAAATTGTAAAACCCCCCCAAAGGAACAATTTCGCTTCAATATGGCCAAAAGTTGCAATACCCACCCAAAGGAACAATTTCGCCTCAAAATGGCAAAAAATTGCAATACCCACCCAAAGGAACAATTTCGCCTCAAAATGGAAAAAAAATTGCAATACCCCCCAAAGGAACAATTTCGCCTCAAAATGCCGAAAAGTTGCAATACCCCCCAAAGGAACAATTTCGCCTCAAAATGGCAAAAAATTGCAATACCCCCCCAAAGGAACAATTTCGCCTCAAAATGCTGAAAAGTTGCAATACCCCCCGAAAGGAACAATTTCGCTTCAAAATGGCCAAAAGTTGCAATACCCCCCCAAAGGAACAATTTCGCCTCAAAATGGATAAAAATTGCAATACGCCCCCAAAGGAACAATTTCGCTTCAATATGGCCAAAAGTTGCAACACCCCCCCAAAGGAACAATTTCGCCTCAAAATGCCGAAAAGTTGCAATACCCCCCGAAAGGAACAATTTCGCTTCAATATGGCCAAAAGTTGCAATACCCCCCGAAAGGAACAATTTCGCTTCAAAATGGCCAAAAGTTGCAATACCCCCCCAAAGGAACAATTTCGCCTCAAAATGGCAAAAAATTGCAATACCCCCCAAAGGAACAATTTCGCCTCAAAATGCTGAAAAGTTGCAATACCCCCCGAAAGGAACAATTTCGCTTCAAAATGGCCAAAAGTTGCAATACCCCCCAAAGGAACAATTTCGCCTCAAAATGGTTAAAAATTGCAATACCCCCCAAAGGAACAATTTCGTTTCAATATGGCCAAAAGTTGCAATACCCCCCAAAGGAACAATTTCGCCTCAAAATGCCGAAAAGTTGCAATACCCCCCAAAGGAACAATTTCGCTTCAATATGGCCAAAAGTTGCAATACCCCCCGAAAGGAACAATTTCGCTTCAAAATGGCCAAAAGTTGCAATACCCCCCCAAAGGAACAATTTCGCCTCAAAATGGCAAAAAATTGCAATACCCCCCCAAAGGAACAATTTCGCTTCAAAATGGCCAAAAGTTGCAATACCCCCCCAAAGGAGCAATTTCGCCTCAAAATGGCAAAAAATTGCAATATCCTCCCAAAGGAACAATTTCGCTTTAAAATGGCCAAAAGTTGCAATACTCCCCCAAAGGAACAATTTCGCCTTAAAATGGCAAAAAATTGCAATACCCCCCAAAAGGAACAATTTTGCTTCAAAATGGCAAAAAATTGCAATACCCCCCCAAAGGAACAATTTCGCTTCAAAATGGCCAAAAGTTGCAATACCCCCCCAAAGGAACAATTTCGCCTCAAAATGGCAAAAAATTGCAATACCCCCCCAAAGGAACAATTTCGCTTCAAAATGGCCAAAAGTTGCAATACCCCCCCAAAGGAACAATTTCGCCTCAAAATGCCGAAAAGTTGCAATACCCCCGAAAGGAACAATTTCGCCTCAAAATGGCCAAAAATTGTAAAACCCCCCCAAAGGAACAATTTCGCTTCAATATGGCCAAAAGTTGCAATACTCCCCCAAAGGAACAATTTCGCCTCAAAATGGCAAAAAATTGCAACACCCCCCCAAAGGAACAATTTCGCTTCAAAATGGCCAAAAGTTGCAATACCCCCCCAAAGGAACAATTTCGCCTCAAAATGGTTAAAAATTGCAATACCCCCCCAAAGGAACAAATTCGCTTCAATATGGCCAAAAGTTGCAATACCCCCCCAAAGGAACAATTTCGCCTCAAAATGCCAAAAAGTTGCAATACCCCCAAAGGAACAATTTCGCTTCAATATGGCCAAAAGATGCAATACCCCCCGAAAGGAACAGTTTCGCTTCAAAATGGCCAAAAGTTGCAATACCCCCCCAAAGGAACAATTTCGCCTCAAAATGGCAAAAAATTGCAATACCCCCCCCAAAGGGACAATTTCGCCTCAAAATGCTGAAAAGTTGCAATACCCCCCGAAAGGAACAATTTCGCCTCAAAATGGCCAAAAGTTGCAATACCCCCCAAAGGAACAATTTCGCATCAAAATGGTTAAAAATTGCAATACCCCCCCAAAGGAACAATTTCGCTTCAATATGGCCAAAAGTTGCAATACCCCCCCAAAGGAACAATTTCGCTTCAAAATGGCCAAAAGTTGCAATACCCCCCAAAGGAACAATTTCGCCTCAAAATGGCAAAAAATTGCAATACCCCCCCAAAGGAACAATTTCGCTTCAAAATGGCCAAAAGTTGCAATACCCCCCCAAAGGAACAATTTCGCCTCAAAATGGCAAAAAATTGCAATACCCCCCCCAAAGGAACAATTTCGCTTCAAAATGGCCAAAAGTTGCAATACTCCCCCAAAGGAACAATTTCGCCTCAAAATGGTTAAAAATTGCAATACCCCCCCAAAGGAACAATTTCGCTTCAATATGGCCAAAAGTTGCAATACCCCCCCAAAGGAACAATTTCGCCTCAAAATGCCGAAAAGTTGCAATACCCCCCCAAAGGAACAATTTCGCTTCAATATGGCCAAAAGTTGCAATACCCCCGAAAGGAACAATTTCGCTTCAAAATGGCCAAAAGTTGCAATACCCCCACAAAGGAACAATTTCGCCTCAAAATGGCAAAAAATTGCAATACCCCCCCAAAGGAACAATTTCGCTTCAAAATGGCAAAAAATTGCAATACCCCCCCAAAGGAACAATTTCGCTTCAAAATGGCCAAAAGTTGCAATACCCCCCCAAAGGAACAATTTCGCCTCAAAATGGCAAAAAATTGCAATACCCCCCCAAGGAACAATTTCGCTTCAAAATGGCCAAAAGTTGCAACACCCCCCCAAAGGAACAATTTCGCCTCAAAATGGCAAAAAATTGCAATACCCCCCCAAAGGAACAATTTCGCTTCAAAATGGCCAAAAGTTGCAATATTCCCCCAAAGGAACAATTTCGCCTCAAAATGCCGAAAAGTTGCAATACCCCCCGAAAGGAACAATTTCGCCTCAAAATGGCTAAAAATTGTAAACCCCCCCCAAAGGAACAATTTCGCTTCAATATGGCCAAAAGTTGCAATACCCCCCCAAAGGAACAATTTCGCCTCAAAATGGCAAAAAATTGCAATACCCCCCCAAAGGAATAATTTCGCTTCAAAATGGCCAAAAGTTGCAATACCCCCCCAAAGGAACAATTTCGCCTCAAAATGGAAAAAAAATTGCAATACCCCCCAAAGGAACAATTTCACCTCAAAATGTCTTAAAGTTGCAATACTCCCCCAAAGGAACAATTTCGCCTCAAAATGCCGAAAAGTTGCAATACCCCCCGAAAGGAACAATTTCGCTTCAATATGGCCAAAAGTTGCAATACCCCCCCAAAGGAACAATTTTGCCTCAAAATGCCGAAAAGTTGCAATACCCCCCAAAGGAACAATTTCGCTTCAATATGGCCAAAAGTTGCAATACCCCCCCAAAGGAACAATTTCGCCTCAAAATGCCGAAAAGTTGCAATACCCCCCGAAAGGAACAATTTCGCCTCAAAATGGCCAAAAATTGTAAAACCCCCCCAAAGGAACAATTTCGCTTCAATATGGCCAAAAGTTGCAATACCCCCCCAAAGGAACAATTTCGCCTCAAAATGGCAAAAAATTGCAACACCCCCCCAAAGGAACAATTTCGCTTCAAAATGGCCAAAAGTTGCAATACCCCCCCAAAGGAACAATTTCGCCTCAAAATGGTTAAAAATTACAATACCCCCCCAAAGGAACAAATTCGCTTCAATATGGCCAAAAGTTGCAATACCCCCCCCAAAGGAACAATTTCGCCTCAAAATGCCAAAAAGTTGCAATACCCCCCAAAGGAACAATTTCGCTTCAATATGGCCAAAAGTTGCAAAACCCCCCGAAAGGAACAGTTTCGCTTCAAAATGGCCAAAAGTTGCAATACCCCCCCAAAGGAACAATTTCGCCTCAAAATGCCGAAAAGTTGCAATACCCCCCGAAAGGAACAATTTCGCTTCAATATGGCCAAAAGTTGCAATACCCCCCCAAAGGAACAATTTCGCCTCAAAATGGCATAAAATTGCAATACCCCCCCAAAGGAACAATTTCGCCTCAAAATGCTGAAAATTTGCAATACCCCCCGAAAGGAACAATTTCGCTTCAAAATGGCCAAAAGTTGCAATACCCCCCCAAAGGAACAATTTCGCCTCAAAATGGTTAAAAATTGCAATACCCCCCAAAGGAACAATTTCGCTTCAATATGGCCAAAAGTTGCAATACCCCCCCAAAGGAACAATTTCGCCTCAAAATGCCGAAAAGTTGCAATACCCCCCCAAAGGAACAATTTCGCTTCAATATGGCCAAAAGTTGCAATACCCCCGAAAGGAACAATTTCGCTTCAAAATGGCCAAAAGTTGCAATACCCCCCCAAAGGAACAATTTCGCCTCAAAATGCCGAAAAGTTGCAATACCCCCCGAAAGGAACAATTTCGCCTCAAAATGGCCAAAAATTGTAAAACCCCCCCAAAGGAACAATTTCGCTTCAAAATGGCCAAAAGTTGCAATACCCCCCCCAAAGGAACAATTTCGCCTCAAAATGGTTAAAAATTGCAATACCCCCCCAAAGGAACAAATTCGCTTCAATATGGCCAAAAGTTGCAATACCCCCCAAAGGAACAATTTCGCCTCAAAATGCCAAAAAGTTGCAATACCCCCCAAAGGAACAATTTCGCTTCAATATGGCCAAAAGTTGCAATACCCCCCGAAAGGAACAGTTTCGCTTCAAAATGGCCAAAAGTTGCAATACCCCCCCAAAGGAACAATTTCGCCTCAAAATGGCAAAAAATTGCAATACCCCCCCCAAAGGGACAATTTCGCCTCAAAATGCTGAAAAGTTGCAATACCCCCCGAAAGGAACAATTTCGCCTCAAAATGGCCAAAAGTTGCAATACCCCCCAAAGGAACAATTTCGCCTCAAAATGGTTAAAAATTGCAATACCCCCCCAAAGGAACAATTTCGCTTCAATATGGCCAAAAGTTGCAATACCCCCCCAAAGGAACAATTTCGCTTCAAAATGGCCAAAAGTTGCAATACCCCCCAAAGGAACAATTTCGCCTCAAAATGGCAAAAAATTGCAATACCCCCCCCAAAGGAACAATTTCGCTTCAAAATGGCCAAAAGTTGCAATACCCCCCCAAAGGAACAATTTCGCCTCAAAATGGCAAAAAATTGCAATACCCCCCCCCAAAGGAACAATTTCGCTTCAAAATGGCCAAAAGTTGCAATACTCCCCCAAAGGAACAATTTCGCCTCAAAATGCTGAAAATTTGCAATACCCCCCGAAAGGAACAATTTCGCTTCAAAATGGCCAAAAGTTGCAATACCCCCCCAAAGGAACAATTTCGCCTCAAAATGGTTAAAAATTGCAATACCCCCCAAAGGAACAATTTCGCTTCAATATGGCCAAAAGTTGCAATACCCCCCCAAAGGAACAATTTCGCCTCAAAATGCCGAAAAGTTGCAATACCCCCCCAAAGGAACAATTTCGCTTCAATATGGCCAAAAGTTGCAATACCCCCGAAAGGAACAATTTCGCTTCAAAATGGCCAAAAGTTGCAATACCCCCACAAAGGAACAATTTCGCCTCAAAATGGCAAAAAATTGCAATACCCCCCCAAAGGAACAATTTCGCTTCAAAATGGCCAAAAGTTGCAATACCTCCCCAAAGGAACAATTTCGCCTCAAAATGCCGAAAAGTTGCAATACCCCCCGAAAGGAACAATTTCGCCTCAAAATGGCCAAAAATTGTAAAACCCCCCCAAAGGAACAATTTCGCTTCAATATGGCCAAAAGTTGCAATACCCCCCCAAAGGAACAATTTCGCCTCAAAATGGCAAAAAATTGCAACACCCCCCCAAAGGAACAATTTCGCTTCAAAATGGCCAAAAGTTGCAATACCCCCCCAAAGGAACAATTTCGCCTCAAAATGGTTAAAAATTGCAATACCCCCCCAAAGGAACAAATTCGCTTCAATATGGCCAAAAGTTGCAATACCCCCCCAAAGGAACAATTTCGCCTCAAAATGCCAAAAAGTTGCAATACCCCCCAAAGGAACAATTTCGCTTCAATATGGCCAAAAGTTGCAAAACCCCCCGAAAGGAACAGTTTCGCTTCAAAATGGCCAAAAGTTGCAATACCCCCCCAAAGGAACAATTTCGCCTCAAAATGCCGAAAAGTTGCAATACCCCCCGAAAGGAACAATTTCGCTTCAATATGGCCAAAAGTTGCAATACCCCCCAAAGGAACAATTTCGCCTCAAAATGGCATAAAATTGCAATACCCCCCAAAGGAACAATTTCGCCTCAAAATGCTGAAAATTTGCAATACCCCCGAAAGGAACAATTTCGCTTCAAAATGGCCAAAAGTTGCAATACCCCCCAAAGGAACAATTTCGCCTCAAAATGGTTAAAAATTGCAATACCCCCCCAAAGGAACAATTTCGCTTCAATATGGCCAAAAGTTGCAATACCCCCCATAGGAACAATTTCGCCTCAAAATGCCGAAAAGTTGCAATACCCCCCCAAAGGAACAATTTCGCTTCAATATGGCCAAAAGTTGCAATACCCCCGAAAGGAACAATTTCGCTTCAAAATGGCCAAAAGTTGCAATACCCCCCAAAGGAACAATTTCGCCTCAAAATGCCGAAAAGTTGCAATACCCCCGAAAGGAACAATTTCGCCTCAAAATGGCCAAAAATTGTAAACCCCCCCAAAGGAACAATTTCGCTTCAAAATGGCCAAAAGTTGCAATACCCCCCCAAAGGAACAATTTCGCCTCAAAATGGTTAAAAATTGCAATACCCCCCAAAGGAACAAATTCGCTTCAATATGGCCAAAAGTTGCAATACCCCCCCAAAGGAACAATTTCGCCTCAAAATGCCAAAAAGTTGCAATACCCCCAAAGGAACAATTTCGCTTCAATATGGCCAAAAGTTGCAATACCCCCCCGAAAGGAACAGTTTCGCTTCAAAATTGCCAAAAGTTGCAATACCCCCCCCAAAGGAACAATTTCGCCTCAAAATGGCAAAAAATTGCAATACCCCCCCCAAAGGGACAATTTCGCCTCAAAATGCTGAAAAGTTGCAATACCCCCCGAAAGGAACAATTTCGCCTCAAAATGGCCAAAAGTTGCAATACCCCCCAAAGGAACAATTTCGCCTCAAAATGGTTAAAATTGCAATACCCCCCCAAAGGAACAATTTCGCTTCAATATGGCCAAAAGTTGCAATACCCCCCAAAGGAACAATTTCGCTTCAAAATGGCCAAAAGTTGCAATACCCCCCCAAAGAGAACAATTTCGCCTCAAAATGGCAAAAATTGCAATACCCCCCCCAAAGGAAGAATTTTGCTTCAAAATGGCCAAAAGTTGCAATACCCCCCCAAAGGAACAATTTCGCTCTCAAAATGGCAAAAAATTGCAATACCCCCCCCAAAGGAACAATTTCGCTTCAAATGGCCAAAAGTTGCAATACCCCCCCAAAGGAACAATTTCGCCTCAAAATGGCAAAAAATTGCAATACCCCCCCAAAGGAAGAATTTTGCTTCAAAATGGCCAAAAGTTGCAATACCCCCCAAAGGAACAATTTCGCCTCAAAATGCAAAAATTGCAATACCCCCCCAAAGGAACAATTTCGCTTCAAAATGGCAAAAGTTGCAATACTCCCCCAAAGGAACAATTTCGCCTCAAAATGCTGAAAATTTGCAATACCCCCCGAAAGGAACAATTTCGCCTCAAAATGGCCAAAAGTTGCAATACCCCCCAAAGGAACAATTTCGCCTCAAAATGGTTAAAAATTGCAATACCCCCCAAAGGAACAATTTCGCTTCAATATGGCCAAAAGTTGCAATACCCCCCCAAAGGAACAATTTCGCTTCAAAATGGCCAAAAGTTGCAATACCCCCCCAAAGGAACAATTTCGCCTCAAAATGGCAAAAAATTGCAATACCCCCCCCAAAGGAAGAATTTTGCTTCAAAATGGCCAAAAGTTGCAATACCCCCCCAAAGGAACAATTTCTCCTCAAAATGGCAAAAAATTGCAATACCCCCCCCAAAGGAACAATTTCGCTTCAAAATGGCCAAAAGTTGCAATACTCCCCCAAAGGAACAATTTCGCCTCAAAATGGCAAAAAATTGCAATACCCCCCCCAAAGGAACAATTTCGCTTCAAAATGGCCAAAAGTTGCAATACTCCCCCAAAGGAACAATTTCGCCTCAAAATGCTGAAAATTTGCAATACCCCCCGAAAGGAACAATTTCGCTTCAATATGGCCAAAAGTTGCAATACCCCCCCAAAGGAACAATTTCGCCTCAAAATGCCGAAAAGTTGCAATACCCCCCCAAAGGAACAATTTCGCTTCAATATGGCCAAAAGTTGCAATACCCCCGAAAGGAACAATTTCGCTTCAAAATGGCCAAAAGTTGCAATACCCCCACAAAGGAACAATTTCGCCTCAAAATGGCAAAAAATTGCAATACCCCCCCAAAGGAACAATTTCGCTTCAAAATGGCCAAAAGTTGCAATACCCCCCCAAAGGAACAATTTCGCCTCAAAATGGCAAAAAATTGCAATACCCCCCCAAAGGAACAATTTCGCTTCAAAATGGCCAAAAGTTGCAATACCCCCCCAAAGGAACAATTTCGCCTCAAAATGGCAAAAAATTGCAATACCCCCCGAAAGGAACAATTTCGCTTCAAAATGGCCAAAAGTTGCAATACCCCCCCAAAGGAACAATTTCGCCTCAAAATGGTTAAAAATTGCAATACCCCCCCAAAGGAACAATTTCGCTTCAATATGGCCAAAAGTTGCAATACCCCCCCAAAGGAACAATTTCGCCTCAAAATGCCGAAAAGTTGCAATACCCCCCCAAAGGAACAATTTCGCTTCAATATGGCCAAAAGTTGCAATACCCCCGAAAGGAACAATTTCGCTTCAAAATGGCCAAAAGTTGCAATACCCCCCCAAAGGAACAATTTCGCCTCAAAATGGCAAAAAATTGCAATACCCCCCCAAAGGAATAATTTCGCTTCAAAATGGCCAAAAGTTGCAATACCCCCCCAAAGGAACAATTTCGCCTCAAAATGGAAAAAAAATTGCAATACCCCCCAAAGGAACAATTTCACCTCAAAATGCCGAAAAGTTGCAATACTCCCCCAAAGGAACAATTTCGCCTCAAAATGCCGAAAAGTTGCAATACCCCCCCAAAGGAACAATTTTGCCTCAAAATGCCGAAAAGTTGCAATACCCCCCAAAGGAACAATTTCGCTTCAATATGGCCAAAAGTTGCAATACCCCCCAAAAGGAACAATTTCACTTCAAAATGGCCAAAAGTTGCAATACCCCCCCAAAGGAACAATTTCGCCTCAAAATGGCAAAAAATTGCAATACCCCCCAAAGGAACAATTTCGCTTCAAAATGCCCAAAAGTTGCAATACCCCCCCAAAGGAACAATTTCGCCTCAAAATGCCGAAAAGTTGCAATACCCCCCGAAAGGAACAATTTCGCCTCAAAATGGCCAAAAATTGTAAAACCCCCCCAAAGGAACAATTTTGCTTCAATATGGCCAAAAGTTGCAATACCCCCCCAAAGGAACAATTTCGCCTCAAAATGGCAAAAAAATTGCAACACCCCCCCAAAGGAACAATTTCGCTTCAAAATGGCCAAAAGTTGCAATACCCCCCCAAAGGAACAATTTCGCCTCAAAATGGTTAAAAATTGCAATACCCCCCCCAAAGGAACAAATTCGCTTCAATATGGCCAAAAGTTGCAATACCCCCCCAAAGGAACAATTTCGCCTCAAAATGCCAAAAAGTTGCAATACCCCCCAAAGGAACAATTTCGCTTCAATATGGCCAAAAGTTGCAAAACCCCCCGAAAGGAACAGTTTCGCTTCAAAATGGCCAAAAGTTGCAATACCCCCCAAAGGAACAATTTCGCCTCAAAATGCCGAAAAGTTGCAATACCCCCCGAAAGGAACAATTTCGCTTCAATATGGCCAAAAGTTGCAATACCCCCCCAAAGGAACAATTTCGCCTCAAAATGGCATAAAATTGCAATACCCCCCCAAAGGAACAATTTCGCCTCAAAATGCTGAAAATTTGCAATACCCCCCCGAAAGGAACAATTTCGCTTCAAAATGGCCAAAAGTTGCAATACCCCCCCAAAGGAACAATTTCGCCTCAAAATGGTTAAAAATTGCAATA
Organism: Anomaloglossus baeobatrachus; assembly: GCF_048569485.1. Taxonomy (NCBI): domain Eukaryota; kingdom Metazoa; phylum Chordata; class Amphibia; order Anura; family Aromobatidae; genus Anomaloglossus; species Anomaloglossus baeobatrachus. The sequence continues at coordinate 654,732 of NW_027441880.1, forward strand.
CCCCCCCAAAGGAACAATTTCGCTTCAATATGGCCAAAAGTTGCAATACCCCCCCAAAGGAACAATTTCGCCTCAAAATGCCGAAAAGTTGCAATACCCCCCCAAAGGAACAATTTCGCCTCAAAATGGTTAAAAATTGCAATACCCCCCCAAAGGAACAATTTCGCTTCAATATGGCCAAAAGTTGCAATACCCCCGAAAGGAACAATTTCGCTTCAAAATGGCCAAAAGTTGCAATACCCCCCCAAAGGAACAATTTCGCCTCAAAATGCCGAAAAGTTGCAATACCCCCCGAAAGGAACAATTTCGCCTCAAAATGGCCAAAAATTGTAAAACCCCCCCAAAGGAACAATTTCGCTTCAATATGGCCAAAAGTTGCAATACCCCCCCAAAGGAACAATTTCGCCTCAAAATGGCAAAAAATTGCAACACCCCCCCAAAGGAACAATTTCGCTTCAAAATGGCCAAAAGTTGCAATACCCCCCCAAAGGAACAATTTCGCCTCAAAATGGTTAAAAATTGCAATACCCCCCCAAAGGAACAAATTCGCTTCAATATGGCCAAAAGTTGCAATACCCCCCCAAAGGAACAATTTCGCCTCAAAATGCCAAAAAGTTGCAATACCCCCCAAAGGAACAATTTCGCTTCAATATGGCCAAAAGTTGCAAAACCCCCCGAAAGGAACAGTTTCGCTTCAAAATGGCCAAAAGTTGCAATACCCCCCCAAAGGAACAATTTCGCCTCAAAATGCCGAAAAGTTGCAATACCCCCCGAAAGGAACAATTTCGCTTCAATATGGCCAAAAGTTGCAATACCCCCCCAAAGGAACAATTTCGCCTCAAAATGGCATAAAATTGCAATACCCCCCCAAAGGAACAATTTCGCCTCAAAATGCTGAAAATTTGCAATACCCCCCCGAAAGAAACAATTTCGCTTCAAAATGGCCAAAAGTTGCAATACCCCCCCAAAGGAACAATTTCGCCTCAAAATGGTTAAAAATTGCAATACCCCCCCAAAGGAACAATTTCGCTTCAATATGGCCAAAAGTTGCAATACCCCCCCAAAGGAACAATTTCGCCTCAAAATGCCGAAAAGTTGCAATACCCCCCCAAAGGAACAATTTCGCCTCAAAATGGTTAAAAATTGCAATACCCCCCCAAAGGAACAATTTCGCTTCAATATGGCCAAAAGTTGCAATACCCCGAAAGGAACAATTTCGCTTCAAAATGGCCAAAAGTTGCAATACCCCACAAAGGAACAATTTCGCCTCAAAATGGCAAAAAATTGCAATACCCCCCCAAAGGAACAATTTCGCTTCAAAATGGCCAAAAGTTGCAATACCCCCCAAAGGAACAATTTCGCCTCAAAATGGCAAAAAATTGCAATACCCCCCCAAAGGAACAATTTCGCCTCAAAATGGAAAAAAAATTGCAATACCCCCCAAAGGAACAATTTCACCTCAAAATGCCGAAAAGTTGCAATACTCCCCCAAAGGAACAATTTCGCCTCAAAATGCCGAAAAGTTGCAATACCCCCCGAAAGGAACAATTTCGCTTCAATATGGCCAAAAGTTGCAATACCCCCCCAAAGGAACAATTTTGCCTCAAAATGCCGAAAAGTTGCAATACCCCCCAAAGGAACAATTTCACTTCAATATGGCCAAAAGTTGCAATACCCCCCGAAAGGAACAGTTTCGCTTCAAAATGGCCAAAAGTTGCAATACCCCCCCAAAGGAACAATTTCGCCTCAAAATGGCAAAAAATTGCAATACCCCCCCAAAGGAACAATTTCGCTTCAAAATGGCCAAAAGTTGCAATACCCCCCCAAAGGAACAATTTCGCCTCAAAATGGCAAAAAATTGCAATACCCCCCAAAGGAACAATTTCGCTTCAAAATGGCCAAAAGTTGCAATACCCCCCCCAAAGGAACAATTTCGCCTCAAAATGCCGAAAAGTTGATATACCCCCTGAAAGGAACAATTTCGCCTCAAAATGGCCAAAAATTGTAAAACCCCCCCAAAGGAACAATTTCGCTTCAATATGGCCAAAAGTTGCAATACCCCCCCAAAGGAACAATTTCGCCTCAAAATGGTAAAAAATTGCAACACCCCCCCAAAGGAACAATTTCGCTTCAAAATGGCCAAAAGTTGCAATACCCCCCCAAAGGAACAATTTCGCCTCAAAATGGTTAAAAATTGCAATACCCCCCCCAAAGGAACAAATTCGCTTCAATATGGCCAAAAGTTGCAATACCCCCCCCAAAGGAACAATTTCGCCTCAAAATGCCAAAAAGTTGCAATACCCCCCAAAGGAACAATTTCGCTTCAATATGGCCAAAAGTTGCAAAACCCCCCGAAAGGAACAGTTTCGCTTCAAAATGACCAAAAGTTGCAATACCCCCCCAAAGGAACAATTTCGCCTCAAAATGCTGAAAAGTTGCAATACCCCCGAAAGGAACAATTTCGCCTCAAAATGGCCAAAAGTTGCAATACCCCCCCAAAGGAACAATTTCACCTCAAAATGGTTGAAAATTGCAATACCCCCCCAAAGGAACAATTTCGCTTCAAAATGGCAAAAAGTTGCAATACCCCCCGAAAGGAACAATTTCGCTTCAAAATGGCCAAAAGTTGCAATACCCCCCGAAAGGAACAATTTCGCTTCAAAATGGCCAAAAGTTGCAATACCCCCCCAAAGGAACAATTTCGCCTCAAAATGCCAAAAAGTTGCAATACCCCCCCAAAGGAACAATTTCGCTTCAATATGGCCAAAAGTTGCAATACCCCCCGAAAGGAACAATTTCGCTTCAAAATGGCCAAAAGTTGCAATACCCCCCCAAAGGAACAATTTCGCTTCAAAATGGCCAAAAGTTGCAATACCCCCCCAAAGGAACAATTTCGCCTCAAAATGGCAAAAAATTGCAATACCCCCCCAAAGGAACAATTTCGCTTCAAAATGGTCAAAAGTTGCAATACCCCCCCAAAGGAACAATTTCGCCTCAAAATGGCAAAAAATTGCAATACCCCCCCAAAGGAACAATTTCGCTTCAAAATGGCCAAAAGTTGCAATACCCCCCCAAAGGAACAATTTCGCCTCAAAATGGTTAAAAATTGCAATACCCCCCCCAAAGGAAAAAATTCGCTTCAATATGGCCAAAAGTTGCAATACCCCCCCAAAGGAACAATTTCGCCTCAAAATGCCAAAAAGTTGCAATACCCCCCAAAGGAACAATTTCGCTTCAATATGGCCAAAAGTTGCAAAACCCCCCGAAAGGAACAGTTTCGCTTCAAAATGGCCAAAAGTTGCAATACCCCCCCAAAGGAACAATTTCGCCTCAAAATGCCGAAAAGTTGCAATACCCCCCGAAAGGAACAATTTCGCTTCAATATGGCCAAAAGTTGCAATACCCCCCCAAAGGAACAATTTCGCCTCAAAATGGCATAAAATTGCAATACCCCCCCAAAGGAACAATTTCGCCTCAAAATGCTGAAAATTTGCAATACCCCCCGAAAGGAACAATTTCGCTTCAAAATGGCCAAAAGTTGCAATACCCCCCCAAAGGAACAATTTCGCCTCAAAATGGTTAAAAATTGCAATACCCCCCCAAAGGAACAATTTCGCTTCAATATGGCCAAAAGTTGCAATACCCCCCCAAAGGAACAATTTCGCCTCAAAATGCCGAAAAGTTGCAATACCCCCCAAAGGAACAATTTCGCTTCAATATGGCCAAAAGTTGCAATACCCCCGAAAGGAACAATTTCGCTTCAAAATGGCCAAAAGTTGCAATACCCCCACAAAGGAACAATTTCGCCTCAAAATGGCAAAAAATTGCAATACCCCCCCAAAGGAACAATTTCGCTTCAAAATGGCCAAAAGTTGCAATACCCCCCAAAGGAACAATTTCGCCTCAAAATGGCAAAAAATTGCAATACCCCCCAAAGGAACAATTTCGCTTCAAAATGGCCAAAAGTTGCAATACCCCCCCAAAGGAACAATTTCGCCTCAAAATGGCAAAAAATTGCAATACCCCCCGAAAGGAACAATTTCGCTTCAAAATGGCAAAAAATTGCAATACCCCCCAAAGGAACAATTTCACCTCAAAATGCCGAAAAGTTGCAATACTCCCCCAAAGGAACAATTTCGCCTCAAAATGCCGAAAAGTTGCAATACCCCCCGAAAGGAACAATTTCGCTTCAATATGGCCAAAAGTTGCAATACCCCCCCAAAGGAACAATTTTGCCTCAAAATGCCGAAAAGTTGCAATACCCCCCAAAGGAACAATTTCGCTTCAATATGGCCAAAAGTTGCAATACCCCCCGAAAGGAACAGTTTCGCTTCAAAATGGCCAAAAGTTGCAATACCCCCCCAAAGGAACAATTTTGCCTCAAAATGGCCAAAAGTTGCAATACCCCCCAAGGGAACAATTTTGCCTCAAAATAGCCAAAAGTTGCAATACCCCCCCAAAGGAACAAATTCGAGTCAAAATGATCAAAAGTTGCAATACCCCCCCAAAGGAACAAATTCGAGTCAAAATGGCCAAAAGTTGCAATACCCCCCCTAAGAAACAATTTTACCTCAAAATGGCCAAAAGTTGCTAAACTACCCTAAAGGAACAATTTTGCCTCAAAATGGCAAAAAGTTGCAATACCCCCCCAAAGGAACAAATTCGAGTCAAAATGGCCAAAGGTTGCAATACCCCCCCAAAGGAACAAATTCGAGTCAAAATGGAAAAAAGTTGCAATACCCCCCGAAAGGAACAAATTCGAGTCAAAATGGTTAAAAGTTGCAATACTCCCCCAAAGAAACAATTTTGCCTCAAAATGGCGAAAAGTTGCAATACCCCCCGAAAGGAACAATTTCGCTTCAAAATGGCCAAAAGTTGCAATACCCCCCAAAGGAACAATTTCGCCTCAAAATGGTAAAAAATTGCAATACCCCCCCAAAGGAACAATTTCACCTCAAAATGCCAAAAAGTTGCAATACCCCCCGAAAGGAACAATTTTGCTTCAAAATGGCCAAAAGATGCAATACCCCCCCAAAGCAACAATTTCGCCTCAAAATGGCAAAAAATTGCAATACCCCCCAAAGGAACAATTTCGCCTCAAAATGCCAAAAAGTTGCAATACCCCCCGAAAGGAACAATTTCGCCTCAAAATGCCGAAAAGTTGCAATACCCCCGAAAGGAACAATTTCGCTTCAAAATGGCCAAAAGTCGCAATACCCCCCCAAAGGAACAATTTCGCCTCAAAATGGTTAAAAATTGCAATACCCTACCAAAGGAACAATTTCGCTTCAAAATGGCCAAAAGTTGCAATACCCCCCCCAAAGGAACAATTTCGCCTCAAAATGCCGAAAAGTTGATATACCCCCTGAAAGGAACAATTTCGCCTCAAAATGGCCAAAAATTGTAAAACCCCCCCAAAGGAACAATTTCGCTTCAATATGGCCAAAAGTTGCAATACCCCCCCAAAGGAACAATTTCGCCTCAAAATGGTAAAAAATTGCAACACCCCCCCAAAGGAACAATTTCGCTTCAAAATGGCCAAAAGTTGCAATACCCCCCCAAAGGAACAATTTCGCCTCAAAATGGTTAAAAATTGCAATACCCCCCCCAAAGGAACAAATTCGCTTCAATATGGCCAAAAGTTGCAATACCCCCCCCAAAGGAACAATTTCGCCTCAAAATGCCAAAAAGTTGCAATACCCCCCAAAGGAACAATTTCGCTTCAATATGGCCAAAAGTTGCAAAACCCCCCGAAAGGAACAGTTTCGCTTCAAAATGACCAAAAGTTGCAATACCCCCCCAAAGGAACAATTTCGCCTCAAAATGCTGAAAAGTTGCAATACCCCCGAAAGGAACAATTTCGCCTCAAAATGGCCAAAAGTTGCAATACCCCCCCAAAGGAACAATTTCACCTCAAAATGGTTGAAAATTGCAATACCCCCCCAAAGGAACAATTTCGCTTCAAAATGGCAAAAAGTTGCAATACCCCCCGAAAGGAACAATTTCGCTTCAAAATGGCCAAAAGTTGCAATACCCCCCGAAAGGAACAATTTCGCTTCAAAATGGCCAAAAGTTGCAATACCCCCCCAAAGGAACAATTTCGCCTCAAAATGCCAAAAAGTTGCAATACCCCCCCAAAGGAACAATTTCGCTTCAATATGGCCAAAAGTTGCAATACCCCCCGAAAGGAACAATTTCGCTTCAAAATGGCCAAAAGTTGCAATACCCCCCCAAAGGAACAATTTCGCTTCAAAATGGCCAAAAGTTGCAATACCCCCCCAAAGGAACAATTTCGCCTCAAAATGGCAAAAAATTGCAATACCCCCCCAAAGGAACAATTTCGCTTCAAAATGGTCAAAAGTTGCAATACCCCCCCAAAGGAACAATTTCGCCTCAAAATGGCAAAAAATTGCAATACCCCCCCAAAGGAACAATTTCGCTTCAAAATGGCCAAAAGTTGCAATACCCCCCCAAAGGAACAATTTCGCCTCAAAATGGTTAAAAATTGCAATACCCCCCCCAAAGGAAAAAATTCGCTTCAATATGGCCAAAAGTTGCAATACCCCCCCAAAGGAACAATTTCGCCTCAAAATGCCAAAAAGTTGCAATACCCCCCAAAGGAACAATTTCGCTTCAATATGGCCAAAAGTTGCAAAACCCCCCGAAAGGAACAGTTTCGCTTCAAAATGGCCAAAAGTTGCAATACCCCCCCAAAGGAACAATTTCGCCTCAAAATGCCGAAAAGTTGCAATACCCCCCGAAAGGAACAATTTCGCTTCAATATGGCCAAAAGTTGCAATACCCCCCCAAAGGAACAATTTCGCCTCAAAATGGCATAAAATTGCAATACCCCCCCAAAGGAACAATTTCGCCTCAAAATGCTGAAAATTTGCAATACCCCCCGAAAGGAACAATTTCGCTTCAAAATGGCCAAAAGTTGCAATACCCCCCCAAAGGAACAATTTCGCCTCAAAATGGTTAAAAATTGCAATACCCCCCCAAAGGAACAATTTCGCTTCAATATGGCCAAAAGTTGCAATACCCCCCCAAAGGAACAATTTCGCCTCAAAATGCCGAAAAGTTGCAATACCCCCCAAAGGAACAATTTCGCTTCAATATGGCCAAAAGTTGCAATACCCCCGAAAGGAACAATTTCGCTTCAAAATGGCCAAAAGTTGCAATACCCCCACAAAGGAACAATTTCGCCTCAAAATGGCAAAAAATTGCAATACCCCCCCAAAGGAACAATTTCGCTTCAAAATGGCCAAAAGTTGCAATACCCCCCAAAGGAACAATTTCGCCTCAAAATGGCAAAAAATTGCAATACCCCCCAAAGGAACAATTTCGCTTCAAAATGGCCAAAAGTTGCAATACCCCCCAAAGGAACAATTTCGCCTCAAAATGGCAAAAAATTGCAATACCCCCCGAAAGGAACAATTTCGCTTCAAAATGGCAAAAAATTGCAATACCCCCCAAAGGAACAATTTCACCTCAAAATGCCGAAAAGTTGCAATACTCCCCCAAAGGAACAATTTCGCCTCAAAATGCCGAAAAGTTGCAATACCCCCCGAAAGGAACAATTTCGCTTCAATATGGCCAAAAGTTGCAATACCCCCCCAAAGGAACAATTTTGCCTCAAAATGCCGAAAAGTTGCAATACCCCCCAAAGGAACAATTTCGCTTCAATATGGCCAAAAGTTGCAATACCCCCCGAAAGGAACAGTTTCGCTTCAAAATGGCCAAAAGTTGCAATACCCCCCCAAAGGAACAATTTTGCCTCAAAATGGCCAAAAGTTGCAATACCCCCCAAGGGAACAATTTTGCCTCAAAATAGCCAAAAGTTGCAATACCCCCCCAAAGGAACAAATTCGAGTCAAAATGATCAAAAGTTGCAATACCCCCCCAAAGGAACAAATTCGAGTCAAAATGGCCAAAAGTTGCAATACCCCCCCTAAGAAACAATTTTACCTCAAAATGGCCAAAAGTTGCTAAACTACCCTAAAGGAACAATTTTGCCTCAAAATGGCAAAAAGTTGCAATACCCCCCCAAAGGAACAAATTCGAGTCAAAATGGCCAAAGGTTGCAATACCCCCCCAAAGGAACAAATTCGAGTCAAAATGGAAAAAAGTTGCAATACCCCCCGAAAGGAACAAATTCGAGTCAAAATGGTTAAAAGTTGCAATACTCCCCCAAAGAAACAATTTTGCCTCAAAATGGCGAAAAGTTGCAATACCCCCCGAAAGGAACAATTTCGCTTCAAAATGGCCAAAAGTTGCAATACCCCCCAAAGGAACAATTTCGCCTCAAAATGGTAAAAAATTGCAATACCCCCCCAAAGGAACAATTTCACCTCAAAATGCCAAAAAGTTGCAATACCCCCCGAAAGGAACAATTTTGCTTCAAAATGGCCAAAAGATGCAATACCCCCCCAAAGCAACAATTTCGCCTCAAAATGGCAAAAAATTGCAATACCCCCCAAAGGAACAATTTCGCCTCAAAATGCCAAAAAGTTGCAATACCCCCCGAAAGGAACAATTTCGCCTCAAAATGCCGAAAAGTTGCAATACCCCCGAAAGGAACAATTTCGCTTCAAAATGGCCAAAAGTCGCAATACCCCCCCAAAGGAACAATTTCGCCTCAAAATGGTTAAAAATTGCAATACCCTACCAAAGGAACAAATTCGCTTCAATATGGCCAAAGGTTGCAATGCCCCCCCAAAGGAACAATTTCGCCTCAAAATGCCAAAAAGTTGCAATACCCCCCAAAGGAACAATTTCGCTTCAATATGGCCAAAAGTTGCAATACCCCCCGAAAGGAACAGTTTCGCTTCAAAATGGCCAAAAGTTGCAATACCCCCCCAAAGGAACAATTTCGCCTCAAAATGGCAAAAATTTGCAATACCCCCCCAAAGGGACAATTTCGCCTCAAAATGCTGAAAAGTTGTAATACCCCCCGAAAGGAACAATTTCGCCTCAAAATGGCCAAAAGTTGCAATACCCCCCCAAAGGAACAATTTCGCCTCAAAATGGTTAAAAATTGCAATACCCCCCCAAAGGAACAATTTCGCTTCAATATGGCCAAAAGTTGCAATACCCCCCCAAAGGAACAATTTCGATTCAAAATGGCCAAAAGTTGCAATACCCCCCCAAAGGAACAATTTCGCCTCAAAATGGCCAAAAGTTGCAATACCTTCCAAAGGAACAATTTCGCTTCAAAATGGCCAAAAGTTGCAATACCCCCCCAAAGGAACAATTTCGCCTCAAAATGGCAAAAAATTGCAATACCCCCCCAAAGGAACAATTTCGCCTCAAAATGCCGAAAAGTTGCAATACCCCCCGAAAGGAACAATTTCGCTTCAATATGGCCAAAAGTTGCAATACCCCCCCAAAGGAACAATTTCGCCTCAAAATGGCATAAAATTGCAATACCCCCCCAAAGGAACAATTTCTCCTCAAAATGCTGAAAATTTGCAATACCCCCCGAAAGGAACAATTTCGCTTCAAAATGGCCAAAAGTTGCAATACCCCCCCAAAGGAACAATTTCGCCTCAAAATGGTTAAAAATTGCAATACCCCCCCAAAGGAACAATTTCGCTTCAATATGGCCAAAAGTTGCAATACCCCCCCAAAGGAACAATTTCGCCTCAAAATGCCGAAAAGTTGCAATACCCCCCCAAAGGAACAATTTCGCTTCAATATGGCCAAAAGTTGCAATACCCCCGAAAGGAACAATTTCACTTCAAAATGGCCAAAAGTTGCAATACCCCCACAAAGGAACAATTTCGCCTCAAAATGGCAAAAAATTGCAACACCCCCCCAAAGGAACAATTTCGCTTCAAAATGGCCAAAAGTTGCAATACCCCCCGAAAGGAACAACTTCGCCTCAAAATGGACAAAAATTGTAAAACCCCCCCAAAGGAACAATTTCGCTTCAATATGGCCAAAAGTTGCAATACCCCCCCAAAGGAACAATTTCGCCTCAAAATGGCAAAAAATTGCAACACCCCCCCAAAGGAACAATTTCGCTTCAAAATGGCCAAAAGTTGCAATACCCCCCCAAAGGAACAATTTCGCCTCAAAATGGAAAAAAAATTGCAATACCCCCCAAAGGAACAATTTCTCCTCAACATGCCGAAAAGTTGCAATACCCCCCAAAAGGAACAATTTCGCCTCAAAATGGCAAAAAATTGCAATACCCCCCCAAAGGAACAATTTCGCCTCAAAATGCTGAAAAGTTGCAATACCCCCCCAAAGGAACAATTTCGCCTCAAAATGCCGAAAAGTTGCAATACCCCCCCAAAGGAACAATTTCGCCTCAAAATGGCCAAAAGTTGCAATACCCCCCCAAAGGAACAATTTCGCCTCAAAATGGTTAAAAATTGCAATACACCCCCAAAGGAACAATTTCGCTTCAATATGGCCAAAAGTTGCAATACCCCCCCAAAGGAACAATTTCGCCTCAAAATGCCAAAAAGTTGCAATACCCCCCCAAAGGAACAATTTCGCTTCAATATGGCCAAAAGTTGCAATACCCCCGAAAAGAACAATTTCGCTTCAAAATGGCCAAAAGTTGCAATACCCCCCAAAGGAACAATTTCGCCTCAAAATGGCAAAAAATTGCAATACCCCCCAAAGGAACAATTTCGCTTCAAAATGGCCAAAAATTGCAATACCCCCCCCAAAGGAACAATTTCGCCTCAAAATGGCAAAAAATTGCAATACCCCCCAAAGGAACAATTTCGCCTCAAAATGCAGAAAAGTTGCAATACCCCCCGAAAGGAACAATTTCGCTTCAAGATGGCCAAAAGTTGCAATACCCCCCCAAAGGAACAATTTCGCCTCAAAATGCCGAAAAGTTGCAATACCCCCCGAAAGGAACAATTTCGCTTCAAAATGGCCAAAAGTTGCAATACCCCCCCAAGGAACAATTTCGCCTCAAAATGCCGAAAAGTTGCAATACCCCCCGAAAGGAACAATTTTGCTTCAAAATGGCCAAAAGATGCAATACCCCCCCAAAGCAACAATTTCGCCTCAAAATGGCAAAAAATTGCAATACCCCCCAAAGGAACAATTTCGCCTCAAAATGCCAAAAAGTTGCAATACCCCCCGAAAGGAACAATTTCGCCTCAAAATGCCGAAAAGTTGCAATACCCCCGAAAGGAACAATTTCGCTTCAAAATGGCCAAAAGTTGCAATACCCCCCCAAAGGAACAAATTCGCCTCAAAATGCTGAAAAGTTGCAATACCCCCCGAAGGGAACAATTTCGCTTCAAAATGGCCAAAAGATGCAATACCCCCCCAAAGGAACAATTTCGCCTCAAAATGGCAAAAAATTGCAATACCCCCCCAAAGGAAAAATTTCGCTTCAAAATGGCCAAAAGTTGCAATACCCCTCCAAAGGAAAAATTTCGCCTCAAAATGCCAAAAAGTTGCAGTACCGCCCGAAAGGAACAATTTCGCTTCAAAATGCCGAAAAGTTGCAATACCCCCCCAAAGGAACAATTTCGCTTCAAAATGGCCTAAAGTTGCAGTACCCCCCCAATAAAACAATTTTGCCTCAAAATGGCCAAAAGTTGCAATACCCCCCCAAGGGAACAATTTTGCCTCAAAATGGCCAAAAGTTGCAATACCCCCCCAAAGGAACAAATTCGAGTCAAAATGATCAAAAGTTGCAATACCCCCCCAAAGGAACAAATTCGAGTCAAAATGGCCAAAAGTTGCAATACCCCCCCAAAGAAACAATTTTACCTCAAAATGGCAGAAAGTTGCTAAACCACCCTAAAGGAACAATTTTGCCTCAAAATGGCCAAAAGTTGCAATGACCCCCCAAAGGAACAATTTTGCCTCAAAATATCCAAAAGTTGCAATACCCCCCTCAAGGAACAAATTCGAGTCAAAATGGCCAAAAGTTGCAATACCCCCCCCAAAGGAACAAATTCGAGTCAAAATGGCCAAAAGTTGCAATACTCCCCCAAAGAAACAATTTTGCCTCAAAATGGCCGAATGTTGCAATACTCCCCAAAGGAACAATTTTGCCTCAAAATGGCCAAAAGTTGCAGTACCCCCCAATGGAACAATTTTGCCTCAAAATGGCCAAAAGTTGCAATACCCCCCCAAAGGAACAAATTCGAGTCAAAATGGCCAAAAGTTGCAATACCCCCCCTAAGAAACAATTTTACCTCAAAATGGCCAAAAGTTGCTAAACTACCCTAAAGGAACAATTTTGCCTCAAAATGACAAAAAGTTGCAATACCCTCCCAAAGGAACAAATTCGAGTCAAAATGGAAAAAAGTTGCAATACCCCCCGAAAGGAACAAATTCGAGTCAAAATGGTTAAAAGTTGCAATACTCCCCCAAAGAAACAATTTTGCCTCAAAATGGCGAAAAGTTGCAATACCCCCCGAAAGGAACAATTTCGCTTCAAAATGGCCAAAAGTTGCAATACCCCCCAAAGGAACAATTTCGCCTCAAAATGGTAAAAAATTGCAATACCCCCCCAAAGGAACAATTTCACCTCAAAATGCCAAAAAGTTGCAATACCCCCCGAAAGGAACAATTTTGCTTCAAAATGGCCAAAAGATGCAATACCCCCCCAAAGCAACAATTTCGCCTCAAAATGGCAAAAAATTGCAATACCCCCCAAAGGAACAATTTCGCCTCAAAATGCCAAAAAGTTGCAATACCCCCCGAAAGGAACAATTTCGCCTCAAAATGCCGAAAAGTTGCAATACCCCCGAAAGGAACAATTTCGCTTCAAAATGGCCAAAAGTTGCAATACCCCCCCAAAGGAACAATTTCGCCTCAAAATGGTTAAAAATTGCAATACCCCCCCAAAGGAACAAATTCGCTTCAATATGGCCAAAAGTTGCAATGCCCCCCCAAAGGAACAATTTCGCCTCAAAATGCCAAAAAGTTGCAATACCCCCCAAAGGAACAATTTCGCTTCAATATGGCCAAAAGTTGCAATACCCCCCGAAAGGAACAGTTTCGCTTCAAAATGGCCAAAAGTTGCAATACCCCGCCAAAGGAACAATTTCGCCTCAAAATGGCAAAAAATTGCAATACCCCCCCAAAGGGACAATTTCGCCTCAAAATGCTGAAAAGTTGCAATACCCCCCGAAAGGAACAATTTCGCCTCAAAATGGCCAAAAGTTGCAATACCCCCCCAAAGGAACAATTTCGCCTCAAAATGGTTAAAAATTGCAATACCCCCCCAAAGGAACAATTTCGCTTCAAAATGGCCAAAAGTTGCAATACCCCCCCAAAGGAACAATTTCGCCTCAAAATGGCAAAAAATTGCAATACCCCCCCAAAGGAACAATTTCGCTTCAAAATGGCCAAAAGTTGCAATACCCCCCCAAAGGAACAATTTCGCCTCAAAATGGCAAAAAATTGCAATACCCCCCCCAAAGGAACAATTTCGCTTCAAAATGGCCAAAAGTTGCAATACTCCCCCAAAGGAACAATTTCGCCTCAAAATGCCGAAAAGTTGCAATACCCCCCGAAAGGAACAATTTCGCTTTAAAATGGCCAAAAGTTGCAATACCCCCCAAAGGAACAATTTCGCCTCAAAATGGTTAAAAATTGCAATACCCCCCCAAAGGAACAATTTCGCCTCAAAATGGCATAAAATTGCAATACCCCCCCAAAGGAACAATTTCGCCTCAAAATGCTGAAAATTTGCAATACCCCCCGAAAGGAACAATTTCGCTTTAAAATGGCCAAAAGTTGCAATACCCCCCAAAGGAACAATTTCGCCTCAAAATGGTTAAAAATTGCAATACCCCCCCAAAGGAACAATTTCGCTTCAATATGGCCAAAAGTTGCAATACCCCCCCAAAGGAACAATTTCGCCTCAAAATGCCGAAAAGTTGCAATACCCCCCCAAAGGAACAATTTCGCTTCAATATGGCCAAAAGTTGCAATACCCCCGAAAGGAACAATTTCGCTTCAAAATGGCCAAAAGTTGCAATACCCCCACAAAGGAACAATTTCGCCTCAAAATGGCAAAAAATTGCAACACCCCCCCAAAGGAACAATTTCGCTTCAAAATGGCCAAAAGTTGCAATACCCCCCGAAAGGAACAACTTCGCCTCAAAATGGCCAAAAATTGTAAAACCCCCCCAAAGGAACAATTTCGCTTCAATATGGCCAAAAGTTGCAATACCCCCCCAAAGGAACAATTTCGCCTCAAAATGGCAAAAAATTGCAATACCCCCCCAAAGGAACAATTTCGCCTCAAAATGCCGAAAAGTTGCAATACCCCCCGAAAGGAACAATTTCGCTTCAAAATGGCCAAAAGTTGCAATCCCCCCCCCAAAGGAACAATTTTGCCTCAAAATGCCGAAAAGTTGCAATACCCCCCGAAAGGAACAATTTCGCTTCAAAATGGCCAAAAGTTGCAATACCCCCCAAAGGAACAATTTCGCCTCAAAATGGTAAAAAATTGCAATACCCCCCCAAAGGAACAATTTCACCTCAAAATGCCAAAAAGTTGCAATACCCCCCGAAAGGAACAATTTTGCTTCAAAATGGCCAAAAGATGCAATACCCCCCCAAAGCAACAATTTCGCCTCAAAATGGCAAAAAATTGCAATACCCCCCAAAGGAACAATTTCGCCTCAAAATGCAAAAAAGTTGCAATACCCCCCGAAAGGAACAATTTCGCCTCAAAATGCCGAAAAGTTGCAATACCTCCCCAAAGGAACAATTTCGCTTCAATATGGCCAAAAGTTGCAATACCCCCCCAAAGGAACAATTTCGCCTCAAAATGGCAAAATATTGCAATACCCCCCCAAAGGAACAAATTCGCCTCAAAATGCTGAAAAGTTGCAATACCCCCCGAAGGGAACAATTTCGCTTCAAAATGGCCAAAAGATGCAATACCCCCCCAAAGGAACAATTTCGCCTCAAAATGGCAAAAAATTGCAATACCCCCCCAAAGGAAAAATTTCGCTTCAAAATGGCCAAAAGTTGCAATACCCCTCCAAAGGAAAAATTTCGCCTCAAAATGCCAAAAAGTTGCAGTACCGCCCGAAAGGAACAATTTCGCTTCAAAATGCCGAAAAGTTGCAATACCCCCCCAAAGGAACAATTTCGCTTCAAAATGGCCAAAAGTTGCAGTACCCCCCCAATGAAACAATTTTGCCTCAAAATGGCCAAAAGTTGCAATACCCCCCCAAGGGAACAATTTTGCCTCAAAATGGCCAAAAGTTGCAATACCCCCCCAAAGGAACAAATTCGAGTCAAAATGATCAAAAGTTGCAATACCCCCCCAAAGGAACAAATTCTAGTCAAAATGGCCAAAAGTTGCAATACCCCCCCAAAGAAACAATTTTACCTCAAAATGGCCGAAAGTTGCTAAACCACCCTAAAGGAACAATTTTGCCTCAAAATGGCCAAAAGTTGCAATGACCCCCCAAAGGAACAATTTTGCCTCAAAATATCCAAAAGTTGCAATACCCCCCTCAAGGAACAAATTCGAGTCAAAATGGCCAAAAGTTGCAATACCCCCCCAAAGGAACAAATTCGAGTCAAAATGGCCAAAAGTTGCAATACTCCCCCAAAGAAACAATTTTGCCTCAAAATGGCCGAATGTTGCAATACTCCCCAAAGGAACAATTTTGCCTCAAAATGGCCAAAAGTTGCAGTACCCCCAATGGAACAATTTTACCTCAAAATGGCCAAAAATTGCAATACCCCCCCAAAGGAACAAATTCGAGTCAAAATGGCCAAAAGTTGCAATACCCCCAAGGGAACAATTTTGCCTCAAAATGGCCAACATTTGCAATACCCCCCCAAAGGAACAATTTTGCCTCAAAATAGCCAAAAGTTGCAATACCCCCCCAAAGGAACAAATTCGAGTCAAAATGATCAAAAGTTGCAATACCCCCCCAAAGGAACAAATTCAAGTCAAAATGGCCAAAAGTTGCAATACCCCCCCTAAGAAACAATTTTACCTCAAAATTGCCAAAAGTTGCTAAACTACCCTAAAGGAACAATTTTGCCTCAAAATGGCAAAAAGTTGCAATACCCCCCCAAAGGAACAAATTCGAGTCAAAATGGCCAAAGGTTGCAATACCCCCCCAAAGGAACAAATTCGAGTCAAAATGGAAAAAAGTTGCAATACCCCCCGAAAGGAACAAATTCGAGTCAAAATGGTTAAAAGTTGCAATACTCCCCCAAAGAAACAATTTTGCCTCAAAATGGCGAAAAGTTGCAATACCCCCCGAAAGGAACAATTTCGCTTCAAAATGGCCAAAAGTTGCAATACCCCCCAAAGGAACAATTTCGCCTCAAAATGGTAAAAAATTGCAATACCCCCCCAAAGGAACAATTTCACCTCAAAATGCCAAAAAGTTGCAATACCCCCCGAAAGGAACAATTTTGCTTCAAAATGGCCAAAAGATGCAATACCCCCCCAAAGCAACAATTTCGCCTCAAAATGGCAAAAAATTGCAATACCCCCCAAAGGAACAATTTCGCCTCAAAATGCCAAAAAGTTGCAATACCCCCCGAAAGGAACAATTTCGCCTCAAAATGCCGAAAAGTTGCAATACCCCCGAAAGGAACAATTTCGCTTCAAAATGGCCAAAAGTTGCAATACCCCCCCAAAGGAACAATTTCGCCTCAAAATGGCAAACAATTGCAATACCCCCCCAAAGGGACAATTTCGCCTCAAAATGCTGAAAAGTTGCAATACCCCCCGAAAGGAACAATTTCGCCTCAAAATGGCCAAAAGTTGCAATACCCCCCCAAAGGAACAATTTCGCCTCAAAATGGTTAAAAATTGCAATACCCCCCCAAAGGAACAATTTCGCTTCAATATGGCCAAAAGTTGCAATACCCCCCCAAAGGAACAATTTCGCTTCAAAATGGCCAAAAGTTGCAATACACCCCCAAAGGAACAATTTCGCCTCAAAATGGCAAAAAATTGCAATACCCCCCCAAAGGAACAATTTCGCTTCAAAATGGCCAAAAGTTGCAATACCCCCCCAAAGGAACAATTTCGCCTCAAAATGGCAAAAAATTGCAATACCCCCCCCAAAGGAACAATTTCGCTTCAAAATGGCCAAAAGTTGCAATACTCCCCCAAAGGAACAATTTCGCCTCAAAATGCCGAAAAGTTGCAATACCCCCCGAAAGGAACAATTTCGCTTCAATATGGCCAAAAGTTGCAATACCCCCCCAAAGGAACAATTTCGCCTCCAAATGGCATAAAATTGCAATACCCCCCCAAAGGAACAATTTCGCCTCAAAATGCTGAAAATTTGCAATACCCCCCGAAAGGAACAATTTCGCTTCAAAATGGCCAAAAGTTGCAATACCCCCCCAAAGGAACAATTTCGCCTCAAAATGGTTAAAAATTGCAATACCCCCCCAAAGGAACAATTTCGCTTCAATATGGCCAAAAGTTGCAATACCCCCCCAAAGGAACAATTTCGCCTCAAAATGCCGAAAAGTTGCAATACCCCCCCAAAGGAACAATTTCGCTTCAATATGGCCAAAAGTTGCAATACCCCCGAAAGGAACAATTTCGCTTCAAAATGGCCAAAAGTTGCAATACCCCCACAAAGGAACAATTTCGCCTCAAAATGGCAAAAAATTGCAACACCCCCCCAAAGGAACAATTTCGCTTCAAAATGGCCAAAAGTTGCAATACCCCCCGAAAGGAACAACTTCGCCTCAAAATGGCCAAAAATTGTAAAACCCCCCCAAAGGAACAATTTCGCTTCAATATGGCCAAAAGTTGCAATAACCCCCCAAAGGAACAATTTCGCCTCAAAATGGCAAAAAATTGCAACACCCCCCCAAAGGAACAATTTCGCTTCAAAATGGCCAAAAGTTGCAATACCCCCCCAAAGGAACAATTTCGCCTCAAAATGGAAAAAAAATTGCAATACCCCCCAAAGGAACAATTTCTCCTCAAAATGCCGAAAAGTTGCAATACCCCCCAAAAGGAACAATTTCGCCTCAAAATGGCAAAAAATTGCAATACCCCCCCAAAGGAACAATTTCGCCTCAAAATGCTGAAAAGTTGCAATACCCCCCCAAAGGAACAATTTCGCCTCAAAATGACGAAAAGTTGCAATACCCCCCCAAAGGAACAATTTCGCTTCAATATGGCCAAAAGTTGCAATACCCCCGAAAGGAACAATTTCGCTTCAAAATGGCCAAAAGTTGCAATACCCCCACAAAGGAACAATTTCGCCTCAAAATGGCAAAAAATTGCAACACCCCCCCAAAGGAACAATTTCGCTTCAAAATGGCCAAAAGTTGCAATACCCCCCGAAAGGAACAACTTCGCCTCAAAATGGCCAAACATTGTAAAACCCCCCCAAAGGAACAATTTCGCTTCAATATGGCCAAAAGTTGCAATACCCCCCCCAAAGGAACAATTTCGCCTCAAAATGGCAAAAAATTGCAATACCCCCCCAAAGGAACAATTTCGCCTCAAAATGCCGAAAAGTTGCAATACCCCCCGAAAGGAACAATTTCGCTTCAAAATGGCCAAAAGTTGCAATACCCCCCCAAAGGAACAATTTCGCCTCAAAATGCCGAAAAGTTGCAATACCCCCCGAAAGGAACAATTTCGCTTCAAAATGGCCAAAAGTTGCAATCCCCCCCCAAAGGAACAATTTGGCCTCAAAATGCCGAAAAGTTGCAATACCCCCCGAAAGGAACAATTTCGCTTCAAAATGGCCAAAAGTTGCAATACCCCCCAAAGGAACAATTTCGCCTCAAAATGGTAAAAAATTGCAATACCCCCCCAAAGGAACAATTTCACCTCAAAATGCCAAAAAGTTGCAATACCCCCCGAAAGGAACAATTTTGCTTCAAAATGGCCAAAAGATGCAATACCCACCCAAAGCAACAATTTCGCCTCAAAATGGCAAAAAATTGCAATACCCCCCAAAGGAACAATTTCGCCTCAAAATGCCAAAAAGTTGCAATACCCCCCGAAAGGAACAATTTCGCCTCAAAATGCCGAAAAGTTGCAATACCTCCCCAAAGGAACAATTTCGCTTCAATATGGCCAAAAGTTGCAATACCCCCCAAAGGAACAATTTCGCCTCAAAATGGCAAAATATTGCAATACCCCCCCAAAG
Organism: Anomaloglossus baeobatrachus; assembly: GCF_048569485.1. Taxonomy (NCBI): domain Eukaryota; kingdom Metazoa; phylum Chordata; class Amphibia; order Anura; family Aromobatidae; genus Anomaloglossus; species Anomaloglossus baeobatrachus. Next base: position 673,841 of record NW_027441880.1, read on the forward strand.
GAACAAATTCGCCTCAAAATGCTGAAAAGTTGCAATACCCCCCGAAGGGAAAAATTTCGCTTCAAAATGGCCAAAAGTTGCAATACCCCTCCAAAGGAAAAATTTCGCCTCAAAATGCCAAAAAGTTGGAGTACCGCCCGAAAGGAACAATTTCGCTTCAAAATGCCGAAAAGTTGCAATACCCCCCCAAAGGAACAATTTCGCTTTAAAATGGCCAAAAGTTGCAGTACCCCCCCAATGAAACAATTTTGCCTCAAAATGGCCAAAAGTTGCAATACCCCCCCAAGGGAACAATTTTGCCTCAAAATGGCCAAAAGTTGCAATACCCCCCCAAAGGAACAAATTCGAGTCAAAATGATCAAAAGTTGCAATACCCCCCAAAGGAACAAAATCTAGTCAAAATGGCCAAAAGTTGCAATACCCCCCCAAAGAAACAATTTTACCTCAAAATGGCCGAAAGTTGCTAAACCACCCTAAAGGAACAATTTTGCCTCAAAATGGCCAAAAGTTGCAATGACCCCCCAAAGGAACAATTTTGCCTCAAAATATCCAAAAGTTGAAATACCCCCCTCAAGGAACAAATTCGAGTCAAAATGGCCAAAAGTTGCAATACCCCCCCAAAGGAACAAATTCGAGTCAAAATGGCCAAAAGTTGCAATACTCCCCCAAAGAAACAATTTTGCCTCAAAATGGCCGAATGTTGCAATACTCCCCAAAGGAACAATTTTGCCTCAAAATGGCCAAAAGTTGCAGTACCCCCAATGGAACAATTTTGCCTCAAAATGGCCAAAAATTGCAATACCCCCCCAAAGGAACAAATTCGAGTCAAAATGGCCAAAAGTTGCAATACCCCCAAGGGAACAATTTTGCCTCAAAATGGCCAACATTTGCAATACCCCCCCAAAGGAACAATTTTGCCTCAAAATAGCCAAAAGTTGCAATACCCCCCCAAAGGAACAAATTCGAGTCAAAATGATCAAAAGTTGCAATACCCCCCCCAAAGGAACAAATTCGAGTCAAAATGGCCAAAAGTTGCAATACCGCCCCTAAGAAATAATTTTTTACCTCAAAATTGCCAAAAGTTGCTAAACTACCCTAAAGGAACAATTTTGCCTCAAAATGGCAAAAAGTTGCAATACCCCCCCAAAGGAACAAATTCGAGTCAAAATGGCCAAAGGTTGCAATACCCCCCCAAAGGAACAAATTCGAGTCAAAATGGAAAAAAGTTGCAATACCCCCCGAAAGGAACAAATTCGAGTCAAAATGGTTAAAAGTTGCAATACTCCCCCAAAGAAACAATTTTGCCTCAAAATGGCGAAAAGTTGCAATACCCCCCAAAGGAACAATTTCGCCTCAAAATGGTAAAAAATTGCAATACCCCCCCAAAGGAACAATTTCACCTCAAAATGCCAAAAAGTTGCAATACCCCCCGAAAGGAACAATTTTGCTTCAAAATGGCCAAAAGATGCAATACCCCCCAAAGCAACAATTTCGCCTCAAAATGGCAAAAAATTGCAATACCCCCCAAAGGAACAATTTCGCCTCAAAATGCCAAAAAGTTGCAATACCCCCCGAAAGGAACAATTTCGCCTCAAAATGCCGAAAAGTTGCAATACCCCCGAAAGGAACAATTTCGCTTCAAAATGGCCAAAAGTTGCAATACCCCCCCAAAGGAACAATTTCGCCTCAAAATGGCAAAAAATTGCAATACCCCCCCAAAGGGACAATTTCGCCTCAAAATGCTGAAAAGTTGCAATACCCCCCGAAAGGAACAATTTCGCCTCAAAATGGCCAAAAGTTGCAATACCCCCCCAAAGGAACAATTTCGCCTCAAAATGGTTAAAAATTGCAATACCCCCCCAAAGGAACAATTTCGCTTCAATATGGCCAAAAGTTGCAATACCCCCCCAAAGGAACAATTTCGCTTCAAAATGGCCAAAAGTTGCAATACACCCCCAAAGGAACAATTTCGCCTCAAAATGGCAAAAAATTGCAATACCCCCCCAAAGGAACAATTTCGCTTCAAAATGGCCAAAAGTTGCAATACCCCCCCAAAGGAACAATTTCGCCTCAAAATGGCAAAAAATTGCAATAACCCCCCCAAAGGAACAATTTCGCTTCAAAATGGCCAAAAGTTGCAATACTCCCCCAAAGGAACAATTTCGCCTCAAAATGCCGAAAAGTTGGAATACCCCCCGAAAGGAACAATTTCGCTTCAATATGGCCAAAAGTTGCAATACCCCCCAAAGGAACAATTTCGCCTCCAAATGGCATAAAATTGCAATACCCCCCCAAAGGAACAATTTCGCCTCAAAATGCTGAAAATTTGCAATACCCCCCGAAAGGAACAATTTCGCTTCAAAATGGCCAAAAGTTGCAATACCCCCCCAAAGGAACAATTTCGCCTCAAAATGGTTAAAAATTGCAATACCCCCCCAAAGGAACAATTTCGCTTCAATATGGCCAAAAGTTGCAATACCCCCCCAAAGGAACAATTTCGCCTCAAAATGCCGAAAAGTTGCAATACCCCCCCAAAGGAACAATTTCGCTTCAATATGGCCAAAAGTTGCAATACCCCCGAAAGGAACAATTTCGCTTCAAAATGGCCAAAAGTTGCAATACCCCCACAAAGGAACAATTTCGCCTCAAAATGGCAAAAAATTGCAACACCCCCCCAAAGGAACAATTTCGCTTCAAAATGGCCAAAAGTTGCAATACCCCCCGAAAGGAACAACTTCGCCTCAAAATGGCCAAAAATTGTAAAACCCCCCCAAAGGAACAATTTCGCTTCAATATGGCCAAAAGTTGCAATACCCCCCCAAAGGAACAATTTCGCCTCAAAATGGCAAAAAATTGCAACACCCCCCCAAAGGAACAATTTCGCTTCAAAATGGCCAAAAGTTGCAATATCCCCCCAAAGGAACAATTTCGCCTCAAAATGGAAAAAAAATTGCAATACCCCCCAAAGGAACAATTTCTCCTCAAAATGCCGAAAAGTTGCAATACCCCCCAAAAGGAACAATTTCGCCTCAAAATGGCAAAAAATTGCAATACCCCCCCAAAGGAACAATTTCGCCTCAAAATGCTGAAAAGTTGCAATACCCCCCCAAAGGAACAATTTCGCCTCAAAATGGCCAAAAGTTGCAATACCCCCCCAAAGGAACAATTTCGCCTCAAAATGGTTAAAAATTGCAATACACCCCCAAAGGAACAATTTCGCTTCAATATGGCCAAAAGTTGCAATACCCCCCAAAGGAACAATTTCGCTTCAATATGGCCAAAAGTTGCAATACCCCCGAAAAGAACAATTTCGCTTCAAAATGGCCAAAAGTTGCAATACCCCCCCAAAGGAACAATTTCGCCTCAAAATGGCAAAAAATTGCAATACCCCCCCAAAGGAACAATTTCGCTTCAAAATGGCCAAAAGTTGCAATACTCCCCCAAAGGAACAATTTCGCCTCAAAATGCCGAAAAGTTGGAATACCCCCCGAAAGGAACAATTTCGCTTCAATATGGCCAAAAGTTGCAATACCCCCCAAAGGAACAATTTCGCCTCCAAATGGCATAAAATTGCAATACCCACCCAAAGGAACAATTTCGCCTCAAAATGGAAAAAAAATTGCAATACCCCCCAAAGGAACAATTTCGCCTCACTTCAAAATGGCAAAAAATTGCAATACCCCCCAAAGGAACAATTTCGCTTCAAAATGGCCAAAAGTTGCAATACCCCCCCAAAGGAACAATTTCGCCTCAAAATGGCCAAAAATTGTAAAACCCCCCCAAAGGAACAATTTCGCTTCAATATGGCCAAAAGTTGCAATACCTCCCAAAAGGAACAATTTCGCCTCAAAATGGCAAAAAATGGCAATACCCCCCAAAGGAACAATTTCGCTTCAAAATGGCCAAAAGTTGCAATACCCCCCCAAAGGAACAATTTCGCCTCAAAATGGCAAAAAATTGCAATACCCCCCGAAAGGAACAATTTCGCTTCAAAATGGCAAAAAATTGCAATACCCCCCAAAGGAACAATTTCGCTTCAAAATGGCCAAAAGTTGCAATACCCCCCCAAAGGAACAATTTCGCCTCAAAATGGCAAAAAATTGCAATACCCACCAAAGGAACAATTTCGCCTCAAAATGGCCAAAAATTGTAAAACCCCCCCAAAGGAACAATTTCGCTTCAATATGGCCAAAAGTTGCAATACCTCCCCAAAGGAACAATTTCGCCTCAAAATGGCAAAAAATTGCAATACCCCCCCAAAGGAACAATTTCGCTTCAAAATGGCCAAAAGTTGCAATACCCCCCCAAAGGAACAATTTCGCCTCAAAATGGCAAAAAATTGCAATACCCACCAAAGGAACAATTTAGCTTCAAAATGGCCAAAAGTTGCAATACCCCCCCAAAGGAACAATTTCGCCTCAAAATGGCAAAAAATTGCAATACCCCCCAAAGGAACAATTTCGCTTCCATATGGCCAAAAGTTGCAATACCTCCCCAAAGGAACAATTTCGCCTCAAAATGGCAAAAAATTGCAATACCCCCCCAAAGGAACAATTTCGCTTCAAAATGGCCAAAAGCTGCAATACCCCCCCAAAGGAACAATTTCGCCTCAAAATGGCAAAAAATTGCAATACCCCCCCAAAGGAACAATTTCGCTTCAAAATGGCCAAAAGTTGCAATACCCCCCCAAAGGAACAATTTCGCCTCAAAATGGCAAAAAATTGCAATACCCCCCCAAAGGAACAATTTCGCTTCAAAATGGCCAAAAGTTGCAATACCCCCCCAAAGGAACAATTTCGCCTCAAAATGCCGAAAAGTTGCAATACCCCCCGAAAGGAACAATTTCGCCTCAAAATGGCCAAAACTTGTAAACCCCCCCCAAAGGAACAATTTCGCCTCAAAATGGCAAAAAATTGCAATACCCCCCAAAGGAACAATTTCGCCTCAAAATGGCCAAAAATTGTAAAACCCCCCAAAGGAACAATTTCGCTTCCATATGGCCAAAAGTTGCAATACCTCCCCAAAGGAACAATTTCGCCTCAAAATGCCGAAAAGTTGCAATACCCCCCAAAAGGAACAATTTCGCCTCAAAATGGCCAAAAATTGTAAAACCCCCCCAAAGGAACAATTTCGCTTCAATATGGCCAAAAGTTGCAATACCCCCCCAAAGGAACAATTTCGCCTCAAAATGGCAAAAAATTGCAATACCCCCCAAAGGATAAATTTCGCTTCAAAATGGCCAAAAGTTGCAATACCCCCCCAAAGGAACATTTTCGCCTCAAAATGCCGAAAAGTTGCAATACCCCCCCAAAGGAACAATTTTGCTTCAAAATGGCCAAAAGTTGCAATACCCCCCCAAAGGAACAATTCTGCCTCAAAATGGCAAAAAATTGCAATACCCCCCCAAAGGAACAATTTCGCTTCAAAATGCCGAAAAGTTGCAATACCCCCGAAAGGAACAATTTCGCTTCAAAATGGCCAAAAGTTGCAATACCCCCCAAAGGAACAATTTCGCCTCAAAATGGAAAAAAAATTGCAATACCCCCCAAAGGAACAATTTCGCCTCAAAATAACGAAAAGTTGCAATACCCCCCCAAAGGAACAATTTCGCCTCAAAATGGCAAAAATTTGCAATACCCCCCAAAGGAACAATTTCGCCTCAAAATGGCAAAAAATTGCAATACCCCCCCAAAGGAACAATTTCGCCTCAAAATGCCGAAAAGTTGCAATACCCCCCCAAAGGAACAATTTCGCTTTAAAATGGCCAAAAGTTGCAATACCCCCCCAAAGGAACAATTTCGCCTCAAAATGGCAAAAAATTGCAATACCCCCCCAAAGGAACAATTTTGCTTCAAAATGGCCAAAAGTTGCAATACCCCCCCAAAGGAACAATTTCGCCTCAAAATGGCAAAAAATTGCAATACCCCCCCAAAGGAACAATTTCGCCTCAAAATGGCCAAAAATTGTAAAACCCCCCCAAAGGAACAATTTCGCTTCAATATGGCCAAAAGTTGCAATACCCCCCCAAAGGAACAATTTCGCCTCAAAATGGCAAAAAATTGCAATACCCCCCCAAAGGAACAATTTCGCTTCAAAATGGCCAAAAGTTGCAATACCCCCCCCAAAGGAACAATTTCGCCTCAAAATGCCGAAAAGTTGCAATACCCCCCAAAAGGAGCAATTTCGCCTCAAAATGGCCAAAAATTGTAAAACCCCCCCAAAGGAACAATTTCGCTTCAATATGGCCAAAAGTTGCAATACCCCCCCAAAGGAACAATTTCGCCTCAAAATGGCAAAAAATTGCAATACCCCCCAAAGGAAAAATTTCGCTTGAAAATGGCCAAAAGTTGCAATACCCCCCCAAAGGAACAATTTCGCCTCAAAATGCAGAAAAGTTGCAATACCCCCCCAAAGGAACAATTTCGCTTCAATATGGCCAAAAGTTGCAATACCCCCCCAAAGGAACAATTTCGCCTCAAAATGGCATAAAATTGCAATACCCCCCAAAAGGAACAATTTCGCCTCAAAATGCTGAAAAGTTGCAATACCCCCCGAAAGGAACAATTTCGCTTCAAAATGGCCAAAAGTTGCAATACCCCCCAAAGGAACAATTTCGCCTCAAAATGGTTAAAAATTGCAATAC